>NC_079189.1:77850660-78168160 GCF_029499605.1 Hyla sarda | reverse complement strand
ATCCTCTCATGATGAGATCCGATGCTCATAAGAAGGGGCTCCGTGCGGAAACGTATGGTGCAATCCAACTTGGCTCCGTTGACCGCGGAAACGTGGAGTGGCTTGACAAGACGGGTCACCGGAATGCGGAATTTATTCACTAGGGACTCCCGAATAAAATTTCCAGAAGCTCCAGAGTCCAGGCAGGCCACGGCTGAGAGAGAAGAGCTGGCTGAAGCAGAAATCCGAACAGGCACCGTGAGACGTGGAGAAGCCGACTTCGCATCAAGAGACGCCACACCCACGAGAGCTGGGTGCGGGCGTGCGTTTCCCAGACGTGGAGGACGGATTGGGCAATCCACCAAAAAATGTTCAGTACTGGCACAGTACAGGCAAAGATTCTCTTCCTTACGGCGATTCCTCTCTTCCAGGGTCAGGCGAGACCGATCCACTTGCATGGCCTCCTCGGCGGGAGGCCTAGGCGCAGATTGCAGTGGAGACTGTGGGAGAGGTGTCCAGAGATCAAAGTCTTTTTCCTGGCGGAGCTCTTGATGCCTCTCAGAAAAACGCATGTCAATGCGAGTGGCTAGATGAATAAGTTCATGAAGATTAGCAGGCATTTCTCGTGCGGCCAGAACATCTTTAATGTTGCTGGATAGGCCTTTTTTGAAGGTCGCGCAGAGGGCCTCATTGTTCCAGGATAATTCTGAAGCAAGAGTACGGAATTGTACGGCATACTCGCCAACGGAAGAATTACCCTGGACCAGGTTCAACAGGGCAGTCTCAGCAGAAGAGGCTCGGGCAGGTTCCTCAAAGACACTTCGGATTTCCGAGAAGAAGGAGTGTACGGAGGCAGTGACGGGGTCATTGCGGTCCCAGAGCGGTGTGGCCCAAGACAGGGCTTTTCCAGACAGAAGGCTGACTACGAAAGCCACCTTAGACCTTTCAGTGGGAAACAGGTCCGACATCATCTCCAGATGCAGAGAACATTGGGAAAGAAAGCCACGGCAAAACTTAGAGTCCCCATCAAATTTATCCGGCAAGGATCCCCATTATAAAAACTACACCCATGAAATTATTCAAAATGACATTCAGTAAGTGTTTTAACCCTTTAGGTGTTTCACAGGAATAGCAGCAAAGTGAAGGAGAAAATTCAAAATTTTCATTATTTACACTCACATGTTCTGTAGACCCAATTTCTCTCGAGTAAGCACATACCTCATATGTCTATGTAAAGTGTTCGGCGGGCGCAGTAGAGGGCTCAGAAGTGAAGGAGCGACAAGGGGATTGTGTCACGATTCGGCTGGCAGGAGGTGGATCCTCTGTGCCAGAGAGGGATTGGCGTGGACCGTGTCGAGTGGACCGGTTCTAAGACTGCTACTGGTATTCACCAGAGCCCGCCGCAAAGCGGGATGGTCTTGCTGCGGCGGTAGTGACCAGGTCGTAACCACTAGCAACGGCTCACCTCTCTGGCTGCTGAAGATAGGCGAGGTACAAAGGAGTAGGCAGAAGCAGAGTCGGACGTAGCAGAAGGTCGGGGGCAGGCGGCAAGGTTCGTAGTCAGGGGAGATAGCAGAAGTTCTGGTACACAGGCTTTAAACACACAAAACGCTTTCTCTAGGCACAAGTGCAACAAGATCCGGCCAGGAAGTGCAAGGGAGGAGGATAGATATAGTCAGGGACCAGGTGGGAGCCAATTAAGCTAATTGGGCCAGGCACCAATCATTGGTGCACTGGCCCTTTAAATCTCAGGGAGCTGGCGCGCGCGCGCCCTAGAGAGCGGAGCCGCGCGCGCCAGCACATGACAGCAGGAGACGGGAACGGGTAAGTGACCTGGGATGCGATTCGCGAGCGGGCGCGTCCCGCTGTGCGAATCGCATCCCCAACGGCCAGGACAGGGCAGCGCTCCCGGTCAGCGGGACCGACCGGGGCGCTGCGGAGAGAGAGACGCCGTACGCGCTCCGGGGAGGAGCGGGGACCCGGAGCGCTAGGCGTAACACACGTGCTGGAGTATTGTGATGTCCCAACTCCGCCCAGTGTGATGTCATGCCCCGCCCCCTCAATGCAAGTCTATGGGAGGGGGCGTGACGGCCATCACACCCCCTCTCATAGGCTTGCATTGAGGGGGCAGGGCATGTCATCACACAGGGCGGAGTTGGGACATCACGATACTCAGGCCCCGTGGTCATGAGGCTTCAGACACGGAGCCTCCAGTGCTGCATGAGAGACTGCGGGGGACCCCAGTGGCGGAATAGGTGATAAGATGTCTTAGGGCCGGAGTACCCCTTTAACAGTATAAGAATGTTACAGATTTATCATATGGATTCTTTTAGGCACATCTTAAGACTGTATAAAATGAAGGGGGTACTCCGGTGGGGAAAAAAAAAAAAAAATCAACTGGTGCCAGAAAATTTAAAAGAGTTGTAAATTACTTCTACTTAAGAATCTTGATCCTTCCGGTACTTATCAGCTGCTGTATGCTCCAGAGGAAGTTGTGTAGTTCTTTCCAGTCTGACAACAGTGCTGTCATACAAATGAAGGTTTTGACATAACCAAATCTTAATGCTTTCTCAATGGAGAGGGAAGAAAGCTATAGAGGTGGATTATCTCTCTACGCCTACTACTCTTTGTGCTGGGTTCTTTACAAATGTTACCTAAAGGTGCCCATTCACCTTATAGTAAAGTGTTATGAACTCTCCACTACCATTGGGGAATTATCTAAGATATATGGCAGTCTTCCGACTCTCCACAGACAGAAGGGTCACCATGCTAAATTATTGTTGCTCGACCAGTTTATTCTGTATGGGATAAACTGTTACCAAAGCTATCTAGCAGTGGCTTCCACCTTCCCATAGATAACACATAAACAACACAGAGACAACATTGAAATGTATGCCCCACCTTAATTCCTAGGGTTTCTATTCCAAACAAACTTTAAACGTCCCATTTTTGGCTGTTATCATTGGGGAAGCAAGTGGTCACTTCGGTCATATCAATTTGTCCTCATAGGGCATACATAAGAGGTTTCTACAGCAGACGACCCCTTTAACATACATGGAAATAAGATCAGTACTGACTATCTCTGGCTTCAAATTTGCTGTCTTTTTTTCATTCAAGTCACGTTCATCCCAAAGAATGCAAAGTAATTCACTCCAATTAAATGATGTTTTTGGAGAACCTTCTTTTAACAAAAACAGTAAATTTAAGCTGCTGCTATACATGACTGCTTTACTTTTCATACACTGTGTAGGATGATAACCGTTCTAAAATGGTTATGAGGCCCTGACTGACTAGAGGGAAAGGAAACTCATTTCTTCTTGGTTGCATAGCGAGACAATAAGTAGAAAGGTTGCTGTGCTATTGTTACGGAGGACTCATTGGAAAATATGTTTCTTTGATGGGACTGGTAATTGCTTCTTTACAGGATAAATTATTGAGATAAGTACAAGCACAGCACAGCAGACTGGTTTACCCTCGCTGGCAATGTGCTACTATGATGATCAATGATTATCCGGAAATAAAGGAATACTATCCTCTAAAAAATATGATTTTAAAGTAATGTGCAAAATGAAATGTAATTCAACACTGAACTTCTGACAGAAATGAAACTTATTTTTATTGTTTTTCCATCCTTTTTTGCATGGATGTTATCTCAGCACCCTACAACAGTGGCTGCAATGGCCAAGCATGTAATCTACCATCTGTAATTTTTTTTATTAAAAAATGGCAGTTTTTATAATGTATAGAGTAAAAGTAAATGTCTCGGGGGAAAAAAAATCTCCATAGCTGAAAATTATAATGAAGCTATATTTAACTACCCCCGACCCCTGCAGCCACCTGACTACTTTATGGGGAAGTGTAAGTGTCGAACTACTCTATGGGGAAAGTATGGGGGGCCTTAATATTATGTAGGGGCAGTGTGGGCAATGGGGTCAATGTTAGGGCCTAACTTCTATATGGGGACCATATTGGGGGCCTAACTACTATATAGGGGCTGTGTAAGCTACTTAAAGGGGTACTACCGTGCAGACAACTTATCCCCTATCTAAAGGATAGGGGAACATCGCTCCGGGTCTGATGACTGCCGATCATGGGGCCGGAGTATCATGATGTCACGGCTCCGCCCCCATGTGATGTCACGCTCCGCCCCTCAATGTAAGTCTATGGCAGGGGGCGAGACAGCTGTCTCGCCCCCTGCCATAGACATGCATTGAGGGACGGAGCATGACGTCACACGGGGCGGAGCTGTGACGTCACGATCACTGGCCCCGTCATCAGACCCGGAGCAGATGTTCGATCCGGGGTCTGATGAGAGCGAGGTGCTGCGTGCGAGATTGCGGGGGTCCACAATGGCGGGACCCCACGCGATCAGGCAACTTATCCCCTATCCTTTACATGGGGGATAAGTTGTCAGAACAGTAGTACCCCTTTAACTACTGTATGGGAGTACTTTGAGGGTTCTAACTACTACATAAAGGCAGTGTGGGGGCCGTAACTACTTTATGGGGGCAATGTCATTCAGATGGAAAGTTTGTATAGAGATGAGTAGGGTGCAAGAATAGAGAACCTATTGCCACCAATAAAATTACTGTAAAGACAGTGTAACACATCACTCCAGCCCTTGAAGAAATTGTAAAATTGGGAGATGTGCGTAATAGAATTGCACCGGGTACCATTTATCAGTAAGAGATGTCAACATGTTTTACACTGTTTAGATTCTTGTTTTACTTCCTAAGCTTACCTAGCTGGAATGCTGGATGAGATTTTGTCACTTAATATTAGCTTAAAGAGAACAAGGTCAATGGCTTTTATGTGTCGTGCTGTAATATGAGCAGCCTCCTTGGATTCAGACAGAACTGACCCTGTGTATAAAGCCAGGTGACATGCCAAAACATTGCATGTCTTATATAATTCATTCTTATCACAGGCAGCCTGGTCACTTTCCTGCTCAGCAATATGAATTTAGGTTGTCACAACACTTAATTCACAAAGCAGAAACTCAATCCTGAACAAGAATAGCTTTCTAAATATGGGCACAAAATTGAATTTCCCATTTCCTTCACTTTGTTTTCATAGTCTTCAGCGCCTCTACATAAAGATGTATGCGGTGTCAATGCCCTGCATTCTTTATATGAACCTTCTGAGCCACTGACTCTCAAACATGTCTTTTAATTCTCGTGTGCACAATGTTTTACATTAACATAACAACTCTATACAAAACACAGTGCAATGACTAAAAAGTACATGCAAATCCTAAGCCACAGTTTGAGCTAATGCACACCATATGTTCTCTTCTTCCTTGCTTTACTTTGCTAACGTTACCTAGACTAGACATGCAAATACATTCTAAATGTAAACAAGTGCCTTAAAATAAAATTAAAAAAAGATCCATGATGTCCCTAGATCTATTGAATATATCTAGATTTCTCTTTAGTGATATAGAACTTCACAAGAACATAAGACTAATGCATTACTGGTACTCAGGCAATGGGGGGGCGTTATGGCTGTCAGTGGAAGCATTGTCATTAAAATTGTAGCTCTGTGACTGGCAATAAGGCATGGCACTGAGGACTGAGGAAGGCACTCTGTTAGGGCCATGTGACTGTCTGACTGCATTGTGGGGTGCTGCCAATGGCTCACAATATTACGGTGACTGATAATGTTGAAGTAACATAAAGTATGGTTGGTGATACTAAAGGTGCCCATATACCTTCAATAGCTGACGGCTGAATATTCATTCTGGCTACAGGTATTTCTTCTGATCTCCCCAGACACATGTGAAAATCTGCTGCCAAAGAGTACTGGTGGTGACTTATTTCTCTGAGAACATAAGGGTCAGGCAGTTGAAATCCAACATGCCATATCCTTCTCCCTTCAACGTCATCTGTCAGGGGAGAGTCAGGAGTCCCCTTACAGATCAGTGTGAGGTTGTGGCTATAGCCAACTTTTGACTAAAATATATAGGGCCTTAAAGGAAGAGGGCAGATACATGTTTACAGTCTGTGGACGCAATCATGTATATGTCTGTAACACTCTAACCACCCATCAACTTGACAATAATCTCTACATGACCTTATATAAAAAAAATAAATAAAAAAAAAAAAAAAAAAAATATATATATATATATATATATATATATATATATATATATATCAAAGGATTTATCAACATATGAATTCGAGTAGAATACAGACATAGCGCACATCTACAATCTTGTATAATGATCTGATTGCTTCTCAGCATAATATCAAAAACTAACAGGTTGTTAGTATACATTTTTGATCAAAAAGTACAAGCCCACTCGCCACGTCAAGGCCACCTATTCAGAGTGGGTCCCTAACGTCCCTAGCATAAAATGGCGCAGCACCAGGCGGCGACCACCACCGCCGCGACACAGGTGCCCACGGGGGGGGGAGCGACCCACTGGCAGAGCGGCCCCAATGCCTCTCAAACCAGTCTATAGGCCGCACCCGCCCGCAGACACAGCACCACGGCAGCAACAGACGCCGCCCCGCACCACACCAGTGTGAACAAGGTGTAATGGCTCACTTACCATGCTCTCCCAGTCAGACTGGGAGGCTGCTAGGAGTGAAATGGCCCTATTGTGGTTAATTACCACCTATATAGGTTAAGGCTGTGGGGGGTGGGGAAGAGTGCAGCACATGTTCAAAAAAACAAAAAAAAAAAAAAAAAAAGGGGGAAGAAAGAAATCACAATATGAATTCGAGTAGAATACAGACATAGCGCACATCTACAATCTTGTATAATGATCTGATTGCTTCTCAGCATAATATCAAAAACTAACAGGTTGTTAGTATACATTTTTGATCAAAAAGTACAAGCCCACTCGCCACGTCAAGGCCACCTATTCAGAGTGGGTCCCTAACGTCCCTAGCATAAAATGGCGCAGCACCAGGCGGCGACCACCACCGCTGCGACACAGGTGCCCACGGGGGGGGGGGAGCGACCCACTGGCAGAGCGGCCCCAATGCCTCTCAAACCAGTCTATAGGCCGCACCCGCCCGCAGACACAGCACCACGGCAGCAACAGACGCCGCCCCGCACCACACCAGTGTGAACAAGGTGTAATGGCTCACTTACCATGCTCTCCCAGTCAGACTGGGAGGCTGCTAGGAGTGAAATGGCCCTATTGTGGTTAATTACCACCTATATAGGTTAAGGCTGTGGGGGGTGGGGAAGAGTGCAGCACATGTTCAAAAAAAAAAAAAAAAAAAAAAAAAAAACATGTGCTGCACTCTTCCCCACCCCCCACAGCCTTAACCTATATAGGTGGTAATTAACCACAATAGGGCCATTTCACTCCTAGCAGCCTCCCAGTCTGACTGGGAGAGCATGGTAAGTGAGCCATTACACCTTGTTCACACTGGTGTGGTGCGGGGCGGCGTCTGTTGCTGCCGTGGTGCTGTGTCTGCGGGCGGGTGCGGCCTATAGACTGGTTTGAGAGGCATTGGGGCCGCTCTGCCAGTGGGTCGCTCCCCCCCCCCCGTGGGCACCTGTGTCGCGGCGGTGGTGGTCGCCGCCTGGTGCTGCGCCATTTTATGCTAGGGACGTTAGGGACCCACTCTGAATAGGTGGCCTTGACGTGGCGAGTGGGCTTGTACTTTTTGATCAAAAATGTATACTAACAACCTGTTCGTTTTTGATATTATGCTGAGAAGCAATCAGATCATTATACAAGATTGTAGATGTGCGCTATGTCTGTATTCTACTCGAATTCGGATTTATCAACATAGTTGAACTTTTTTTTAAATGGTTCAGAAAGATAGAAAATAATCTGTCTCGACAATGATTGGCTGTATTGAATGATGGGTCACATGTTCGTGTCAAGACGGACCGGAAAGAAATAGGAAGGCAAGTATAACATTTTTTTTATTGTTTTTTACCATTGTGAGAAATTTTATTTTAAATATGTAATATATTTGATTAAATTTTACAAAACAAAACATCACAGTGACAGATCAGAATCTCCAACGAATTAGGCATGTCAAGTGAGAAACAATATTGCAAAGGAGTTCTGACTATAGTAGCAATGCAAATGAAATGGAGGTGCATATATCATGGCATGACAGTAAATAACAAAATTCAATAAATATTAAACAGAAACAGTGGTCAACCTTAGGTGGTCAATAAGAGCAGAAAGAAGAATGAGCCAACATGAGTGCACATCTGGGGGTCAGTAAAACATATTTAGATACTGAAGTGTTGAGAATCAGGAAGTATGGATATCTAGTACTTAGGGAGCAAAAGTCTGGCCGCCGAAAGGAGATAGTGGAATTTAGGGTGGGATTTTCAGACGGGGGAAGAGACACTAACAGAGTGCACAGCAACATCATGCACACAGGGAATGGAGGATCGGCATATGGAGTTATATTGCATACATTTTACACAAAATGTAAGTAGTAGTGGAGTAGTGCTGTGATGTTAGTTAGAATGTCTGGACAAAAGTAGAACTTTTCTTTGTATATGGCTATAATAAATCTACACCAAGGTTACATGCCCACCACCATTTTCTTCCATAGAAAAAATCTATTCCGTTGTGAAGACACTAACTCAAGTATTGCTATTAACAGTAAGAAATATAGGCTTATCAGAAATTGGACAATTCTTGTATCTCTGGCCAGTTTATGATATACACAGAGAAGAATAGCTGTGGAAATGATTGATGAAATCTTTTATATCTTTAGGGAATTCTATTTAACATGATTTATTGGAATGAATTTTCTATTTCACCAAAATAAGTTTAATGATGAAAACTTTAGACACCTGAAGAATATTGTTAAGGAGCAGTTACATCAAACTCTGTGTGTGCTCTCTAGAAATCAGAAGCTTCTTCCACATCCCGTAAATGTAAAAAAAAAAATATCTTATTATCTGCTATAAGGGATGTTGGATGAAACAAAAAAAAATTCTAAAGTATTAAATTAATGATGAAAACAATGTCTCTTCCTTGATACATAGATCCTTTAAAGCATAAGCTATTTGAGACAGGAATTCATGATGGAATAGTCTACTCTTTACAGTGCCGCTTACCCTGGCAGAGATACATAAAGATAATAAATGAAGCCTATTCTTCATGGATCATATCTTGCAGAAAATAACAGTGGGGCAGTAGTAGTCATTTCTCTTCTGTCTCCAGCTGCTTGCTGAGATGGATCAAAATTTCCATAGGATGCACCTAAAATATCTAGTGAAGATCAGAGCTCTCTTGTCCACAATGAAATGTACTGTTAGCATCACTAGAGCTGGAAATATTCTCAGCCTTGCTTCCAAATGCGATCAACCAGAATGATAAATGATCGGGGAACAAAACATTTCTTTCACTGTCTCCTAAGCGCTAATATATTGATTTACATATTCTTTATAAGAAAAAAAAAATCTATGTGCCATATATATATATTTTACAAAAGGATATTACAAAAAGCTCTTATTTATTGAAAACTGATGAACTTTCAACTAAAGTACCAGCAGTGGTCCAGCCATCATGATCTTGGCCCACCAGAAATGCTTAACTCCTTAAGGACTCAGACCATTTTCACTTTAAAGGGGTACTCCGGTGGAAATCTTTTTTTTTTTTTTTTTATATGAACTGGTGCCAGAAAGTTAGGCAGATTTGTAAATTACTTCTACTTAGAAATCTTAATCCTTTCAGTACTTTTTAGCAGCTGTATGCTACAGAGGAAGTTCTTTTCTTTTTGGATTTCTTTTTGTCTTGTCCACAGTGCTCTCTACTGACACCTCTGTCCATGTTAGGAACTGTCCAGAGCAGCATAGGTATTTTCTCCTGCTCTGGAGAGTTCCTGATACATGCATCAGGTGTCAGCAGAAAGCACTGTGGACAAGACAAAAAAATTCAAATATAATAGAATTTCCTCTGTAGCAAACACCTGCTAATAAGTACTGGAAGGGTAAAGATTTTTTTAATAGAAGTAATTTAGAAAATCTGTTTAACTTTCTGGCACCAGTTGATTAAAAAAATATATGTTTTCCACCAGAGTACCCTTTTAAGGACTCAAAACAATCTGTTTTTGCACTTTAATTTTTTCCTCCTCATCTTCTAAAAATCATAACATGTTCACCTACAGACCCATATAAGGGCTTGTTTTTTTTTGCATCACCAATTGTACTTTGTAATGACATTACTTATTTTATAACTTAATCTGCAACAAAACAAAAAAAAATATTTGTGGGGTGAAATAAAAAAAAAAAACATTTAGCAAATTTTTTGAGCTTCCGTTTCTACGTAGTGCACTTTTTGGTAAAAATTACAGATTATCTTTATTCTTTAGGTCCATCCAGTTACAGGGATACCCAATTTATGTAGGTTTTATTTATTTTACTACTTTAAAAAAGTTATAACTACATGCACCAAAATTAGTATGTTTAAAATTGTCATCTCCTGACCCCTATAACTTTGAATTTTTCCGTGTACGGGGCTATATGAGGGCCTGTAGTGTTTATCTGTACCATTTTTGTTTTAATAGGACTTTTAAGCACTTTTTATTATTATTTTAATGGTATATAAAGTGACCAAAAATTTTAAATGTTGGAGTTTGGTATATTTTTTATGTCTACTCCATCGATCGTGAGGTTTAGCTAACCTTATATTTTAATAGTTCGGACATTTATGCACACAGTGGTACCCATATGATCATTTCTTTTTTTATTACATTATTTTATTTAAAAAATAGTAAAGGGGGGTGATGGAGCAGTAGATCGCCGATCGGACGATGAAGAGGCAGGTGAGGACCCTCCCGTCATCCAGTAAGCTGATCGGGACATCGCGATTCTGTCATGATAGTCCCGATAAGCTCCGCTGAGCTGCCGGGATAGTTTTATTTTGTTCAGATGCCGCGGTCAACTTTGATCACGGCATCTAAAGGGTTAATTCCGGGCATTAGCTGTGGGTCCTGGCTGTCCATAGCAACCGGGACCCACGGGGTTAAACCTCATAAGGACCCAGGGCATACCTGTATGCCCTGAGTCCACTCCCTTTATATAATGCGGGTCAGGCCCGGCATTTAATAACAACCGAAACCCGTGGATAATAGCATGCGACACTGATCGTGGTGCTGCACGCTATTAACCCTTTAGACGTGGCATTCAAGGTTGATCGCCGCATCTAAAGTGAAAGTAAAGTACCCCCGGCTAGCTCAGTGGGCTGTCCGGGACCGCCGCGGTGAAACTGTGGTTTCTCGAACACCTGGAGGACACAAGGAAAGTACCTACCTTCCTCCTGTGTGTCCGTTCGCCAAATGACTGCTCAGTGCCTGAGATCCATATAGAAGTAATTTACAAATCTGTTTAACTTTCTGGCACCAGTTGATTTAAAAAAAAAAAGTTTTCTACGGGAGTACCCCTTTAATGTATTTCCTGTTGACCTGGTACTTTCATTTACATCCTGAGCGACATTTAGACTATGAAGCAAGCACAGGAACTGTAAGGGACGGCTGCTATCAGATCCCACCAATAACACTTAAGTCTCGTGATCAATAGCGATCATGTCCCTTAAGCACCGCAATGTTTGTTCTCCTAACCAATCAGCACCATCAGTACCCCACAACATATATGTTGAATGGCATAAATGTTGAAGTCCTAAATTACTTATTTTTACAGTCACATTCCAGAAAGAATGTTTTTAAAAAGTGATCAAAAAGTCATATCTGGGCATAAGTGGTACCAGTAACAATAACAGATCACACAAAAAAAATGAGCCCCCTATTAGGAAAAATAAAAAGTTATAGGGGGAGATTTATCAAAACCTGACCAGAGGAAAAGTTGCTGAGTTGCCCAGAGCTACCAATCAGATCAGGTTTTAATAAATCTCCTCCTTAGAGATCACAATTAAGAAATTTTAAACATATTTTAGGTTTTACTTTTTTAAGCAGTACAATAAAAGAAAAACATGTAAACACAGGTATCATTTTAATCGTATTGATCCACTTTGACTTTTTTTATCGTACACGTTTTAGAGGAAGCTTTTTTTTCCCTTTTCAATGCAGCATTCTAAATGAATCTGACAGAAAGGAAACATTGATTTTAATTCCCTTCTTTCTACAATGTGACAAGGGCTAGATAAAATTAGAGAAATCTGTAAATTTGAGGAGCTGACAAGTTGTCAAAAGGAGAAATATGAAAATTTTAGATAAATCTGGAATCCTTGGATTAGAGCCATTGAGATGTCTCTCCACTTTTGACCATGAAGCTCCATATGGCCTAGTGTCATGTCTGTATAACGCTGACTTCCAACCCGGTAAGGGTCCGTTCAGCTTTTCTTTTTTTTTTTTTTCTTGAGCAGATTGGACCCTGAAAAGAGTTGGAACACAATGGAAACTGTCAGGTATTGAAGGACCCTATTCACAGTAGTTTAGTGGAGTTTAGCAGAGAAAAAAAAATGCACTAATTTTTTCTTCACTAAATTCCCGTCGTTCTGACAGAATTGACGATGGAACTCCGAATAATGGAGTCCAACAGCAATGTGAACGAGGCCTTATCTGAGTCTCTAGCACCATCCAATTCATATTACCTCAACACCAAACAATTGCCAAGGACAATCTAGCTAGTATCCCCCCCCCCCCCCCAACACACACATACAGTCCTGACACATACCTCTTGGTTCTGTTAACTAAACAAGGGGCCCTAAAAACACCTGTTCAGCCAAACATTGTCCCATGGTGAGAAATCAGTGGATGAATGAGAAAATGCTTGTTCGTGGGATGATCATGTGCTTTTGACATAAAAAAAAATTTGTTGCATCAGCCGTACATCACCCCGTGTAATAGGGCATTTGAGCTCGTATCGAGTGTCAGGCTCTGCAATACAGCCTTAAAGGGGTACTCCCACCCTAGACATCTTATCCCCTATCCAAAGGATAGGGGATAAAATGTCTGATCTCGGGGGTCCCGCCGTTGGGGACCCACGCAGTATTGCATGCTGCACCCACCTGTTTTTTGTGTGGAAGCGCTGGAGGGTCTGAGTAGCGACTACAGGAACGGAAGTCCGTGGTGTCAGAACTTGCATTGAGGGGACGTTGTATATGTGTTAACCCCTCCTTAACAAAATACTGCCTTATTCTTCTTTTCTCATAAAAATGTCTCAGGTCTAATGTAATTCAGTAACTCCTGAACAGTTTTCATGCCTGCACCTCATAGTCTACAAAATCCAGGCCAGATATGCTGCATTGACAAAAATTACTTATTACTTTCAGGGGATCTTGTGACATAAGCTGCTTTTTGCTCTTCAAAAGAAATGCATTTTACTGATTTGTAACTAAGCTGGATTTTCAGCCACCTTTCATTCATCTTTCTAATATTATATATAAAGAGAACCTGTATTCTGTAGTTATGTGTTGTATAATTTATAATAAATTTACCTCCCTATATGTGTTCTTTATTTATTTACATTTAACTGTATATATTCATGGTACCATGTGGTATACACCAAGCTACTGACCAACACCAAATCACTTTTTTTTTATCACACATACAGCTGTTTTTTCCTAGTGGAAACACATCTGCTTCATAAAATACTGTTTTGGTTGCATGTATCCTGCATTTTTGGGTACTATTGTTGCTAATGCCAGAACAGAGTGAGTTTAGGGTCAGCTTTACAGGGTTGCCATTTTATAGGGTGAGTGCCCTCTAGAGGCACATGTAGACTTGGGTTGTGCTTCATGACCTAAAAACCTAGGTTACCATGAGAATTAACGTTCTTTATCAGCTACTGTATACCTCATTTTATGGCTTAACTCACTATGAGACTTCACTCAAGGGCTGGGGTCTAAGCATTGAACCTACAATGATGCTAATTCAATCTTTGAGCTGGGGAGTGCTGCTGTTTTTTTTAACCCCTTAAGGATTCAGCCCATTTGGGCCTTAAAGGGGTACTCCGCCCCTAGACATCTTATCCCCTATCCAAAGGATAGGGGATAAGATGTCAGATCGCCGGGGTCCCGCTGCTGGGGACCCCCGGGAATGGCCAATGCGGCACCGCGCTATCATTACTGCACAGAGCGAGTTCGCTCTGCACGTAATGACAGGCAATACAGGGGCTGAAGCATCGTTACGTCATGGCTCCGCCCCTCATGACGTTACAGCCCGCCCCCCTCAATAGAGGTCTACGGGAGGGGGCGTGGCGGTTGTCATGCCCCCTACCATAGACTTGCATTAAGGGGACAGGCCGTGATGTCATGAGGGGCGGAGCCATGATGTCACGCTTCTTCCTCCCCTGTATCGCCCGTCATTACGCACAGAGCGAACTCGCTCTGTGCAGCAATGATAGCGCAGTGCCGCAGCGCCGATCCCATGGCTCCCCAGCAGCGGGACCACGGTGATCTGACATCTTATCCCCTATTCTTTGAATAGGGGATATGATGTCTAGGGGGGGAGTACCCCTTTAAGGACCCGGACAATTTTTGTTTTTTGTCATTTCGTTTTTTCCTCCTCCCCTTCTAAAAATCATAAGACTATAAATTTAGCATCTAAAGACCCATATAAGGGACCCATATAATTGTAAAAAAAAAAAAAACTTATTTGTCATTTGTTTTTTTTTTTATAAACGCCATAATGTAACTTTTGGGGGCTTCCATTTCTACACACTGCATGTTCATGTTAAACTACCCTGGGCCTCTGGGTGTTGAACCACAGCTATTAAAGACTCCCTGGATTGTTTGTGAGATCTTTACTTTATAACTAAGTTTATGTGTGTTTTGTTGTTTTAGATATTTCTGTTTATAGCTATTGTAAAAAATCAATGCCCATGGTGCGAAGATGGCAAAATTATTTTGAAAATATGTGCTGCACCCCTTTTTCAACTCTGGGGCAATCTACACAAAAAAAAGATACATTATGTTTGAAATGTTCCCCCCTATATCTATACACTTAGTGATTGTGTCTAGACCTATTTATTAGCGCTTCTTAGAATCCACCATAAAACATAAATAAAAGTCAAACAGTAGCAAAAGTACTTAAAAATTTACCAGCAAGTGCTGTGACCTAGTAATATCATCAAACAGTACCATAACAATTCTGAAGAGGATGATGGAATTCATAGATATATGTAATAAATCCCCAAAGTCTCACACAGTCTATACAGGTTAACATAAAAGTTACAATTTTATAGCTACTAAAAAAGTTTTCAGCATGACTTTTTCCCAAGTAGAAACAGTCCGCTCCTCTTCCTACTACTGCAGTAATCCATATAAAGACAAATATGAAAATGAATCCCTTTCATCATCAAGTAATATATTGGCCGCAGGCATGCGAAACAGGAAATTGAGTGGCAACATTGTTGCCAGCATATTCTGAAATTACTAGATGAGTTATAATGGAATAGAATACAGCATCCAAAATAACATTGAAAAAAAAAAAAAATAAGCAATAGACTTAAAAGCGTAACATTCCACAACCCCTGTCAAACATTATAGAATCGCCACACTTACATGATGTTCAACCTTTATTTTAATTTATTGTAGAAAATACACAAACACCAGATATGACATCTTATGCCCTATCCAAAGGATAGGGCATGGGGTCCCCAGCGATCTCCCTGCTGCACCCGGCATTTGTATAGAGCATTGGTGCTGTGTCGGAGGTTCGTGACATCACAGTCATGCCCACTCGTGATGTCAGGGCCATGCCCCCTCAGTGCAAGTCTATGGGAGGGGGCGTCACTCCCCCTCCCATAGACTTGCGTTGAGGGAGCGTGGCTGTGACGTCATGAGCGGGTCATAACCGCCAAGTCATGAGCCTCCGCCCCGCATTGCCAGTCATCCGACAGAAAGCAATGTTCGCTCTTTGCACTGGATGTCTGGGGTGCTGCAGCCGAGATCACGGGGTCCCCAGTGGAAGGACCTCCGTAATGAGACGTCCAATGTTTAAATAAGTTTTCCAAAGCATTAGGACAAGAGAATTGTTCCTGTTGGTTTCTGTAATCCCCACCAGCCTTGATTAATAGACCTCTACCTGCTTGGGTTTAGGGAGAGATCTATAATTCAAAGACAGCTGGGCAAACAAAAGCCACTGGGGAACACACTGATGATTTGTGGTTCAGGCAGCATGAAAGTTATCACAGGTTCTCTTTAAAAGAGATCAAGGTGGAATAAAAAAGGAAACATTTACTCACCTACTGCCAATCCACCACTAGTGCTGTTTTGGTCCTCACTGCCAAGTGCTTCCTGCTCTTCTCTCAACACAGAGGAAGCACTTACTTAGATTATCATTGATAATTGTGGTGACCCACTTCAACAATCATTGGCTGAGCGGGCATGTTTTATGTGTCAAAAGGAAAGTAGAAAGCAGTGGGGACAAGCACCGTCATAGCGGCACAGACCGGGGACCAGTCACAGATAAGAACTTTTTTTTTTTCCTTTTCATTGCACCTTAAGCTTTTTTAAGCTTCATCATTCTCCACAACCACTTTACTAGCTGAGCATTCTGGCTTTATAAAACATATCACATAATTGAAAAGTAATTTAATTTAATTGATGGATTATAAAGTAAAGAAAAAAGAAATTATGGAATCCCTCAATGTATAAGTGGTTATTCCAAAATATAAGGTATCCTCTATGCACAGGATAGGGAATATCAAGCTACTCAGTGGGGTCCGGCAACTCTCGACTATCTCTGGAAGCTCCCATAGACAATTAATAGAATTGCAGTTTGCATGCATGACCACTGTTTTTTATGACAGGAGCTTAAGGTCCCTGTTCTTGAGATAACATGGGTCCCAGTAGTTGAACCCAACGCATTTATACACTCATAAGATCATAAGACTTTGCTGTCATAAAAAAAAATAATAATTAACATTTCGATCAGATATGTGAAAAGTTGTTGATTGCACTGTGTCTTACTACTGAGACCTGCTGCGACTGTGTGTTATTAGCCAGGGAAATGGCAGCATAGCACTCTAATATAGAGCCAGCCAAGAGATACATTTCTCTGCATAGCTTTGTCAGAAATAAGACCCAGTGTGATCACCAACTTTTGTAACTTTTAATAGTGGGACAAGCCCTTTAAACTATTTACTTACCTGTGTTTAAGGCATGATCATGAGGCCAGAATGTTCATATATTAAATAATGTTTTGCATAATCTAAAATTGCTGAATTAACATCCTCTAAGTGTAGTAATTCCATAATTTTTGCCAGGGGCTGTACGATACATTGTTTTGTATGCTTGGATAGTATCAAGCTCCAAGGCTTTGTTTATACGCATTACTAACTGTATATAGCTCCTACATTCAGATTTGTCATCCATTGACCTGCTCCATGTACGTAACCTTTGTGTTGCCTGTAGCCATAGACAAAGGATCAGATTTCAGCAGGCTCATTGTGTAGGCCGATGTACGTCACTGTATATGTTTGTGTGTGTATGAACATGCAAAGATAATCCACCAAAGTCATTTCAATTGGTTTGATCTGGCTTTGGATAAATCCTTACTCGTGTAGAGGCTCAAGCCTCTCAGTAAATCCAGCTATGTGTTTTCCCTTTTAGAAAATCCAACAACTCCTTAGGCCTCTAGGTAAATCCAGTAGACCAAAAATGGGTGGAACTACTTATGTTTGCTGCACCAAAACGCTGTAGATGATGCCTTTTCCCTTAGGAGTTTATATATTGTGATGCCAAAGAGATGCATGTGGCACAGGGGGTTTGAAAGTTGGATGGATCTTACCATTATGGACTTTGTGGAACCCAAAATGGTAATGGACATTCAATGTCTATGTATATCTTGTTGCTTTAACCCTGTTTACTTTTTTGTCTTTTGTTGTTTTGTATTTCTCCTAATCACTGAAGTAAATAATGTCTGTAGCTATTGTGTGTTACCCTTTTCCTTCTGAGCATCTGAGAATTCTCCGTACACAGTGGCAAAACCTTGAACCATAAAGGGGAACCAAGTTTGATATTTGTTGTAGAGCTCCTCTATCCGTTGTTCTATTAATATGCATGTTTATGTATTTATTTAAATGTGCAAATATGTGTTTAGATATATGTACAGTGGTCCCTTAACATACCATGGTAATCCATTCCAAATGGACCATCGTTTGTTGAAACCATCGTATGTTGAGGGATCCGTGCAATGTAAAGTATAGGACAGTGGTCTACAACCTGCGGACCTCCCGATGTTGCAAAACTACAACACCCAGCATGCCCGGACAGCCAATGGCTATCCGAGCATGCTGTGAGTTGTAGTTTTGCAACATCGGGAGGTCCACAGGTTGAAGACCACTGGTATTGGAGGTTGTACTCACGTGTCCCCACCGCTCTAGACCGTCACCGCTGCCCTGGATGTCGCCTTCCATCGCTGTCGCCGCGTCCCCGGGGTGTCCCTGACGCTCCGGCAAGGCCTCTGCTTCCCCGGCATCCTCGCTCTCTGTCGCCGTCATCACATCGCTACGCACGCCGCTCCTATTGGATGACGGGACAGCGTGCGCACCGACATGATGATGACGATGGAGAGTGCCGACGATGCAGGGGATCCTGAAGAGGACGTGACGGAGCCCCAAGGACAGGTAAGTGATCGTCAGTGGACCACCGTAAACGGCTATCCGGTGGCAGCTGAAGCAGTCTGCGCTGCCGGATAGCCGGTAATGGGATGGCCCCGGCACACAAAAGCATTGTATGTTGAAATGATCGTATGTCGTGGCCATCGTAGGTCGGGGGGGGGGGGTCACTGTATGTATGTATGCACATGTGCATATATGTATGTATTTGTGTTTGTAGGTGTGTGGGGGTGTATGTATTTAGAGGTGTGTATTCATCTATGTGTTTTTCAATGAGTCAGTTTCATTGTATTTTCTTCCTTTTACTTTCCATAGACAGCTTGGCAAAAATGCAAAAGGCTACAGAAGGATATCTCGGAAACTCTACCCTACAATTAAACACCTACATTTCACTGCTGCAGAAAGAAAAAAGTTTATTTTATCGGCAATCACCACGAAAACTTTGCAGCATAGTCTGTAACTGTTAAGCATAGCGACAATTCACTATCAAAGCCTTTTTCTGCGACTCTCTGTAAATGTCCTCAATGTACACCGAACAATTACCAAGCTTTTAACATTTAATGTCTCATTCACTGTCTCCAAGGAAAAAGAAATACATACTAAAATTCTACTACGGCGACTAAGTCCAACTGGGAAAATGAAGATTGAAATCCCTCTCTTTCTTTTGGAAAGTTCTAATCGCTTCGCTGCTTAACACTCATTGACACCTGACACCGAAAGACAATGGGAAGAGTAGACTAGATTAGAGCATCAAACAAGAAAGGTGGCTCGCTGAGTAACACTGCTAAAAGAAGACGAAAAAGAAATCCAACATGCCTATTGGTGTAAATTGAAGAGCTGTGTTTTTTTGAGATTCTTTCAAAGGCACCTAGTTAGCTGTTCACCCATGGGAGTTCCATTTACAATGTGATTTGCATGCCTGTGATGACAGTCCTTTGTTTCTTAGCGTCTCAGATTTTCTTCTTCTGCTGTTTTTTTTTTTTTTGTTAAGTAGTGCTACAGACTTTTTGGCAATCAACAAACCACCCCTCAGGATAACATATGGACCGTAAAGAGCATGTTTGAAGAACATAATTTATTGCATCTTTTTTTTCCGCTTTACTTCAAAAACCTCCTTTAGTGGATTTCAAAGAGTTGCAAATTATGGTATAAAGCAGAAAGGTTTGAGAAGGTGTAAGAATAATATAGCTGAATAGAGCAACCATTCTCAAGCAATGCTTCATTAACTGCTATAAAGTAATTAATTGTCCTTAAATTAATTATAGGGATTATCGTTGCTTTATATATTCTTTTTAATTCAAACTTTACGTTAGATTACATTTCCTTCTATACCACATGTCGCCTCAAAGAGGCTCCATGGCAATAGCAGAGATGTAATGCTAAGTAGATCAGGGATAAGATGCCTGATCACGGGAGTCCTGGCGCTGGGGACCCCCGGGATCTTGCACGCGGCACCCCGTTTGTAATCAGTCCCCAGAGCGTGTTCGCTCCGGGTCTGATTACCGATGACCACAAGTCCTGCGGCGTGTGACGTCACGCCTCCGCCCCCATGTGACGTCATGCTCCGTCCCTCAATGCAAGCCTATGGGAGGGGGCGTGATAGCTGTCAAGCCCCCTCCTGTAGGCTTGCATTGAGGGGCGGAGCGTGACATCACACGGGGGCGGGGGCGTGACGTCACAAACCGGCTGCCCTGTGGTTGCCGGTAATCAGTCGCAGAGTGAACACGCTCCGGGGACTGATTACAAACGGGGTGCCGCGTGCAAGATCCTGGGGGTCCCCAGGGGCAGGACTCCCGTGATCAGGCACCTTTGGATAGGGGAAAAGATGTGTAAGCACCGGAGAACCCCTTTAAAGGCACATCCAGTAATGGAAATGTATACTATGGGAGAGGTAGTTCAGTAATGTCAATATTCAGATTTAAGGTGTTTTTGTCATCAGGAATCCTTTCCTATTAATATCTTAGGAATGTATTAAATATCTACTGTCGTAACTTTTAATCTAAACAGTGTCATGACAGGTAAGACAGAACCATTTACCAGTGTTTCTCAAGCGCGGTCCTCAAGTACCGCAACAGGTCATGTTTTCAGGATTTCCGTAGTCTTTCACAGGTGATATAACTGTGGTAATGCCCGATTCACTGACCAGAATTATATCTCCTGTGAAAGACTAAGGAAATTCTGAAAACATGACCTGTTGGGGTACTTGAGGACCGCACTTGAGAAACATTTATTTACAGAAACCCAATTGATTTATAATAGACTCCATCAGGCATCTGAAAAAGTTCCTATGTTTTTTGTCAGAAGGATTGGCCCTGCAGTCTATAGTTTTCTTATTGTCAAAAACACTAGGACTCCAATGGAATGGAACACAGTGTTAATGTGAACAATTCTTAAATGTCTCACTTACAAAGAGACAATTAGAAGGCAACAATCTTAATCAACAAATCCTCAGCAATATTAACCCCTTAACGACACAGGACGTAAATGTACGCCCTGGTACGGTGGTACTTAACGCACCAGGACATACATTTACGTTCTGTACATGACCACAAGCATCGGGCCAATGCTCGGGTAATGCATGGCAGGTTCCGGCTGCTATCAGCAGTCAGGGAACCGCCAATAACGGCGCACATCAGCGATACAGATCAAAGCATCTGCGGTAGTGCGGTCACTAAAATGGATCGCACTGCTTTCGCGGGGATCTGATCATCCAGCATGGCGGACGGAGGTCCCCTCGCCTGCCTCTGGCCATCTTCAGGGGTCTTCTGCTCTGGTCTGAGATCAAGCAGACCAGAGCAGAAGATGACCGATAACACTGATCAGTGCTATACCCTATGCATAGCACTGAACAGTATTAGCATTCAAGTGATTGGTATAAATAGTCCCCTATGGGTACTATTAAAGTGTAAAAATAAAAGTAAAAAAAAGTTAGAAAAAGCCCCTCTCCCATTAAAAATATAAATTGTCCCTTTTTCCCATTTTACCCCCAAAAAGTATAAAACATTTTTTATTAATAAACATATTTGGTATTGTTGCGTGCGCAAATATCCGAACTATTGAAATTTTATGTTAATGAACCTGTACGGTGAATTGTGTGAACGTAAAAAAATAAATCCAAAACTGCAGCTTTTTTGTAAAATGTAATTACAACATTTTTTTCATAAAAAAATTATTAAAAGTTTTATATATGCAAATGTGGTGTCAATAAAAAGTACAGATAACGGTGCAAAAAATTAGCCTTCATACTGCCGCGTATACGGAAAAATGAAAAAGTTATAGGTCAGCAAAATAGAGGGATTTTAAATGTACTAATTTGGTTTAAAAGTTTGTGATTTTTTTTAAGCGGTACAATAATCGAAAAGTATGTAATCATGGGTATCATTTTAACCATCTTTTTTTACTGTAAATTGTATGTGAAAATGAAACCTTCCAAAATTTGCTAAATAGCTGTTTTCTTTTCAATTTCCCCACACAAATAGTAGTTTTTTTTCGGTTGTGCCATACATTTTATGGTAAATCGAGTGATGTCATTACAATTGGTCATGCAAAAAAAAAGAACAATTGGTCATGCAAAAAACAAGCCCTCATACTCGTCTGTGGATGAAAATATAAAAGAGTTATGATTTTTAGAAGGCGAGGAAGAGAAAACGAAAGTGTAAAAATAAAGCTTTTTTTTATTTTATTTTTTTTATCAACTGGTGCCAGAAAGTTAACAGATTTGTAAATTACTTCTATTAAAAAAATCTTAATCCTTCCAGTACTTATTAGCTGCTGAATACTACAGAGGAAATTCTTTTCTTTTTGGACACAGAGCTCTCTGCTGACTTCATGACCACAGTGCTCTCTGCTGACACCTTTTTCCATTTTAAGAACTGTCCAGAGTAGGAGAAAATCCCCATAGAAAACATATGCTGCTCTGGACAGTTCCTAAAATGGACAGAGATGTCAGCAGAGAGCATTGTGGTCATGATGTCAGCAGAGAGCACTGTGTTCCAAAAAGAAAATAATTTCCTCTGTAGTATTCAGCAGCTAATAAGTACTGGAAGGATTAAGATTTTTTAATAGTAGTAATTTACAAATCTGTTTAACTTTCTGGCACCAGTTGATTTAAAAATAAAACGTTTTCCACCAGGGTACCCCTTTAAGGCCAAAATGGGCTGAGTCCTGAGTTTTGAGTAGCATGCTGACACAGCACTATACTTTTTTTCCCCTGATCAAAGAGGCAGACTGTGTTTTAGGACTGGTCCTATGTTGTGACCTCCACATGTGATCAAATGCACATATAGTATTCAGGGGGTGGTCAATGGCCTCATGATGTTGAAGCAACTTTGGCAACATTGTGCCACCGAAAGCCGGCATGGTTTTTCCCACATGTAACAATTGTAGCATAGAACCAGTCCTGATGACTCTTTCTATTCCTCCTGCAAGAGGAGACAATGTTAAGTGCTGTGTCATTTTTTGGGAAGTTGAGTGCAAGAGAGTGAGGGTATGTTATGACTTTTACTGTGCTTGGTCAACCCTGCTAAAGATTTAGTGCTGTTCATTCAGCCAACAGTTAGCTACCCAGATCACTCCATACACAGCGGAAAAGATGATAAAATAACATAGTATTTTAACCCCTTAAGGACCAACACAATTAAACCTGTACGCTCCTGAAAGACCAGGCCTGTTTTTTCAAATTGGGGATGTCTGTCTTTATTAGAGAATAACTCTGGTAACGTTTTGCCAATCACGATAATTCTGACATTGTTTTTTTGTCACAAGTTGTCCTTCATGTACATAGTAAAAGTAAGCCGATATCATTTGTAGTTTTTTTTTACAATGCAAAAAATCATGAAATTTTTACAAAAAATTAAGATTTTTTGCTATTTTAACACTAATAGGTTGCATATATTTATACTTACTGACCAAATAGTTTATGAAACTTATACCTTCAGATGTCTACTTTATTTTGACAGCATGTTTTTTGTTTTTAATTCACATTTTAAATTATTTAGAAGCCTAACAATTTAACTTGAAATTTTGAAAATTTTGAAAATGTGAAAAGTACATTTTTTTTATGTGCTATGCAAGGTTTGCAGAAAATTGAAGGTGGTAGAACATAGGAACACCCCCCAAATGACCCCATTTTAAAAACTAGACCCCTCAAGGTATTCGCTAGGGGGTACAGTGAGTATTTTAACACCATCGTTTTTTGGCAGGAATTATTACAAAGGCAGTGTTAAAAATTCAAAATTTGCATTTTTTCACAAATGCATCATTGGTGGGACATATTTTTTGTACATCACTTCTGATATTGCAAGAAATGCACCCTATATTTTATTAAGCTGCTCGGCCCATGTTTGGAAATACCCCCGCTTAGGCCATATTTGGTTCCTTGGCCACATGGTAGGACCCAGAAGGAGAGGAGCGCCTTTTGGCTTTCACGGCATCATTTTAGGCCGAATGGATTATAGGCTGCACTTGCATTTGCACTTGCATGCCTGCAAAGGGTTTTAGCTGCCGGAACCATACAGAACCCCCACAAGTGAACCCATTTTGGAAACAACACCCCCTAAAGTATTCATCTAGACCAAAAGGGAGTACTTTGAGTCCTTTTTGTGTGGCTGGATGGGATACAAAATCAGTGGAAAAATAAAATTTGCATAATTTATGGGAGATGTTTTTTGTACATTGCATCTGAAAAGTAGAAAATGCACCCCATATTTTATTACGCTGTTTGTCCTGTGTTTGGTAATACCTCCGCTTAGACCATATTTGGTTGCATGGCCACATGGTGGGACCCAAAAGGAGAGGAGCCCCATTTGGCTTTCAGGATATCATTATACAAATTATGGGCCGCACTTCAACTTGCAAAGCATTCTAGCTTTCAGAACAATACCGCACCCCCAGAAGTGACCCCATTTTCGGAACTACACCCCCTAAAGTATTCACCTAGGGCAAAAGTGAGTACGTTGAGCCCTTATTGTGTTGCTAGAATTATTTCAAAGTCAGTGGAAAAATTGAAATTTTTTTCCCACAAATTCTTTATCATTTTGGTAAGTCGCTTTGAAATGGAGGAAATACGCCCCATATTTTATCACCCTGTTCGTCCCGGGCTGGGCAGTACCCCTACTTAGGCTATATCTGGTTGCTTGACCGCCTGGTAGGACCAAGAAGGAGAGGAGCCCTCTTTGGCTTTCTGGGCATCATTATATGAATAGTCCCCATTCATACTGCGTTTCTGCAGTATAGGTGTCCGTAGTCATGACAAAAAAGGGAGGCCAATGTATATTGTAGCAGTCTCATTCAGAAATGAATGGAGCTGCTACAGTATACGTCAGCATCACTCTTTTTGACGTGATGCTGACGGATACCTCTAACACTGCGGAAACACAGTATGAACGGGATGCAGTGTAGGGTCACATAGAGCACATCCGCGGCTTATTTCACACTGCGAATGCCCCCCGGCAGCAGTCTCAAGGGGCGAGATCACTGCTGCGGGGCATCCGCAGCATGTAATATGCTGCAGATGTGCGCCGTGTGATCCTACACATTATGCATTTTTATTTTTGATTATATTTATTTAATAAATGTATTTTTATTATATTTTTTACACTTTTTTACACTTTTTTACACTTTTTTTTTTACATTTATTGTCTTTACACTTTATTTTTTTTACACTTTTATTTATTTTATATTTTTTTACACTTTTTTTTAATGCTTTGGAATACTTAGTATTCCAAAGCATTGCAGTTATATGCTGCCTGCCAGTTTTACACTAGCAGACAGCATATCAGGATGTGCCTCTGGCACATCCTATCAGGCAATAACCGGGGCAGACCTGGGGGTCCTAGTAAAGACCCCCGGCTGCCCAGGTAAGCAGCAGCACCCTGCGATAGTTGCGGGGTGCTTCAGGAGAGAGACAGAGGGAGCCCCCTCCCTCTGTCAAAACTCCTTACAGCTCGTGGTCGCTTCCGACCGCGGCTGTAAGGGTTAAACTGCCAGGACCAAAGTTTTCTTCTATGTCTCGGCAGTAACGCAGGTCCCCGCCCGCCGGGGATCACACACACAGCACCCCGCAATAGCGCTGGGGGGTGCTGCAAGGGTGACAGAGGGAGCTCCCTCCTGCTGTAAGGGTTAAAATGCCGGGACTGAAGTTTACTTCAGTCCCGGCATTGCGGCAGGGTGCCGGCTGTGTGTTACAGCCGAGTCCCTGCTGCGATCTCGTGGGTGCACTGGGCAGCACCCACGAGAGCCATGGACGACTAATGGCTGAACGTGCATTCAGCCTGGACGTGTATACACATCCATGGTCCTTAAGGTGTTAATATTACCATTAAGACTCTGTTCACACAGCCATTATGGCTTCTGTTACTACCAAAGTCCTGAAAGAAGGCTGGTCCCATCAAACAACAGACACTAACTATGTTCAATGGACCCCAGTACTTTACTTCCCATTAAATCTGATGGAACTAGTGATGAGGATCTAACTGTAGTGTGGACAAAGCCTTACAGGTTCAACCATCTGTCTAGCAAGTAAGGAGCTCAGATACTGGAATTCTGGAACACCACTACAGCAGGGCAGAATATAGGAGCCTTATATAAAAGGTTGATAAAATGAACTCTTAAAGGGCTACTCCGGCCCTAATACATATTATCCCCTATGCAAAGGATAGGGGATTAGATGTCTGATCACAGGGGTCCTGCCGCTGGTGACCCAAGCAATCTGTCATTCAGCACCCACCTTTGCGAGCTCTCTGCAGCGCTGGAGGCTCCGAGTGTGCAGCATGACGAACACGGGGCCGGAGTATCGTGACGTCACAACTCCGCACCACGTGTGATGTCACGCCCCGCCCCCTCAATGCAAGTCTATAGGAGGGGGCGTGACATCACACAGGGGCAGAGTCATGTCGTCACGATACTCCGGCCCCATGGTTGTCACGTTGCACATTCGGAGCCTCCAGTGCTGCAGAGAGCGCGCAAAGGTGGGTGCTGAATGACAGATTGCAGGGGTCCCCAGCGGCGGGACCCCCCCCCCCCCGCAATCAGACATCTTATCCCCTATCCTTTGGAAATGGAAAAAAATAAAATAACATGCTTTGCATGAGAATGTAACCTTTGCATACAGCTTTTATTACCAAATATGTTCATTTGAAAAAAAAAATGGTTTCTGCTTTAGTCGTCCATGGCTGGAGGGGCTTGCAATGCATTAGCTTCTAATGCAGAGACAGAAACTAGCGGTGAGGAAATTAAACTAATGATGGTTAGCTAGTTGTCACATTTCATCCAGCGGGTCAACAGTTTGGAATTGCATTTCCCCCGAACGCACAAAGCATAGCCTACTCCTTACTATTTCTAATCATGTACTTTCCTGGGCAATCAAATTGTGATTTTCTGACTATAACAAAAATAGAAAATGCACTTGTAATAATTTCAAAATGACAAGATACGCTGCGGTGTGTGAATACGCTATTTGAATTTCAGTAAGAGGCAAAAATATCCCTCCAGAGAGAAATTCACCCTTAGATCAAAAGCTTTATGGCAAATTCAAGGTAAGTCATCACAATAGATTTTCTATCCGCAGACTGGAGAAAAAAAAAATCCCTTTAGCTCAGCTTTTTGGATCTCGTTCGACTTACATTTAGAATAGGACCAGAGATGAAAGAATACTATTCAGCTTTGCGTTTAGTAAAAGCGACATGCGAACATTTGCAGCCAATGCTGCAGGGGCTGCGATGAATACACAGTATTTTTCTGCATCTCTATTTCAAGCACTCTGTTTCACTACAATGAACCAATAGACCCCCTAGCGTTAATGGGGATTTGGGTTTTCAGGCTATTTGTCAAAAGCAATGTGTTTTAATTTATTTTATTTTTTGCTGTTGCTTATTGAATATTCAAGTTGCACCTTTACTGTCTGAGATCATAAGGATTTGTTTGTACATTCATTACCAGCTGCTTAGTTGCATTCATGAATCAACAAGCCCCTGAGAATCCTTAATGGCTTGCAGTAGAATTCTTTCATCACAAAGAGAAGAGCAGATAAAAGCTTACTGGGGTCACCACCTTCCTTTATAACATACGTCACAAAGTTCCCAAATGTAGCGGAGAGAACGATGCACACAATGACTGCACCTTTTTACCTCGAGGAGTGTCTAGAATTCAGATGTGATTGTTATCACAAAGACCTGAGAAGACGACGGCCTTCTGCTCAGTTGGAGGTGATGGCACAGGTGAGCCATCCTCAAGTGGCCCTTGTCAGACGGACATAATTACACAATCCCAGTAAAATGCTGACCACAACGTATTGATTACACCACAACCACCTCAGGGCAAATTCCTCTTTTCTTCAGACCTTGATGGCTGTAGTCATTGTCTTCATGGAATTTAGATAAGGGTGATTCTTGTGTAGGCAGTGCACTCATTCCATAATAATTACAGAGGCAGGGGGGCTTGTAGAGAAGGAGCGAAAGCAAGGTTTGGACATGTTATATGACTGAATTATTTTATCTTTTTGCAAGAGATATGTGTCATGAAAATCAAATGTCCATTACAGTCACATAACATATTAACCATTTATTAGCCTCTTTATAGGTCAACTATGAAGAGCAAGTCTACTGGTTCTTGCTCGTCCAATAGTGCACACAAAAAGAATAAGGATAAGCAAGTGTTGTTGTATACTGGTGACTCATGTGGAAGTTTATTTAGGAAACGGTAAATTAGGCATAAAGTCATCAGCTTATAAAAAGGACGATCGCTATCATACACACCTGGTGAAGTTTATGTTTCTAGATCTTCATAGATCTGGAAATATGTGAAAGTAGCGATCCCACTGTTCCTAAATCCAGCCACGCACATTAGATAGCTGTCAGCTATCTCCTCTGATTCCTCCGTACATATGCATGCAAGGTTTTAAAAGGGGGTGTCCACAATTAGTTTAATAAGTTGTTCAAAATAGTTTGCCTTTTCCCAGAAAAGCCCCACCCTTGGTTACGGGCTATGTCTAGTATTGCAGCCTAGCTATGTTCAAGTCAACAAGGATGAACAAAATTGTTGTTGCTTCTAGAAAAATATGAGACCTCTTTTTCTCATTCAAGACAAAGTACTTCTTTAACCCCTTAAGGACCGGGGTTTTTTCCGTTTTTGCATTTTCGTTTTTTGCTCCTTGCCTTTAAAAAATCATAACTCTTTCAATTTTGCACCTAAAAATCCATATGATGGCTTATTTTTTGCACCACCAATTCTACTTTGTAATGACGTCAGTCATTGTGCCCAAAAATCTACGGTGAAACGGGAAAAAAAATCATTGTGAGACAAAATTGAAAAAAAAAAACGCCATTTTGTAACTTTTGGGGGCTTCCGTTTCTACGTAGTACATTTTTCGGTAAAAATGACACCTTACCTTTATTCTGTAGGTCCATATGATTAAAATGATACCCTACTTATACAGGTTTGAATTTGTCGCACTTCTGGAAAAAATCATAACTTCATGCAGAAAAATTTATACGTTTAAAATTGTCATCTTCTGACCCCTATAACTTTTTTATTTTTCCGTGTATGGGGCGGTATGAGGGCTCATTTTTTGCGCCGTGATCTGAAGTTTTTAACGGTACCATTTTTGCATTGATAGGACTTATTGATCGCTTTTTATTCATTTTTTCATGACATAAAAAGTGACCAAAAATGCACTATTTTGGACTTTGGAATTTTTTTGCGCACACGCCATTGACCGTGCGGTTTAATTAACGATATATTTTTATAATTCGGACATTTCCGCACGCGGCGATACCATTTATGTTTATTTTTATTTTTATTTACACTGTGTTTTTTCTTTTATGGGAAAAGGGGGGTGATTCAAACTTTTAATAGGGAAGGGGTTAAATGATGTTTATTCACTTTTTTTTTGCACTTTTTTTTTGCAGTGTTATAGGTCCCATAGGGACCTATAACACTGCACACACTGATCTTTTACATTGATCACTGGTTTCTCATAAGAAACCAGTGATCGATGATTCTGCCGCATGACTGCTCATGCCTGGATCCCAGGCACTGAGCAGTCATTCGGCGATTGGACAGCGAGGAGGCAGGTAGGGGCCCTCCCGCTGTCCTGTCAGCTGTTCGGGATGCCGCGATTTCACCGCGGCTATCCCGAACAGCCCACTGAGCTAGCCGGCATGCTTTCGGTTTCACTTTAGACGCGGCGTTCAACTTTGAACGCCGCGTCTAAAGGGTTAATAGCGCGCGGCACAGCGATCAATGCCGCGCGCTATTAGCCACGGGTCCCGGCCGTTGTTAGAGGCCGGGCCCGAACCGCTATGACGCGGGGCCACGCCGTGGCCCCGCGTTATAGATCGGGAGTGGACACATGACGTTCCAGTACGTCATGTGTCCTTAAGGGGTTAAAGGTGATCTGAAAAACCAGGACTGCAGTGAATAGTGAATACCATTCTCCTGGTAAAAGATAAAGGGGTATTTGCTTCATTAAAAGTTATCTCCTATCCACACTGAGCTCGGGAATAATCGGAAGCTCCACAGAAAATGAATGAAGTGCTGACTGCGCATGTGCACGGAATCGGGCATGGGCCTCGAATGCTCCATTCAATCAGAGGACATTCAACTTCTGTTGCTGGGATCTGGGATGGCCCAGCAGTTGGACCACCACCAATCAAATTTTAAATGATGAGAGCACCCTTTAAACATGTAATTTCTCTATAGTGATCAATTCAGATTACAAATGTATAACTTAACACTATATTAACTTCTAAAGGCAGAATAAGGATCCATATATTCTCTATTCGCTGTTGCCATATCTGATTTGTTTGTGACCCTGACTAGTATGGAATCATTTTGCTTCCCTATGATACTACTACAGAGAAACAGACAAAGCCCATATATATTTATGTATGTCCTGTACCTCTTCTTTATGGCCATACGACAAGTACAAGCAGCACACACAAGTACAGAAAGGAGTTAGGCAGGGAAATATTCTTGAGGGTTATTCAGGAAAATTAAATACAAATCATTTTTCGTGATGGTTTTTCATGGTTAATATGATTATCTAGGTTTTGTTCCAGTGCAGAATTTTCAATCCTGTTATCATAAGGCTATACAGAAGCTTTTACTCATGTTTGTCAATGTGTGTAGGAAGCAGAGTCATGTTCATTTAAAGTAATGACAAACTCCAGTGTTGTAGATTTTCCAAATGATAGAAAAATATTATTTAGTGAAAGGAAGGTCAGGACCGCTCTGGCATTGTCAGCTCATTGCCGTAATTACGGACTTATGTACTGTAACTAATTAAAGCTAATAATTAAAGGTAGGAGTGGAAACTAGATGGCATAATGTACTACACCACTATCACACCCACCTGCTTTATGACTGATGGGCCTGCATCCCTAAAGACATTACAAGTAGTTATGCCCATTGCAATTATGTAGAGCAGTGTTTCCCAACCAGTGTGTCTTCAGCTGTTGTGAAACTACCTCTTCCAGCTGTCCAGGCCTGCTAAGAGTTTTAGTTACACAATAGCTGGAAGTGCAGTGGTTGGGAAACACTAATGCAGAGTCAAAACATTTTGATATCCAAGGATATTTCATTGTATTTTCCAAGAGATCTCTTGACTTTTCAAGAGCGTTACAATTTATTTTTGCAAACAGATATATGTGAATGATCCAGCCCATCACCCCTACAAACATGCTTTGCATTGACCCCTATTAGTGCATGACTGGACTGCAACCGATGAAAAGTCATGACCAAGGAGATAAGGATTACTGTTGAATTACAACAACCTACATGAGTAGGACCACCAATACAGGGAATGTGTTATCTCCCAACGTAGTGGGGCACAAACAGAAATGCAAAAACCTGCAACACTAGAAACCCCCTTTTTAAATATATCAATATACAATAATAAATTACATACACAATGGTATGGAAAAATATACCAATTTTATTGTTTAATTCATTGTACAGAACAGCCAATTAGTTCCCAACCCATAAAAAACATATTACATGCTTTTTATGGGTTGGGAACTAATTGGCTGTTCTGTACAATGAATGAAACAATTAAATTGGTATATTTTTCCATACCATTGTGTAGATTATTTATTATTGTATATTGATATATTTAAAAGGGGGGTTTCTAGTGTTGTAGGTTTTTGCATTACTGTTGAATTAGTTGCCAAATTCCAAACCTCATGCAGGAATATGCCCTCTAAACCTGTAGTTACACAGGCCTGGGTGTTCAGATATGCAAGGAGGCCTAGTAAATCCTTATGTGACATGACTTTCTCAATATTCTTTATTTATTTGGAACAAGGACCCTATTACACAGGGTGATTTGTGGCCAACGAGGTCCATATGGGGCTTCATAATAGGCTCAATGATGAGATCATTCTTTGGATGATCGCATCATTTAAGCAGGTTGAAAAAACATCAGCTGCCCATATCCCCAAGTATTAACGGATGTGTATCTGACAATGATAGAAGTAAATGGCTACTAGTCATCTGCCTAGAAGGCCCTAAGGGTCCTTTTAGATGGTCAGCCCACTGCCCAATATGAACACTAACTTATAAGATTGTTGAATTGTTTTGTGGCCTTCACTTAAAGCACTTACCGCCACATATCCCCTGTTTACATGGGCTGACTAAAAATATTTATTGTTGTCACATGATCACAATCAGCCAAAGACTGTTTTATCGTTTATCGACTGATCGCTGGGTCAATTACACTGGACAATAAAAGGCCCGCTTGGCTGATGATCACCCTTTGTAAAAGGGTCTTAGGTGTAAAGAAATAGTAATCCCAGATTTCTCACGAGTTACTGTGCATCTTGTATACACCTTTAATAGGCAATGACAGCTATCTGCACACATAACATATGAGTGACACGTATAATGTGATAATCAATGTGTCTTGTGTTCTGCAGCTAAAACAATACAGAAGTTAACAAGACCTATCATGGTAGACTGTTTACTACCAATTACACTACAATAATGGTTTATTCATAAGAAGAATATGAACTTTCAGCATTACTTCATTATTTCAGCCATCATTTTAGGAAACTGCTTCTATTCACATTCCCATTGATTTCAATAGAATTTCTGCTCCAGTAATTTGTATTGATAAGAGTTGGTTTACTTGAAGCTGTTGTGTTTGGCCAATTGGGTTATGTTATCCCAAGCATATGAGTGCAACTCTCCAGCTTTGACAGGCACAGATGCTAGGCAGAGAAAAATTTCCTTTAGCTCAGAAAGATGTTCTATATATAAATTATATAGCCATACACATTATAATAATGTTGGCCAAACTGCCTATTTTTCCAAACCACCCGATCATCTGGTATATGTGCTTTCTGGTTCTCCCCCCAATGTTAGATATCTAGATAGAGAAGGATCGGACAGCTGGATTTAACATGCCTGATTTTTTTAGTTTTTTGGGGGGGAGGTAGGCCTCCATTGCATAAAAAAGACATGACACCAGCTTCGTTGTTTCATCTGCAGGTTCAATCTATATGTTTGGAACATGGAAAGAGGCCTCCAGATCACAGGCAATAGCCCACAGTATGTAGAACTTTCACTCCCATATGGTATTGAATGCTTAGTTGAATTTCTTCTTATATTAAAGTGAACCTTTCAAGCATCTTGAATACCCCATGTACCCTTAGCTATGACTATTAACCTCTCTCCATTTCTCACACATGCGGTTGGCCTAACTTAATATATAAATACATTGAGGGATGAGAAGAGATAGTTGTTGCCGACATCTAAAAGGTATAAGTAACTTCAGCTCTGGTAGTATAAGTGATTTTGTTTTTATGTTGTCTTAGTCTCCAGAAGCAATACCCATGAATCCTGTAATCCATATGGATGACTCCCATAAAAGCACAGGTAAATTAGTTTAATTGCCTCTCTAAGCCAATAATCGTAAGTAATTATACTCAGACAGGGCAAGTTTACCAGAACAAAGACCAAGCAAATCCCTTCACATGAGATGGCACTTTAATGATAATTTCTGCTGGTACACAAAGGTAATATACTGAATTATGAACGCTGTAAATCAATATTTCTTTTATATAAAGTTTATGCATATAAAGATATGAATCTCAGAACTAGAGCAGCACCATAGTTTTATAGTGTTAAACTAAAGAATATTCGGGGTATGCCTTTTAACATTTTACCTTATAGATCCTTCTCAAACTCAATTGGGGGCATTTATTATTGTGGGTGTAAGTGAAGCATTTTTTTAGACCTTTTTTTGGTGTGCTGGTAATGTGTAGGAGCATCAAATGTATTAAACGGTCACAGACCATTTGATACATTTTGTGCAGGTCACATTTTCTAAAATTTCACTCTTCACATACACCAAAAAGCTAAGCTAAGTCTGGGCTGGTGTAGCTTTAGAGACTTTTTGGTGGTCTTGAGCCTTTTTTTGCACCTTTTCACAAAAAGGCGCAGTTCATGTGTATTGACAAAATCAGTGGATTACAACTTAAAATCTGCAGAAATGTGTAAACCAAAAGGCGCAAATAAACCCTGCTTGCACCTTTTTTGCACCTTTTCTAGACACAAAAAAACAGTCTAAAGACAATGACCAATGTCGGCCAATATCTGAACAGAATGCTTACTTTCAGGTGTAAGTCAGACACAGTAGTGGAGAATGATGTAGCACTTAAAGGGCATGTTTATACTGGGTGGATACATTGTGGATTTTCTGCTGTAGATTTGCAGATGGAAAATGTGTAGTGCATTACAGTACCAGCAAAGTGGATGTGATTTTCAATCATATTCCAGTGTTTTTTTTATTTTATATGATATATTTAGAGATGAGCGAACATACAGTAATTTGATTCGTCACAAACTTCGCGGCTTGGCGGTTGCTTACTTTAGCCTGCATAAATTATTTAAGCTTTCAGGTGCTCCGGTGGGCTGGAAAAGGTGGATACAGTCCTAGGAGAGAGTCTCCAGCCCACTAGAGGACCTGAAAGCTGAACTAATTCATGCAGGCTAAAGTCAGCAACTGCCGAGCCGAGAAGTTTGTGACGAATCGAATGACTGTAAGTTCGCTCATCTCTAGATATATTGTTGAAAAAGCATAAACTGCTCCTGGTTGACTGATTTCAGTCCCCCGATCTCTTGAGACAAGAGCTTAGTGCAGGACCTGTCTTTTCAGCCATTTACTTGGTGAGACAGGATTCTGATGTGGCCAGTGATTGGCTGACCGGGCAGGTCCTACAAATAGCTCTCATATCTGAAGCAGGAAGAAGATTGGGAGATTGGAAAGAGGGGAGTGGGAGCTGCAGAGGACCAGGGGGCACTGGGGAAGGGGGGGGGGGGGGCTATGGCAGCTGGTGTATGCAACCTCAGCAATATAATAAAAATATTATAATAATAATAATGAAGAACACCAAAAATCATCATCCTACGTGTGGGCACAGCAGAGTAAACATGCCAAAATAAGAATCTAAAGAATATAAGATCAACTGTACATAGCAAAGCATGTGTGTTCCCTAGGAAATCAGTGTCAGGAACCTAAAAATGCCAATATCTGTATGATAATTTGTGGTATTCCAATGAGCTACTATAAATGTCCCACATATGTAAATCACCATATTTATTAATGACCTTTGGTCATGGAAGTCACAGCTATATGTGATGCATGGATGCACCAAGACCACCATTGCATGAGAGCAGGATATACCAAAGAAGAACATAAAAAGGTGCTTACATATAAATGCTTGTACAGAAAAAAAAAATCTCAAAACTAGAATTCAATTATAATGTTGTTATAATTTTAACCAAAAAGCCACAATTAAAAAAGAAAACTACAAAAACATTGTTATCTGGCCGCTCTGAAATGTGTTTCATTCCTCTGCACTGAATAACAAATTGATCCCACTCTTTCCTGGGCTACAATTCAAAAGCAATAACATGCCCGAGAATGGGAATCTAACGTTCTCTTTGTGAAATGTAATACAACTAACAAATACTAACAAAACAAAATCCTCTTTTAAATAAACGTGCCGGTAATTGTTTTATATTTTGTAAATGTTTAACCTTTAGATGTTTAACAAAATAGTGCTAACTCGCTATATTGCAGGTATACCATCCAGAACTTGCAATTGCATCCCTCCTGCCCAAAAGAGGAAAAAAAATTAAATAATAAAATACACAGATGTGGGATTAAGTGACAGCTGCGGCTGAAAATTTCCTTAAGACTCACCTGAAAATGATAGGATATAATGCAGACATTCTGTTTTGGCTTGCATTAAATCCATTGTTCCCGGCTCAGGCTAGTAAGGCTGAATACTGAAGACATGACAGGCTATTTTTTATATTTTCAAAGTTTATTATAAGAACTCTTATTTTTAAAACTTTTTCTCTATCCCTAATGAGATTATTATCCCAATACCTTGTTCCCCAGCAGCGTACATAATCTAGTAAATACTTTTATCTTAAGTTACTAAGCCTGGAGGTAGGCGGCCACACCTGGAATGCAGTTTAATGGTGGGCGCGCCTGTTACAACGTAGGATGAGTAAAGGTGTGTAAAACCTCATTTGCACAATTAAGGCATGATTACTAGTAGTATTCCATTCATTTTCAGGTGGTATTTTTAAACACATTATTTGAAAGTGAATATAAACAAATAGATAAATAAATAACTGACTGGATAAATATTGATGTTTGAATGAATTTGGATGAATATTTATGTATAAAATTGCTTACATAAATAATAATGAAAAACTATTTTACACATTTTTGAAAACTTTTATTTTTTAGCTATTCTAGAATCGGGACCATGAGTTAAACCTGGCCATACACAGGGCTCAAGTCCTGCAGAAACACATGGGAACAGAGTTCCTGCAGTTTTCCCACAGTAGGGACACTGTTCCCATTAGTAGTGTTGAGCGGTATAGGCCATATTCAAATTTGCGATATTTTGCGAATATATGGACGAATATTCGTCATATATTCACTAAATTCGCATATTCGTAATATTTGCGTTATATTTTTGCATATGCTAAAATTTGCAAAAACGAAAATGCGCATGTGCGAAAATTATCATATGCGAAAATTTGCATAAGCGAGAATTTGCATATGCGAAAATTCATATGCCAGTCTCACACAGTAGTATTAGAGCCTTCTTTAGACCACACAAGCTGGAAGCAGAGAGGGATGATCACAGTGATGTGTACTGTGAAAAAAAAACAATATTCGTAATTACGAATATATTGTGCTATATTCGCAAATAAAATTTGCATTGTGAATATTCGCGAGCAACATTACCCATTAGCAGGAGTCCTACAGGACCAGCCCTTGAGTGGAAATCTTGGGTTAGTTCCCACACTTTGTTCCCAGGACTTTACCACTGGCCCATACACTTTAGATCATTGTAAGCTAAACCAACCAATTGCAAAGGCCGCCACTGACCATCCAATACTGGATTCATACTACCATTACTCCTCCCATTGTTCTGCCTTATCATTGTAGAAGAACAACAGAAAAATGGACACCAGCAAATAGGATGCACACCGTCAACAACGCCCAACAAACTACTTTGACTTAAATTTGGTTCTTCAGCATTTTGTCAAGTATTTTGGATGAAACATAGACACCTGACAGAACCTTCAACTGTAGTAAGAACCCAGCCTAATGTGTACGGGGGCCTCTTGGCTATCCTAGGACAGATTGGGGAGAGAAGGATTGCCAAGCTGGACTTTAACTTGCTTAATCCTTTTTTTTTTTACTAAGAAGAGATAGGCAACTGTCAGTGGTCTCTGGCAGGGGCTTACCCCCTCTCCTCACTAAAAATTAAATGCATGCTCATCAAAGCCGAGTATGCATGTGTATGGGGGGGGGTGTCAGGAGACAAAGTTATTAGCCAAACGACTGTTTAACTAACAGATTTCTTATGTATATGGCCAGCATAGGTAATTAGAAATGTTATGTGCAGCCTATTCATTGTTTAATGACTTATTAATCATTATAATCTTTTGAAAATGAGAACTAAATTACAATAAATATTTTTTTTTTTTAAATCTAGATGGATAACTTTATTTTAATAGACAGAGTTTCTTTCTCCCCTCTAAGGCTACTCATAAAATAATGACATTTCAGAATTTATACAATTTAATGCAAAGCCTCAAAAATCTTTGGGCTTATTTTTTTATTATTCCTTTTTTTTTTTTTTTCTTTTTTTTAAGGAATGAATTTTCTTTTATCCTTCAATTTTGCACCTACAGCAGATCACAAAGTCTTATGAAGTCATTAAGTATTTCTGAAACCTTTAAGAATGTCTTAACCACAGTATTTTTCAGTGACTTCGGGCAGTTAACTCCAGATATTTCAGACATTGCTTTAGGGCACTTTCACGTGGCAGTATTTTGGTCACTGTTTTGCACAGGAATTTGTAAGCCAAAAGCAGAAAATGTACCCATGATACTTCTTCTCTATGTGGGCATTTACAAATACAGATGCAAAATATTCATCCAAGACACCGGCGAGTGAAATTGGTCTTAGATATTAGAAGCATTTACCAAACACAGTAGTAAAATAGACAAAATTATGGTTTAATATAAAAAAAATCACTTTATTCATCAAATGTGCACGGCATTTGCAATTACAGCAGTTTGTTTTTCAGTAACAATAAAAAGTTTTGCATGATGTCTCATAAATACGCAAAGTCATTTTACAAAAAAAAGGCTAAATGTTCACCTTATAAAATATTTAGATAAAAAAAAAAAAAACTCAATGCACTCAAACCAACAAAAAAATTGTGATATTAAATAACATGATATACTGATTGGACGGCAATAAACCATATTTTGCACTTTTGCAATCATTTACAGTTTCCCTTTTTGGCCTAGATAAAAAAAAACAAAAAACAAATAATAAAACAAAAAAAAACTAATAAATAAAATAATACAAAAATTATTTTGTAATGGAACGACCCAATGCTGTGGGGATTTAAATTCAGATTCTTTCCATGAAATAAAGATTGAATTCCCTTTCCTACCTTTTGTTATGACCCAAAAGGAAACATTACCAGGTAACAAAGCTTAATGAATCACCTCCTATGAGATCTGCGGGTTACAGGCTGTTGCAGCACACAATAAAATATTACAGCAAAAACAATAATTAGTTTCTTTTTAGTTTGTACCTATATTGGTTTTGATATTTCAATTTCACTTCAGAGCAGATTTAACTCCACAGAGGATTGCACTATATGAGTAATACCTCAGTTTAAAGCACCATTTATCACAATTTTGGCCTTTCATGTTTTCCTTACAGGCAATAATCGCTGTAAAATGTGAAATGATGAAAGAAGTATTCATTTTCGTCTAAACTATAACAGTGAAAATCAAAAGATGTCCTGAGTATTACATACAGCCATTTTGGGGCTCATCTGCATTTGTACTGCATAGGATAACATTGTCTTTATTTTCTCTTAAGGTGCCCATACAACTTTATTAGCCATTTGGCCAAGAGTAATTTCTCCCATTCACCCCATACACATGAAAGTTTTGAATGGAAATAGGGAAGGTAAGTCGTTTTCAGCTGCTGAGACCTGATTATTCTTCCCCAACATTCCTTCTTTGGAGGAAAAGTCAGAAGACCCCATACAATTTTGTAACCCTGAAATTGTGGGGTTGGATGACTTTTCTCTTATGTGTATGAGGAGGGAGGTTCTCATCTATCCATATTTATACCAATAATTAACTCAATAAAATGATTAATTACTACTGAACAATATATAATGTTTCTATAGAAACCAGCAACATAGATGTCCAAAAAAAAAAAAGTTTCCAGCATGCTCTTGGAGTGCTGTTTTACTAGTAATTGACACTATTCTCCTAAAAAAGTGTCTTGTGTAGAGGGCCTAGTAATCTAATTCGGAGCCCCATATGAACTAGTGGCAAGAGGAAGCCTCATTTTTACATGGACATGTTTGGTGGAACAGAAGAGTGATCCTGTGAATGATCACTAGAAATGAGTGAACAGATTTGGCAAAAATTGATTCAAATGTCAACAAAATTTGGATTCATTAGAATCTGAACTTTTTGTGATTCATTTCACTAAGTATACACTGCAGTTTCCACTCACTGCATTCACTGGGCAAGAAGCTCTATACCCAGCCCAACCACGTAGTTTACTGTACATGAGCAGGGACTCCTGCCTTTGACAAGTGCCCCTGCTCCTGTACATGGTTTGCATGGTCAATTACAGAGCATTCATGGCACTTCCAAATCTGAATCAGAATCCAAATCCTATCCCAATCTGAACTGATTTGCTGAATTGGACCCAAGATTACTTAACCAGGACTAAGTCTCATGTCTCTTTTTGTTTCCAATATGGAGTAACAGGGATAATTTCAATCATATTTGCATTATGTTACAACAAATCAGAAAATGTTTTGGCTGATACCATCAGGATGAAACATAATTGGTTAAATCTTTTCAGATATTCTGTTCTTAAATATGTGTTCCTAAATAGAAACAACAGACTTGTTGGTCCTTGATTTACTGAAGTGCCAAGTGACAACATCACCTGGGCAGATTTTCCACTTGGACCCTCTGATCAGTTGAGCATTGTCAACTGTGTTAAACTTGGAGACCTTTGCTATGGCCATATTGTAGTAATATATCTTAGTCCATTTTTTTTGTAATGTTGAGAATTTTGAAATTAATTTGCACTATATTTCATGATACAACACAACAAATTATAATCAATATAAAACAAAAAAATATATACATTTCAAAGTAGTTTATGACTATTCTGTCATTTATGATCATTATGATCAGTGATTGCATAATTTGCACATTATTAATATAACTCATATCTCACTTACACATTTAGTGCATTTTTTTAAATAAGTTTTGGGCTCAGATTAACACTATGTAAGCCCCATGTTAAAAAAAAAAAAAAAAACTTATGCAGACAAAAAATTTGTTGAGCTGTTGTCAATAGCAAACAAACATAAGCTAGCTGTCATTCTTCTAGGTAAAGCTTGTCATCCTTTTTGAATTAAGGGTTGGCCAAAATAGCCAATTTATGCAGGGTGGGGCAACTTTCTAATAAGTGTATGGACACAGCCAAACAAGGAAGGATTAAATAATTTGTCTTAACCTTTGTATCATCAGGAGATGAGCTTCGGCCAGAGGTGTCCAGAAGCATCTTGTTCCCCTCCCCTCATTGACATAAATAGCCTTATAATTATGTTGGGGGACAAGGAGGGATTGTCAGGAATGATAGCCATTGGCTGAATCTAGGTTAGACAAACAAGGAAGTGGTGTGAATTCCTGAAACAAGTGATCTGACTAGCTGTTTTTGTTTGCACAGTTTTTTTTTTTTTTTTTTTTATATGAGGCAATACATGTTTTTGGAGGCACATATTAACAAGATTTCCATTACAAATTTTAAAAATGAGATTGTATTCACAAACTGGAAATGTGCCATATGCTAATAGGATTGTTTACTGCAAAACAAAGGCAGAATTGTTATGACATCTCCTATAGTCTGCAGGGCAGGACTACAGAAAGTACGGAACTACGCACTCCTATCTTTACATTTCATAAAAAGCTGATGCTTCACGCAAAATGTACAAATTTGTCTGCATGATCAATATACGTAAGAGACACATACATAGTCTTTGGAGGAGGTACCAAGTCTGTTCTTGGAAGTTACTGTACAAGCCTTGCACTGTATAGGTAAATTATAACACATAATCTATTAGAAAATTATTGAAAGGGAACATTCCTTCTAATCTGACTTCTAAGAAACAGCAGGTGCTCCAATTTCCCAAAGTTAGGAAAATGAGTCTCACTTCTAACTCTTAACTGGTAGGTACTCATTTAGTCCAAATGGGCATACTAGTCAGAATTTGACAGAATATTGTGTAGATGCCTTAATCTAAAGAAAATATGCCAAGCTGACAGATTCCCTTCAATAATAACAGTGTGGTATCTAAGGCCCAAATCACATCATATTTTGCCCTTACGGTTAGCGTGTACTTCGAGAAAGCTCCCAGTATACACACTAAGCATGCCTATTGTCAGATGGAGGCCAAAAAGAGTGTTTCTTGTCCTCCATATGGCTGGTTTGTCAGTATACCATAGAAGTATAGACTAGCACAGTAGACTACACCTTTTTAAAAATGTATCCATAGAACGGATACCTTTTTAATCTATGGATAATGGATGCCAATGTATGGCACCTACCACAATATCCATTCATCAGATACCTCAGAAAGCTCCAGTGATATCACTATCCACATATATGGACACCATCACTTGAATTTTCCAAGGAAAAGTTGGAAAAAATTCCTTCTTCTCCACCTCGGAAGCTTCCTTTAGAGAGGTACTCTGCAAACAGCAAATTGCCACATATTGTGCATTAGAATATGTTTCAAATGAATGTCATCAGGACTAAGGTTCTTTTGGGAACTCAGGAGGAGGAGAGGAAGATTGCCTTCCTTCCTCAAGGAAGCTCCATATGGAGCTTCAATAGAGTTTCACTGGAGCTTCCTTATGAAAGCAGGTGACAGGTGTATACCTGTATAGTAAGATATACTGTAATAAGATATTACTGACAGAGGTATATGTTGGGAGTGCTCCAATTGGATGGCCAATTAACTGGAATGTCCATGATTAGAAAAAAAAGATCTTCACAACCTTTTCCTATTGGCTATATCTGTTTTTGCAGATTATCTTGATTCAAGTGATCAGGTTGATTTGCAAAACCATAGACAAGAATGGCAATTTTTCTGGGAAAAAAAAAAAGACTCTTTTTTTTTTCTGATCCCTTTAACTTCAAAGAAGACAGACTTGTACATTCACGATTTTTTTTCTCCTGCCAGAAAAACAAATACTTACAGACTGGTAACAGAGAATCAACCATATTGAACCTATGCACTGTAACCCCTCCTGTACCGCTCTTAGCAAAGAGTAAAATGACAAAAAAGCTCAAACTGACTGCCTGTAGTATGTCTGATATACAGTATGTACCTATTGGTAGTGCATTCACTTTTAAATTCAGCCAAGCTGAAAAGTTGCTATTATGTTTAGAAAACAAAAATACAAAAAAACTATTTGAAAAAAAATTCTGTGTTCGGAGTGTAGACATGCATTTTTTTTTTCAGCAACACCATTAGTTTCAAGCTTTAAATTAAAGCTCTGAATTTTTTTCTTTTTTTTTTCTCTTATATATCTATAATAAATATTCATCTTTATATAATAAATATATTTTATTGGTTTATTTTATAAGAAAATAAAAATGTTCCTTCTTTAAGTCATTGTCGTTTTCCTAGTTTAGCCAACGGTTGCATGGAAAGTACATAACAATTAACAAATCATTTGTAACATTGTACATTTCAGATATCACAAGAGGTTATAAGCATTCAGGAAAAAAAAAAAAAATGAGTGAACGGTCAATAGAACCATTTATACATACAGCGTACCTTTTTGAATGCAAACCTTAACCAAACGATGGGTTCCTTACGTATTCCACAGTCTTGCTTTGTGAAATTCTTTTTTACTTTTATTTTTTATTTTATTTTTTTGTAATAAGGCAAGTATAAACTTAATACTTTAAAAGGAGTTTACATGTCTTTAAATGTATATATAAATGGTTTTCAAGGCTCTCCAGTGTTTCCGATGCGCGTCACTTGAAGCTTCTTTCATATTTTTTTAGCCAGCAGAGTCACTCTATACACACTTATTAGAGTGACTCTATGCAAAATTGTCCCACAATCACATTTTCTAGCTCTTTAAGACAGATATTTTTCAAGATCGCAGCTGAGGTTCACAGGAGGAGTGTGCAGTGACCTGTGGATAAATAGAGGTCTTTCAGTTTCAAGTTTAATTATCCCCAATGAATGAGGACTTGCAAAATGATATGAAATTATAAACACCTGAAAAAATAGCGCTTGCTGTGGTAGATAGTATTGGAATTTCCAGCATCATTAAAGGTAAAATGTATTGCATAGAGCAAATGAAAAAGATGCCTATCCATGTATTTGCCTGTCATTAGGTTACACAGGGCACCGAGCCGCAGATAAATTATAATTACCGGCAGCAGACAGAACAATTTAAAGGACTGCATTGCAATTGCCAGCATATGAAGAAATAACATAGAAATCTTTTCTACAACTAACAGATTTATCTATTAAAATAAAAAATAAAAAAGACAATCAGTGAAGAAATCTAGCCATCCATACTAAAGTAGAAATTAAAATAAAATAAAAGTTTACAAAAAATCTACACGGGAAATTCCAAACTTTTTCAAATGTTAGGAATATTGCTTTATATATGTAATTACAGTTAGTAGTATACAGTGACAGAATAGGATAACAATACTGTTAGCATGCCGTACAACAGCAAAAAATAAATGTCTCCACGATCGGAAAGAAAATTGACATGATCAGAAACTTAGAACTCAAGGGATGATGACTTTTGGATTTTGGTGGCAGGGGTGCTCGACATGTAAAAAGAGTAGTTTTAAAAAACAGAAAAAAAGCTGACCCAACTGAACCTAAAAATATATATATTCACAGTTGTATTCAGCTCCTCTGCCAAGGATTCTGTCTTGTTTCCATCGCTTTTGATGGCAAAAATAGTAAAGCTTGGATTTATCATTGGATGGAAGCCTCATACTTTATGACCTCCATTGTGAACAAATGTGAACAGAGTCTAATAATGATACAGTTTATTTGAATTATATCTTTCTGATGTCAAAGCCTCATGCAAACGACCATATCATGGCTCATAAAAGTAAAATGGTGCCTATATGGCTCTGGTTATTGTTTGTGTTCCTATTGAATGTTATATTAAAGAGCCATTTTCCATATAAGAATACTGGAAAGAATAGCTTGGTAATTTCACACTATAGTCATTGGGTGTCGATGGGCATACATGACTCAGAGAGCTCAGTGTGCATAGCTGTGTTATAGTTCCATACAGCGATTGTATATACAGAACCAAGGTGTCACTGGAACCAGATCCAATACCTATAAACACAATACACCATGGTGCACTTTAATATGATATACTGTATAAAAAGTTTATGTAACAATTTTGTTGGTCATTGCCTGAGTGGCTTTGAGTTCAGATTGAGATAAGAAATGGTGAGAAGGACATGACAATGAGTAATGAAAATTGCAAATGTAACATTAGTGCAGCATTTGGTCTGACTCTTATGCATTATGTCTTCCATCAAAACTTAGGCTGGACATACACATCAGATCTGAGATCAGTTAAAGACTCAATTTGCCTGACAGCAGCCTGACATGCACCTGGCATCTGCTAAAACGTACATGGACATATTGGACTTCAACCTGAGGGATCCTTCCATGCTAATAATTATCCTAGTAGAGGTGCCTGGCTGTAACATAAAGCCCCAATACAAATCACGAAACATTCAGAAAAAAACTGCCGATTTATGTGGGACAGGTCAAGTGGCTAATCTGTATGTTGGTCTCCCAAATTTCACTGGATTAAAGAAGGATTGGACATGTTGGATTTCAACTGTCTGATCCATTTGTTCTCTGGTTTGGCAGTGATCCCCCCTCTTCTCACCATTCAGGACACATGAACAATTGTCAGAATAAAACATTCATGGGTATGGGGTGAATGTGACAGCTTTGGGCTGAAGGAACGTTAGCTGACAGCTATCACATATTTATGGCTACTTTTACTACCACCTATCCACTACAATAAACAGGTTTATGAGCTAGATGGATGAGATTGCTGCCGGTCCGAAGATTGAATCAATAGCTATCTGATGTGTATGGCTAGCCTTATTGCATATTGACAGATTCCCCTTTGTATATTCTATTGGATTGATATTGGGTCAACTTTTAACACAGCATATATTAGAATTCTTGAGCATGTCTACTGCTCTATTAGGCTGGGTTCCCACTACGTTTTCCCCCATACGGGAGCACATACGGCAGGGGAGAGCTAAAAACTTGTGCTCCCTTATGCCTTTCTATGTGCTCCTGTATGTAATTCATTTCAATGAGCCTACCGCAATGAAACGTTCGGTCCGGTCAGCTCATTTTTGCCCCGTATGCGCTTTTTCCCCGCACCTAAAACCGTGGTCGACCACGGTTTTAGGTCCGGTTGTAAAAGCGCATACGGGGCAAAAATGAGCTGAACGGACCGAACGTTTCATTGCGGTCGGCTCACTGAAATGAATTACATACGGGAGCACATAGAAAGGCATAAGGGAGCGCAAGTTTTTAGCTCTCCCCTGCCGTATGTGCTCCTGTATGGGGGAAAACGTAGTGGGAACCCAGCCTTATTTAGTAATATGTAATATTTACAAAATCCTTTCTAAAGAGGATCCGTGTCATTCTCTGAAAAATCCAGGTGCAGGCGCAATAACAGGCGCAGCTGCATTGACAAACCTCCTTTACCTAGGTCACCCCATTCACTAGCTATCATATAAGGTGCCAGAATTAACAGGATCAACAAAAAATATATATATATTATCAGGGTCGCCATAGTTTTCAGTGGATTCTGCCAATTGGATTTTTCAAAGGACATCACAGATCTTCCCAATATATTTAAAACATTCAGATATTCTAATATAGGGGGATCTATAGAGATCTTATTGAGCCTCAGGAGAATTTAGAATTTGTCAGTGTGGAATAGTTCAGTTAGTATGATGGTAATGTGTGCACATGAGTAAAAGAGAAGGAAAAAAATATATACAGTAGTCCCTCAAATTACAATATGGCCTCAGGGTTTACTTTTCTTTTTGCTATAATTTGTCCAATCCACTATAACTTTAAACTACATTTATCTTGTAAATCCTCAATGAGTATTTCCGTGGTGCTTACCATTGGCTTAGAGATCTAGCAAATCGGTGTGTACATTTTATTGGTTAAATGCCTGTGAATCAGCAGGTTATATTAAAGGGGTACTCCACTGCTCAGTGTTTAGAACAAACTGTTCCAAACGCTGGAGCTGGTGTCGGAAGCTCCTGACGTCATAGCCCCACCCCTCATGGTATCACGCCCTGCCCGCTCAATGCAAGTCTTGGGAGGGGGAGTGATGGCTGTCACGCCCCCTCCCATAGACTTGCATTGAGGGGGCGGTATGTGATGGCATGAGGGGGCGGGGCTATGACGTCACGAGCCCTCGGCTCCGGTTCAAGCGTTTTGAACAGTTTGTTAAAAAAGGTGAGCAGCAGTCTACTTCTTTAACGGAAAGTAATATAGGCGCTATATAGCAAAAATGTATGGCTGTCTAGTAAAACTTAATTTTTCTGTACTTGAAGCTACCTGCACTGTGCTGTTCTCCACCTATTCAACATGTACTGCTTTGCTATCTATCTGTTCAACATTTTCTCTACTGTTCTCCACCTGTTCTACATGTACTGCACTTCTCTCTACCTATACTCCATGCACTGTACTGTTCTCCACCTGTTCTACATGTACTGCACTTCTCTCTACCTATACTACATGCACTGTACTGTTCTCCACCTGTTCTACATCTACTCTACTGCTATCTACCTGTACGGTGTGCACTGTGCTGCTCTCTACAAGTACTGCATGCACTGGACTGCTCTCTACCTGTCAGACATGTACTGTACTGCACTCTACATGTTCTTTCAACACCAATAGAGGGTGATGCCATTTTATTTTGACTGTTTTATGTTTACTACCATAAAGAAAGTAATTCCCCGAGCCTCCTGCAGCTCTTTATGACTTTTACACGTACAGCCCTGCTTTATTTGTATTTCCTTGGAAGTGACACCTAAAAACAATATATCATAACATGAGAGACCACTGTATAGGTGTCCATGTATGCCTATGTGGCGGATACGTTTCTTGTTTGCTGCTGTATGTAAAAATAAATAAACATCTTTATAAAATATGGATATGCTGAGTAGCGAATATAATATTATAGTATAAGATCAATTTACCCTGATCAGCAGTGAGCCAGCTAGGCCTAAATAATGCAAGTTGATCTCTTTCATATTTATGATCACTACAAGACAAAGCACATATCATAATCCAACCACAAAAGCATATGAATAATGAACTGTCCATCTATGAAACAGTTTAACATGACTTATCAATAATTCATAGCTGTGCAAACTTTCATCTTTTTAATGTTTTGAGTGGAGCTTTATTGTGCTTGTGTTTTTATTGATGGAGAAGTGTTTATTATTACGCTGCGGTATGTCCATGCTGTACTTTTATGACATCTGGCTGCTGATTTCCACACCCTAATAAATAATGTAATGTGGAGCTTAGCGGAAAGCAAACAGAGTTTGCAATTTTCAAATGTTAGTAGAAAATGTATCTCATGGTGGTAAAAATATATGTGACCTTATACTCTAAGGACAGCATGTATCATCTTTACCGGTGATAAAACTTTACACTTCCAGTGTGCAAATAAATGGATTTAAGTATCAGTTTTCATTTTAAATTCCAATTGATGTTTCTCTTTTTGTATCACAGGAGAAATTTAAAGTGGAAATGTATAAATCTGGCTCAAATACATAAGCATCAGACCTGCTATAGATTTCTAATATGCTGTGTGTTAGGCATTTGCTCTTCAATTTCATCCCAAAGGCTGCAGGTCAAAAAGTTGATGCGCTATAGTGAGTGCTTCTTTGCTTATGGTTTATCTGTGTGGATGAATTAGAAATATATATATATATATATATATATATATATATATATATATATATATATATATATATATAACCAAGATAAACAAGGACTGCAGCACTCCAAGAGTGAGGTGATAAAAGGATTTATTGACCTGACGTCAAAGAACAACGTTTCAACTGCCCAATTGCAGTCTTTCTCAAGCTGAGCTTGAGAAAGACTGCAATTGGGCAGTTGAAACGTTGTTCTTTGACGTCAGGTCAATAAATCTTTTTTCACCTCACTCTTGGAGTGCTGCAGTCCTTGTTTATCTTGGTTGGATCTCTGCAGGACCTCTAACCCGGGACCTTTTACACCGCCTGCACCCGCTATTGCATCAATGAGAAGTTGTGCTGCTCTCTTTGCTCTCTTCACTATTTTGGCTATATATATATATATATATATATATATATATATATATGCTCTAGTCTATTTCAGGACATCAGTAAATCTTGAAATGGATAGCAACAGACTGGAGCTTATGAGATATGACTTGGGTAAGTATTCTTTTCTCTCCTAAAGGAAGACATTGGGAAAGTTGCCCAGTTGCCCATAGCAACTAATCAGATTGTGTCTTTTATTTTGCAGAGGCCTTGTTAAAAATTAAAGAAGCGAGCTGATTGGTTGCTATGGGAAACTGGACAACTTTTCCACTGGACAGGTTTTGATAAATCTACCCCAATGGTTTGGCTTGAGGCTTGCAACCTTAAAGGGGTATTCTAGCTTTATACATCTTATCCCCTATCCAAAGGGGATAAGATTATGTCACGCCATGCCACGTCCCTCCCTTCATGTCTATGGGAGGGGCATGATGGCCATAATGCCCCCCCCCCATAGACATGAATGGAGGGGCATGGTGTGATGTCACTAGGGGGTGTGGCTGTGACATCACATCTCAATCTCGGAGGCAGCACTAGGCACAGAATGCCAGGGGCTGTACTGAGGGTCCCCAGCGGCAGGACCCCTGCAATCATACATCTTATCCCCATATCCTTTGGATAGGAGATAGGATCTAAAAAGCCGGAATACCCCTTTAAAGTTGACCTGTCAGTAGTTTTTTAGGGTACACAGTAAGGGTATGGATGTATTGGGTTTTTGACCCTGAATGCGTACATAACTCTCATTAGATTAACTGACCCTTCAGCACTGTAATATCAGATTTAAATTATATCCATATTAGGCCTTCCAGCAAGAAATATGTCTGGAACTCCCTTAACAATTGTAGCACCGTATACATTAATGGAGGGATAGACTCCGGCAGTGGACTTCACTATGCACTCTATGATGGTGCTCATTCACTTGTAGTAATAACAGTCCATAATATCTGACAAGAATTGAAAGACGGCACTCACCCCAGTGAAGATGGAATAAAGATTACAGTATCATAACGCTACTGGGGTGAGTGCCATATTTCAATTCTTTTCACATACTATGGATATCCATATTAGTCTTTTTGGGTGTTAGCCTGGAGCCTTTTGGGTGTTCTCCTTGGCTGCTGGAGCCCTGCTGGACTCTAGCAGCCAAGGGGAACACCCATTAGGCTCAAAAGCCTAATGTTCAGCTCGTTTACCAGCCACTTCCCATTGTACAGTAATCCCCTCCTCTTCCCTGTAATCTAGAATAAGAGGAGAATGCCCAATAGGTTCCAAAGCCTAATCTTCATATATTTTTAAACTGATATCTTGGTGCTGGAGGGAATAATTTACTAATGAGTATGTACAGATTCTTAGTAAAAGCCTAGATAGATAGGTCAAATGGTTCTTATCTTCCAACACTTTCTATGTTCTATGTTTTAAATTTGGGGAACAGGGAATGTGAATGTCACATTGCATCATGCCCAGTTTTTTCTTGAAATAGTTTTTTTTATTTATCTCCATTAAAATAAACATTAATTACAACAGCTTTTATATGTGAATAATTATCAATATGGAGCAAATAGGAGCCCCATTATTAGATTGAGTAGGAGTCCCAATGCAGTCTAGATTAAGGCACCTGGCAAGTAGAACATCTATAGGCTTAATTGTAGGCTACACAAAAATTGATGTTGGCAGTATCATGGTGCACTGGCAATTGGAAGGACACAGATGCAATTAAATGTGGGGCTCACTACAACCCAGAGCATGAAGCAAAATACCCAAAGCATTTAAGCCTATTGCCAAGTGCTAGGGACACCACTGATACCAGTCTAGCAAGTTTAAGCATTATACACCTATAAAAACTAGTTCAACTAACAAAATGGTCATAACCTAGAGAAGATGGTGTGGGAACTTTGAAGAACATTAGCAATAGATTGCAATTAATTATTATTCTGCCAATTTTACAATAATGATAGTTAAACTTTTACCCCAGCTACAGAATATGTGATACCATTTTTTTTTAATTAATAAGAAGTTAATAAAAAAAATATAATGTCAAAAAATAATGAGCATTACATGTACTTTTAGCCTTTCTGTAAAAGCGGTTCATATAGGCAATTAATTTCCAGGCTTAGAAAAGTATATAGTTATGTATAAAACGGATTCACTTCATTTCTATTTAAGTTCATTTTAATGAATCTACAAAGACTGGTTAATAAGTAAATTATGATGCCTCAAGGAATTAAGCACTGAGGAAATGCACTGGATGAGACCACAAGTAAGACGGCTCTATACTCTGCACCAAAATAGAGCAGCTTTTGTTTAAGGTTTTGATCTTCACACTGAATTGTAAGTGATCTTATCCTCTGAGGGGGGAAAAAAAGGAAGATAAGCAGCTATGGCTATGGTGGATCCTGAAGAGGCTAAGCTCGGAATTTTCTTTCATCAGTATGTGACTGGGTGAAATAGCAGGGGAGGTATTCAAAAAGACTTCCATAGAGAGAACATATATAATCAAAAAAAAATCATTCCTCTGGAAATTAGTGAGGCATGCATGAAAAAATAGTTAATAGCTCCTCCGATCTTTTGTTGCATTTGATAACATTGGGACAAGACCGTCTAGGCAGTGGCTTTATAGACACTATTATTCTTTAACGTTATCCATATCTTCAAAAAAAAATATCTTCAATCTCCCCAGAATGGCATGTTATTAGCACATTTGTACCACCCGAGCAAGCTGACACGACATTGTATAAGCAATTACTGCACAGAATTATAAAGCCGTTTTATACAGCATTTGTATTCATATGTGTTTTATATAGCCTTTAGATGATCAATACAAAAAGTCTCCCAGGAATGTTTGCTATAAATTTTTTTCTTAAATGGAATTTTTTTTTAATATGTCCAGAAACACAAAAAGACTTAAAGGATTAGTCCAGTGGTGACTCAGTGGTGAACAACTTATCCCCTATCCTAAGGATAGGGGATAAGTTGCAGATCGCGGGGGGTCCGACCGCTGGGGCCCCCCGTGATTTCCTGTACGTAGCCCCGACAGCCCACGGGAAGGGGGCATGTCGACCTCCGCACGAAGCGGCGGCCGACACGCCCCCTCAATACAACTCTATGGAAGAGCCGAAGCGCTGCCTTCGGCAATCTCCGGCTCTGCCATAGAGATGTATTGAGGGGGCGTGTCGGCCGCCGCTTCGTGCGGGGGTCGACACCCGCTATCTGGCCGGAGAGCCTGGCCCCCGTACAGAGAGATCGCAGGGGGCCCCAGCGGTCGGACCCCCCGCGATCTCAAACTTATCCCCTATCCTTAGGATAGGGGATACGTTTTTCACCACTGGACTACCCCTTTAAGGGAAGTCACAGAGAGTTGCTACTGCTAATAATAGTGACTCATAACTCAATTCTAATGATAAAAATAAGAAATAAACAGCACAAGTGTTTGCTAAGAGGGTCTGCAAATCATCTAGGAATAATGTAACAAAGGAGCGATACCGTGGACTCACCACATAGTCTGTGTATTCAGTCCAGGAGGCTCAAGGTCCGGGAGATGTCCATAGACGGCACCGAAGCGCTCGGAGGCAACGCCAGCCTTTTCACACGGTACTCCGTTCTTCTTTCGGCCTCCACTCTTCAAAGCTGGAAGAACCTTGGAGTACCTTGTGAAACGGCTGGTGTTGCCTCTGAGTGCTTCGGTGCCATCTATGGACATCTCCTGGACCTTGAGCCTCCTGGACTGAATACACAGACTATGCAGTGAGTGCACAGTATCGCTTCTTTGTTATAATATGCCTAGCTTCTTGCCACTGGATACGTTGCAGCCCACAGGTGTTTTGAAGTTATTGGCTAAAAGGAGGATTGCGGCTTAAGACACACTCATAGTAGTGAATACGTTGTTCTGGTTTTCATATAGTGGTGTGCCTCCCCCTCTTTCTTCTATGTTAGTTGCATTCTGCAAACCATCTTACTAGTAAAACATTGACTGGAGCCCCGAATAGCTCATCACATGGTATAAATTGACTCTATTATCCCTACGTGAGTATGGCCACTGTGGTGGAATCTAAAGTTGACTGGCTTTGCTAGATGTCATAACAGGGCACTTTCTAAAATCAACAATTTTTTATGTAAAAATAATATTAAGGGGCTTTTAAAATGTCTATTTTTAATATATTTTATTGCTTTTCATATAAATAAAAATGTACAAACATAATATTTTTTTCTTCTATTTTAGAATTCGTTTTTAGCCTCTATGGTTCTGAACCTACATTCAGGCTTTCATCTTTCCAGTTTATATAAATTTTCTTTTAAACTTTCTAAGGAAAATGTGCCTGTGACCTCTTTGAGAAGGTGTCAGCTAAAAATAAATGAATTATACTTTTTTCTCTGAATTCATTTTTAGGCATCTTATTAGTTAAAAAAAACTTAGTAAAAACGAAGAAGCAAAGGTTAACAGTTTTACATAGTGAGATTCTTCTTTAATGCATGAGGAATGTCAAAGAATGTGAGAACTCGCAGTACTAAGATATGCCATCTCCTACAGGCACACACATTATGGATAAGTCATAACATGACTTAAAACTTAATTAAAGCTAAAAAAGAAGTGTGCACAAGGGAATGGCAAAAAGTCTCAAGTCAATTTGTCCCTATTCCTTTGTACTGGAGGAAGCATTGGGACATTTAGGACATGTCCTTAAGTCCATCAAGGAGTGCCCCTTAAAACTTCCAGGAATGCCCCAAAAACAGGCACTTTTGGACAGGGTATACTAAACTCTGCCTCTTTTGTGGACTGGTTCAGGGAGAATGCAAGTTATTTTATGTAGACCTCTAACAGAACTCTAGTGCAGTCATTCTCTTAGAGGAGGGATCCAGTCAGTTTTCATTGGTCTGGACAAGACAGTTCTTAAAGGAGCACTCCAGCTTAGTAAAATGTATCTCCTACCCAAAGGATAGGGAATAAGTGTCTGATCATGGTGGGTCCAACTGCTGGGACTCCCCGTGATCTCCTGCATGGCGCCTTGGCTTTCCCCATGAAAGGAGCTGGGTTGACCACAGCACAAAACAGTGGTCAACGCAACCCGTCAACACATCTCTATAGGAATGCCAGAGATACACTAATGCTGTATCTTTGGCCCTTACATAGAAATACATTGAGGGGGGGTGTTGACCACAGCTTTGTGCAGTGGCGGACACAGCTCCTTTCATGGGAAGAGCCCGGCGCCGGGCCGGAAATCATGGGCGGTCCCAGAGGTCAGGCCCCCTGCGATCCTTGGCCAGTATTTCAGTGCAGGTTCAACGAAAAGAAGGGACAGTATAGTGATGTCCTCCCAATAGTTGATACAGTGGACACCAACCCCCATCAGAAGACAGGGAACAAGACAAAAATATGAATGCCATCCCTGGCTAGTTGCCAGCGATGGCTTTGGAAACTATATAATTTGATGTCTGAGAACCACATATGGCTTCATGATTGGGGAACAATGCATTACAAATGTATTTATTTATTTCTATTTTGATAAAGGTCTGTATGTATGTAAAAAAAATAGAGAAATGTCATTTATTTTTAGGTTGCACTTGCCTATCCACAGCAACAAGAAAAATGAAAAACAGATGTGTGGAGAATAAATTACTGTGACCAAACACAGAGTCAGTCCATCCAGGTGTTCACACTACACCAGGGCAGCAATCTACAATTGTACAGCTAATCCTCCCTAATTGTAACAGATGGAAAGTCTTCTCACATTTGTTTTTGTAATAAAAGAGAAATAAAACGCTGAGACAAAAAAGGGACAAGGCTAAAAATGAATGCAGTTAAAGTCGGCAAAACCTGAACTGATGCTATCAATTATGATATGTCTACGAAAAGGGAGAATGATGAACATTAAAAAAAACCTTTGTTAAGCTAAATATCATCCACAACTCCATTAATATAACCATTTAGCCAGGCCAAACAGGCATATTATTTGTAAAGGAAGGGGGAGAATACTGACTGCCACTGGCATAGCTTTTTTTGAGTACACATTTTGGAAATAAAACTACTAACTTTTTAATCCTTGTCCCAAGATGGAACAATGGGGCCTCTAGGCCTTTAGCTAGTATTAGTGTGTGTAAAATTTTAGAAGTTTACAGCGGTATTCCAATGATATAGAATCTTCTGTAGTAGATTTATGGTGCTCTAAACAAAAAATAAAGCATATTCACCTGCCCAGATCCCTGTAGCTGCTGTTGTGATGACTCCTGGTCCCTGCTGCTTCCTCTGATGTGTCCTCCCTACAGAAACTGCCTACTCAGCCAATCACTTAACACAGTGGTTACCTACCTCAGGCTAAGCAGGTATTTTCTGCATAGAGAATATACCAAAGGAAACAGTGGAAAACGGCAGGGACTAGGAGCCACAGGGAACAGTAACTTAAAGGGGTTGTACTCGTATCTCTGGATCTCCCATTGAGATGTGTGGTAGGCATGTGTTGACACCGCTCTGTGCACGGGGAAAACCGGATCACTGTGCAGAAGATTGCAGGGGGTCCCAGCGATCAACTACTTATCCCCTATTCTGTGTATAGGGGATAAGTAAATGTTTGCTGAAAACCCCCTTTAAGTAAAAGTTCTATGGACAACCCCTTTAAGACTCTGTATTAGAGAACGACAAGGGTACAGCCTCTGTCCACAAGGCTCTGCTGTTTGTACGGGACCTCATACCAGTGTTTCCCAACCAGGATGTCCCCAGCTGTTGCGAAACGACAACTCCCAGCATGCCCAGAGAGCCTTTGGCTGTTTGGCTGCCAGGCCTTGCTAAGAGTTGCAGTTTTGCAAGAGCTGGAGGCACCCTGGTTGGGAAACACTACTTTATACAGTGAATTTGTTTTGCCTCAATGGATCCTCAAACCTGTTTGGTAAGGTATTCTAAAATTCTATGCATGTTGTAAAAGCAAGTTACAGAATATCTGGAATAATGGCTAAAGCAAGACCATACCTGTTGCTGTCATTCCTATTCTGTAAAATACAGCAGACTGTGTGGCTTTGCACTGTGTATATATTTAATTATGCAAATTAATTCAATGTTAAGATATAAACAACACAAATCACCTGGTATTCTGCTCTACAGGGATATAGAGGGAAAGTAACATTATATTCTACAATGATGCAACATATCGAGGGACTGATAACAATACTGCTACAATGTAAAAAGGAATGTCCGACTGTCATTGTAATAAGAAAAATTATATATTGTCTTTACGTCAGTTTGGTCAAATATCACTTGAATTTTCTAGGGATGTACTATATACAAAATACATATTTCATAATGAAGATGAAAACTAGACTGACAGAAAGCCATAGTCCAATGGTAATATATACAGATATCTTAGATAGGAAATTATATTTACATTTTTCATATAATTTGCTCTTGACTTATATTAGTGCCAAGACAGCCACATATGCTTCCTCAGAAAATTATTTTATAAAAGTAACTGAATAATAAATAAATAAATAAAGCTTAAAGGTAATATATCACCTAAATGTTGTTTTACTGATTAGGGCAGGGTCTCCAAACAGCGTGTCTCCAGCTGTTTCAAAACTACACCACCCAGCATGCCCGGACAGCCAAAGGCTGTCAGGGAATGCTGGGAGTTGTGGTTTTGCAACAGCTGGAGGCACATTGTTTGGGAAACACTGAATTAGGGTGTAGCTGTGACTATCACTTATTGTAAAAGACCTGATCCCATCTAGATCCCTTTTTTACTGATTAGGTCTTTGTTTTCCAGTGTGTCTTCAGCTGTTGTAAAACTACAACCCCTAACATGCCCGGACAGCCAAAGGCTACCCGGGCATGCTAAGAGTTGTAGTTCTGCAACAGCTGAAGACACACTGCTGGATTAGGGAGTACCTATGACCATCACTTATAGTGAAAGGCCTGATCCTATCACATCTAAATTCCAGTATCACCTTTTAATGCAATCCTCTCTGTGATGATAAAGAGGAGACACGTGAAGAGTTTTCTCTACAGACCAGAAAGTATCATCGTATTGTTAGGCTTAGTGGCCAAAATTTAAATTATGAGATTTTCTAATTACGGTATTATAAAATATAAATAAATAAAAAATAAAATAAAAAAAAGTCTTAAAAGTCTTATAACAAATATATTACAACAAATGTTTAACATAAAAAAAAATGATTTAAGCTATATCATTGTATCCAAAACATATTTTCTACATAGAGAACATATTTTTGACATGCAGGTCATTTAGGGACAGACAAGAGACACACTGAAAATGATGTACAAACCTAATGCCTTCTATTTAAGGTGACAGTAATTCTATAACTGTACTCTTTGACTGTACAAATAGGACAATTATTTTCCCTAGTATCCATGCATTGGATTTCTAGAAATCTATACTACACACCAGTTTCTCAGCTATGATACAGTAACAATGCCAGGCAGTGTAGTCTTGTTGGAGCTCTCATAGGGAATGCTTCAAAAGCCTAATTAAAAGTAGTTCTCATAGTGTGTATGTGATTTATCATCCCATGGCTATTACTATTACACTGCTTTCTAGATGCTAAAAAAAATTCTATCAGCCGATAAATATGAATGTTGTGTATATTCCTTGCAAAAATAATGATGTGCACAAGGTAGTGGTATTTATAGTAAACTCTGTTCACACTGTGTTCACCATTTCAATCCTGCATATACATGGTACTACGGACCTATGCAGTTGTATAGGGATTCCATCTGCCATGACTTATATTTTGTATTTATTTATGTATTTCTTTTTATTTTTGCAGCAGTGGTGTTGCTAGCACATGGCCCATTTTATGTAGTGCCCCAGGTGCCTGGAATCATCACATTGAATCTGCAACCTTCTTCTCCTCCAGTGCCCCATGGTGCCCTTGGCAATAGTTTAAAAAAAAGGCATCCAGATGTAAATCAGCCACATTACGCCATAAGGACACAATTTTGACATATGTCTTGTCCAAAGAAAAGTATAATGGATACCTTTTAGACATATATGTTGAACATTATGAGCAAAATCACTGAAAACACCTTACATTCATTCTAGCAATTAAATAAAAAATTAGACAATGATGTTCTTTAAAAATAACAATGATAGTGTTCTTTAGTCAGTCAAGGAGGGGCTAATGCGTGAGGGCGAACAAGAAGGCATGCCAGGCTATGGCACTTAAAGAAGTAATCCAGATTGGTAGAACTTATCCTCTATCTAAAGGATAGAGATAAATGTCAGATCATGGAGTATCCGTCCCCATGATCTTTTGCCTGGCTTCCCAGCTCTCCCCATGAATGAAGCTGTGGGCACAAAGCGGTGGTCAACATGCCTCCTCCATGCATCTCTATTGGAGAGCTGGAGATACACGAGTACAGGGCTTCAGCTCTCTTATAGAGAAGCATGGAGAGTGCGTTCTGACCCCCACTCTGTGCAGCGTTGTCTGCAGCTCTAAGGAACAAATACAGATGTATTACTAATACTGCCAAAGTATCTTTGGTTACCCTATATCAATTTTCTCCAAGAGATCAGTTGACTGGGGGATTTCATTGCTTATTTCCATCACCAGGGTATTGTATTGCAGGGTATAGATTGTTTATTAATGAAATAAAAGTCCACTGAAAGCTGAAAGGGGTACTCCGGCCCTAAGACATCTTATCCCCTATACAAAGGATAGGGGATAAGATGTCTGATAGCGTAGGGTCCTGCTGGTGGGGACCCCCGCAATCTCTCATGCAGCACCCACCTGTCTCAGCTGCACGAAGCCGCCACGTCCCCTCCCATAGACTGCATTTAGGGGGTCGTGACATCACAATACTCCGGCCCCGTGGTCGTGAGGCTTCAGACAGGAGAGATCAACGCTTTGTGCAGCTGAGATATTTGGGTGCGGCATGAGAGATTGCGAGGGTCCCCAGCGGCAGTACTACTGCGATCAGACATCTTATCCCCTGTCTTTTGGATAGGGGATAAGATGTCTTAGGGACAGAGTACCCCTTTAAAGACCTGGTAAGAAGTAACTTAAGAGGTCACAATAAGACAAGACAGGATTGTAGTTTAATATGCAAAAGGTATGGGATTTTTGTAGAAATAACATAATTGTGTTAGGCAATATTTTTATAATGAAAGCTTATGCATAGAGGAAAAGTTATACATCATACTTAGTTATAGATAAACATATTTATATAACTAAAAATAATAGGAATAATAAATATATATATATATATATATATATATATATATATATATAGTATATACAATAATCAGCCATAATATTAAAATCACCTGCCTAATAGTGCTGTGGAGTCCGTTTCCGTTTAGATACGGACTCCACAAGACCTCTAAAGCTCTCCTCTGGTATCTGGCAACGTAAGCAGATCCTTTATCTAGGATTAGAAAAATATACTGCTTTCTTCCCAGGTGAGGGCATCCCTTACCTTCCTGGATGAACGCAAATGATTGCCTACTTGCATTTGTCCAGGAAGGTGAAGGCCGGAGAGCACTGAGAACCATAAGTAGCCAGTCCCATATGGGGGGGCGGGGGGGGGGGGGGGGTCAGAGGTCACAACCCCCCTCCCCCCCACACCAGAAAATTCCCATCAGACACTTCCATGCAAGTGGTGGAGGAAATGATTGGGTGACAATGTTGTGCTGGAAAACCTTGAGTCCTGGCATTCATGTAGATATTACTTTGACATGTACCACCTATCTAAACATTTTTGCAGACCAAGAACAACCCCTCATGGCAATGGTGTATAGTTTTAATGAAATGGCTGATTGGTGTATATAAATAGTACTACTAATAATAATATTAACATATATATATATATATATATATATATATATATATATGAAGCATGTAAAAGAGGGATATTGCAGACATTGTTTAGCAATAATAATTGAAATAAAATACATTAAATTATTGCAGTGTTGGTTATATTTGCAGACCTAACATTAAAAGCGATGTTTACCCATGAGCTTACAATAAGCCGCCAGAGGCCTGAGGTACGCAGCTCAAACAAAGGAATATTTTCATTATGTAGCTTAAAATGCTAATAATGGATATAGGTGCCCAAGACTGGTTTAATATCATGCAGGGGGGAAAAAAAGGTGAAATGGAGAGGTGAGACAGAAAGACGGATTTACACCATAAAGCTTAGCCCTTAAACAATATCTTCTAAGGGACTTCTGCTACATACCAATTTATGCACTTGATCCAGGTGGTAAGGCTCACATGATGAAATCAAAAGAAAATATGTGACTGGAAAAAGAAAATGTAAAGAATAAAAATATGCACAGACATGAAAAAATTAATTTTAGAATATGAAATGGAAAAATATAATTTAAAAATAAAATGATAATTAAATAAATAGTAAATAAATAAATAAACAAATAAATAAATAAATAATAAATGCATAAATCAAATAGTAATAAGTAAGGACTGGACATTTTTAAAGGTGTCATCCTAAGATTTAATGTTCACGGTACATGTATTAACTCGCTGATTGGACAGGGGTCAATTGTCCCCTTAGGTAATAGAGCGCCAACAAGCATGCTTGGTCTACAGTCCCAGAAATGATAAATGGAAGGCGGTTGAGCTTGTGCATTGCTGCTCCATTCACTTTGGTGACAAATAAAAAATGGGGTTATTGCACTAGGACTTCCACTAGTATTGCCACCTTTCCTGAAAAAAAAAAAAAAATACCGGCCATACTAATTTGCATAATTAATTATATATGGGTGACATCACAGAATACACATTTTGTCCTATTCTGACCCCTATAACCTTTTTTATTTCTCCTTATATGGGCCTGTATGAGGTCTATTTTTTGTGCCTCAATCTGTAGTTTTTGATCACTTTTTTTTTTTTTTTATTAAATTGGGGAGTTGCAGTTAGTTACTAACTACAACTCCCAGCATGCCCTGATACACCCTGTGGCTCAGCAGCTGCCCCAAATGAAAACTACAACTCCCAGCATGTTGGACTATATAGTAGTATACAGTATAGGTCAGTGTTTCCCAACCAATGGTGCCACAAGCTGTTGCAAAACTACAGCTCCCAGCATGCCCTGATATACCCTGTGGCTAAGCAGCTGCCCCAAATTAAAGCTAAAACTCCCAGCATGTTGGACTATATAGTACTATATAGTAAAGGTCAGTGTTTCCCAGACAGAGGTGCCTCCAGCTGTTGCAAAATTACAACTCTCAGCATGCCCTGATACACCCTGTGGCTCAGCAGCTGCCCCAAATGAAAGCTAAAACTCCCAGCATGTTGCACTATATAGTAGTATATAGTGAAGGTCAGTGTTTCCCAGCCAGAGGTGCCTCCAGCTGTTGCAAAACTACAACTCCCAGCATGCCCTGGTACACCCTGTGGCTCAGCAGCTGCCCCAAATGAAAGCTACAACTCCCAGCGTGTTGGACTATAAAGTAGTATATAGTAAAGGTCTGTGTTTCCCAGCCAGAGGTGCCTCCAGCTGTTGCAAAACTACAACTCCCAGCATGCCCGGACAGCCGTTGGCTGTCCGGGCTAGCTGGGAGTTGTAGTTTTGCAACAGTACATGGTGCAACATTTTGGGAGTTGGAGGATTGGTTGGATTGGTTGCATGGCCGGTATTTTTAATATAAAAATACCGTCAGGTTGGCCTAAATACCGGTCGTGCCGGTAAAATACCGGCCAGGTGTCAACCCTAACTTCCACCTATCCATGAGTAATTCTCCATCCTGTGAAAAGGCGATAACATTTAATCTTAGAATATGAATTACATATAAATATATAAATATAAATTGAGCCAGGAACCTGATCATTTTGAAGTTTATTTATGATGTAAATATACTACTATATAATTGGTCTGTGCTGTCTCTATAATAAAGCCCTTCTATGGGCTCCTTATATACCTTTGTATACAGCCAACATCATACAGAAACCCAGAAAAGGCCATAGGGAGATTTATCAAAACTTGTGTAGAGGAAGAGTGGTGCAGTTGCCCATGGCAACCAGTCAAATAGCTTCTTTCATTTTTAAAGAGGCCTGTGAAAAATAAAAGAAGCGATCTGATTGGTTGCTATGGGCAACTGCACCACTCTTCCTCTACACAGGTTTTGATAAATCTCCCGTCATGATCTCCTATATATTGTGCCTTACAAAGCATCACATAGGGGGAGATTTATCAAAACCTGTCCAGAGGAAAAGTTGCCCAGTGGCCCATAGCAACCAATCAGATCGCTTCTTTCATTTTTATCAAGAAAGAAGCAATCTGATTGGTTGCTATGGGCAACTGGGCAACTTTTCCTCTGGACAGGTTTTGATAAATCTTCCCCATAGAGTTTTTATCTCATCCAATACAATTCCAAATATTCTGCTGGTTTCAAGATCTAGCTAACCGGCTCCATGAATTATGGTGGACCCCCCCCTGACTTGAACTGTGTGTGAGGATTGACATTGGGAAAGTAAAACATGAACAATGTGCAGGCTCTTCAGGAATTTCACAAATGTTAACTAAGCGATAACTGTCCTATAACCATCCCACATAGCATATACTGTATAGTATTTCACAATAGTATGTACCCGTCTTGTTTTGACTTCAATACAGGCCTAACCTACAGCTGTCCATTTGCTAATAATACTGATAATGAAGAGAGCAACAGTTGGAGGCACCTAACCAGAACACCCAAAGCAATCAAAAGGATATATAGAAAGACAAAAACCAATGGTCACAACAGTTCAAAAATAGGGCAACTGAAATAGGCGGTGGTACAAAGGAGTCCATAGAGTCAGTACTGGAATAATAAAGAGAAAGAAACTGAAAATCCAGCAATTCAACGCAAAAAGCATTCAGTGAATAACGTCCGACATGGATGTCCGGGAACTAGCGGGAAGCTCTGAGGCTACAAACCAGTGAGTTTCATGCAATCAGCACTGCTGATTGCACGAAACTCACCATTTTATAGCCTCTGAGCTTCCCGCTAGATCCCTTGGGGCCAACCCTTGGGGCCGGAAGAAAAGCTGATTGCACGAAACTCACCGGTTTGTAGCCTCTGAGCTTTCCGCTAGATCTCTTGGGGCCAACCCTTGGGGCCGGAAGAAGTGCTGATTGCACGAAACTCGTTTGTAGCTTCTGAGCTTCCCACTAGATCCCTTGGGACCGACCCTTGGGGCCAGAAGAAGTTCTGATTGCATGAAACTCACAGGTTGGTAGCCTCTGAGCTTCCCGCTAGATCCCTTGGGGACGACCCTTGAGGCCGGAAGAAGTGCTGATTGCATGAAACTACCGGTTTGTAGCCTCTGAACTTCCCGCTAGATCCCTTGAGGCCGACCCTTGGGGCCGATAGAAGTGCTGATTGCACGAAACTACCAGCTTATAGCCTCTGAACTTCCTGCTAGATCCCTTGGGGACGACCCTTGGGGCCGCAAGAAGTGCTGATTGCACGAAACTCACCGGTTTGTAGCCTCTGAGCTTCCCGCTAGATCCCTTGGGACCAACCCTAGGAGCCGGAAGAAGTGCTGATTGCACGAAACTACTGGTTTGTAGCCTCTGAGCTTCCCGCTAGATCCCTTGGGGAAGACCCTTGGGGCCAGAAGAAGTGCTGATTGCACAAAACTCACCAGTTTGTAGCCTCTGAGCTTCCCGCTAGATCCCTTGGGGCTGGAAGAAGTGCTGATTGCATGAAACTCACCGGTTTGTAGCCTCTGAGCTTCCCACTAAATCCCGGATATCCATGGCGGCCGTTATTCACTGAATGCATTTTGTGGTGAGTTGCTGGATTTTCAATTTATTTCTCTTTATTATTTCATTCGCTAATAAGTCTAATTTTTTATTTTTACTTATTTATTTATTTTCCTTCAGCTTTATCTTTTGCTAACTAGAGTTCCATATCTCTTTCTCTTCAGCATTACTGACGTGCCAGCGATTGTACCCAGATGGCTGGTGAAGAAATCTCACAGTACGCATATGTGCCCTGAACAGAAAAGCACACTATGACACCATGAGCCTCCTGGTTGTGGAACCTATCCAGATAAATTCTGACACAAACATTATGTTTACTTCATAAAGTGAACATTTTATCAGTGACTGGAGATCCTTCAAAATTTCAGTTTGTTCTATCAATGACATTGTGAAGCCAAAATATTATATAATGTGTAATATATATATATTGTGCTCTGCCGAACTGGAAAACCTGAACAGAATCTTGTCCTTCTGATTAAATGTGGATCCCATTAAACCATTGGGGTGAAATATGAGCAAATTAAAATTTTGTAGTGCAAACGGTCAACTCATGGTGGTGATGACATGAACTTGGATGGACAACCATTCAGCTGACAACTCTTAACCCCGATTCACCACGCTACAAGTAGCTTTAGCACTGATAAGCATGTATGCTACATCGACACATTAACAGTTTAAAGTCATGTCATGATCATTTACAGTGTTGTAGATACCCTAGACACAGGGCACCAAATACTTGGCCTGCCGAACATGGATGTGCGACTCACCGGAAATCTCTGGCAAAAACTGCACCTCTAACAAGATACTCTAAGAAATTCTCTGCATTGAGTGCCACAGAGCATCTCCACAATGCCAGCATGATGACGTAGCTTCGCCCACTGATGTAGCACGACAAGGGCCCGCCTGAAGACATTTTACACGCAACATGGTCAAAGGTCAAGGAGGCTATGTATGACGTGACATTACGTGATGACTTTGCCTTGCTAAGCTCTCCCAAGTAGCTGAGGCAGGCTGAGTCAGTGAACAGTGACAGTGTGAGAAGCTGCTGCCTCTGGAAGCACTAACAAATCCTCAAATCCTTTATTGACAATAAACTTTTTTTAAAAATTTTTTTTTTTTAAGTGAGTGCCCAAAGCCCCCAATGTCAATATCTTTTTTTTTTTTTTTTTTTTTTAAAGGTATGGCAGCATTACAAATGTGCACAGACTTAATGTGGGCATAGTTTTAGGGGGGTATTTTCAAGTGACAGTTACACTTTAAAGGGGTACTCTGGTGGAAAACTTTTTTTTTAAATCAACTGGTGCCAGAAAGTTAAACAGATTTGTAAATTACTTCTATTAAAAAAAAAAAACTTAATCCTTCCAGTACTTATTAGCTGATGAATACTACAGAAGAAATTTGTTTCTTTTTGGAACTCAGAGCTCTGTGCTGACATCACGAGGACAGTGCTCTCTGCTGACATCTCTGTCCATTTTAAGAACTGTCCAGAGTAGTTTTGCAAAATCTGGAGGTCCGCAGGTTGAGGACCACTGCTATAGGATTTTGAGGATGACGGCCCAGATCAGGTTGGCCACATTGCTTATTCCTACCGACAGAATGAACCTATGAGGGGCCTCTTTTCTTCACAAGAAACTTAATGTTACCAAATTAACCCAAAAGTCAAACATATGCTGCTCTGGGCAGTTCCAAAAATGGACAGAGATGTCAGCAGAGAGCACTGTGTTCCAAAAAGAAATGAATTTCCTCTGTAGTATTCAGCAGCTAATAAGTACTGGATAAGTGGTTTGTGCCACTCGAAGTAAAGGTGGGAACCAATAGTGATTCACAAAGCCGGAGAGAAGCGGTGGCCCTAGTGGTTCAACCACTCCCGCTTTTTGGTAAGTATTTTGGCACTAATTCTTTGACAGGAGGAACAGAACATTGATACATTCATAGTTTCTACTCAAAGTCAGGGGAAACATGGGGAACCGGTTACTAAAATTTGGAATGCCATACCTGCCTCTGAGCACTCAGCACTTGAAGCACATACCTGGCAACCCCATCTTTTAGCTACATCAGTGTAAGCACTTTTTTTTCTATTATATCAAGTCTATATTAACCAGCACAACAGTCTAAAAGAGCCTTAAAAGGCAGAATTTTGCAGCCTTTGTATAACATTCTCACCAAAAAAAAAGCTAAAAATTTGTCAACAATGGCAAAGTAAAAAGGATCTATGACCCAAGCTATTCGTTGCCATGGCAAACAATATTAAATAGAATTCCTTCTAAACAAGACAATTTACTCGACTCGAAAACTCACATTTGCTGTAACACTTCAATTTGTCCCCAATGCGATTTTGCCCACTCAGACATGTAAGACACGACAAACAAACAAAAAGAGAACAAAGTCTTACACAATACGTATGCGGCGAAACAGCAGACAGGTTGTGAGATCTCCCACAAAGACAATTAGTTAATGCAGGTAGACGATAACCTCTCCGGATATGAAAACCTTATCAAAACAATATTTTATCTCAGCTCAATATGTCCGTGATTAGATATTGTACCGAGAGCTCAAGACTAACATTCAAAAGCCAAAATAAACGAAAAGACGACAAGAAAAAGTGCAGGGACTTGTACATAAAATAGGAAAACAATAAAACATTGAAAGATGTAGATTTTTCCTTTGTATATATATATATATATATATATATATATATATAATTCATGTAAGATACATAGAGTAATTACTGTAACATTACACAGATTTAGGAAGGGCATGAAACAAGAGAAGTGACCCTGCTGATGCTATAGGCCGGTGGTCTTCAACCTGCGGACCTCCAGATGTTGCAAATCTACAACTCCCAGCATGCCCGGACAGCCAACGGCCGTCTGGGCATGTTGGGAGTTGTAGTTTTGCAACATCTGGAGGTCCGCAGGTTGAGGACCACTGCTATAGGATTTTGAGGATGACGGCCCAGAACAGGTTGGCCACATTGATTATTCCTATCGACAGAATGAACCTATGAGGGGCCTCTTTTCTTCACAAGAAACGGAATGTTACCAAATTAACCCAAAAGTCACCTTATCAACAAGATACCAGTTGGGACAACATGCTCCCCTGTTCAGGATAGAACATGTAAGGATATGAAATAGTGCTTGGAGCACTCAGTTTTTTACTTTTGCTATAAGATACAGAAAGAAAGTAAAAATGAGTTTTGTAAATTTCCCATTATATATTCCCCACACAAGGACAACAGGAACCAGAATGGGGCAATCTTCCTGATAGGACACATTAAAGAACAGTCAGTCATATAGATTTCCCATCTGTCTATCTATCTATCTATCTATCTATCTCATATCTATCTTTCCATCTCATATCTATCTATCTATCTATCTCATATCTATCTATCTATCTATCTATCTCATATCTATCTTTCCATCTCATATCTATCTATCTATCTCATATCTGTCTATCTATCTATCTATCTATCTCATATCTATCTTTCCATCTCATATCTATCTATCTATCTATCTCATATCTATCTATCTATCTATCTATCTCCTATCTATCTATCTCATATCTATCTATCTATCTATCTCCTATCTATTTATCTATCTCCTATCTATCTATCTATCTATCTATGTATCTCCTATCTATCTCCTATCTATCTATCTCCTATCTATCTATCTATCTATCTATCTCATATCTATCTATCTATCTATCTCCTATCTATCTATCTATCTCATATCTATCTATCTATCTCCTATCTATCTATCTATCTATCTATCTATCTATCTATCTATCTATCTATCTCCTATCTATTTATCTATCTCCTATCTATCTATCTATCTATCTATCTCCTATCTATCTATCTATATATCTCCTATCTATCTCCTATCTATCTATCTCCTATCTATCTATCTATCTATCTCCTATCTATCTATGTATCTCCTATCTATCTCCTACCTATCTCCTATCTATCTATCTATCTATCTATATATTATCTATCTATCTAATATCTATCTATCCATCTCCTATCTACCTATCTATCTATCTATCTATCTATCTATCTATCTAACTAATATCTATCTATCTATCTCCTATCTATCTATCTATCTATCTATCTATCTATCTATGTATCTCCAATCTATCTCCTATCTATCTATCTATCTATCTATCTCCTATCTATTATCTATCTATCTATATATTATCTATTATCTATCTATCTATCTATCTAATATCTATCTATCTATCTATCTCCTATCTATCACTCTATCTATCTATCTATCTATCTATCTATCTCCTATCTATTTATTTATCTATTATCTATCTATCCATCTCCTATCTATCTACCTACCTATCTATCTATCTATCTAATATCTATCTATCTATCTCCTATCTATCTATCTATCTATCTATCTATCTATTATCTATCTATCCATCTCCTATCTATCTATCTATCTATCTATCTCATATCTATCTATCTATCTATCTATCTATCTATCTAATATCTATCTCCTATCTATCGCTCTATCTATCTCATCTATCTCTCGTATCTATTTAACCTCATCTTTAGTCTATCAATCTATCTATCTGCAACAAAACTATGCTCCAAAATAACTTACTTTACAAAACCAGAGGTGATACAAAGGTACATTTACAGTAAATGATGCACAATATGCTCATTGAGGGGTCACTTATGCAAATTGTATTAAACAAATCCATTCTTGTTACACTAACCAAGACCCTTCCAGGAAAGATATCAAGCATGTAGATCTATCTCATATCTATCTATCTCATATCTATCTATCTATCTATCTATCTATCTCATATCTATCTATCTATCTATCTATCTATCTATCGCATATCTATCTATCCATCTATCCATTTCATCTCTCTCTCTCTCTCTCTCTCTCTCTCTCTCTCTCTCTCTCTCTCTCTCTCTCTCTCTTTCTCTCTTTCTCTCTCTCAGAGGAGATACAAAGATACATTTACAGCAAAGACAGCATAAAATGCTCCTTGGTGAGCCACTTATTCAACATTTATTAAACTGATTCATTCTGGTTACACAAACCAATACCATTCCAGCCAGGATATCAGGTGTGTCTCATATCTGTCTGTCTATCTATCTATCTATCTATCTAATCTAAAATCTATCTATCTATCTATCTATCTATCTATCTATCTATCTGTCTGTCTGTCTATCTATCTATCTGTCTGTCTGTCTGTCTGTCTGTCTGTCTATCTATCTAATCTCAAGTCTATCTATCTGTCTATCTATCTATTCTCTAGTCTATCTATCTATCTATCTAATCTCTAGTCTATCTATCTATCTGTCTGTCTATCTATCTATCTATCTATCTAATCTCTAGTCTATCTTTCTGAAAGAAAACCACACTACAAAATAACTTACAAAACCATAGGTGATACCAAGGTGCATTTACAGTAAATGCAGCACAATATGCTCCTTGCGGAGTCACTTATGCAAATTGTATTAAACTGATTCCTTCTGGTTCCACCAACCAATACCCTTCCAGGCAAGATATCAAGCGTGTTATTAAAGAAAAGGCTGACGCTACCTGTCATCCACAAGATGTCACAGAAGCCAAACAGAAACCACAATTACAAGCTGTAACTTTCCAATTGCCTCCAGCACAAGGGAAATCTTCTTTTATGGTTATGATATATAATACAATAACATATTAACCAAAACAAAGAGCCAGATACAGAAGCAACGTACAGTGTACGGTTATTGAACAGGCAGTAAACGTCCCACACCTTCCAGCGTTTACCGACACAACATTTACTGGGAAGAGAATTGTTGTGGAAAATCCTCCAGGTGATGATAGCTGTAAAGTGTGCGTGTTGGGTTTTATCTGTTCTCTGATGCCTGCATAGAAATCTTGTGAACTAAAGAGCTTACAGCTGGCCTAGCTGCACTAAGCCCTTATCTCAACACATCTTTCTCACAATGTCACCATATTAACCCATTGGCTTTCTAAAGACCCATGCCAGCAGTGCTCTTTTTCCCAGGTTCAGACATTCTGTCTATCATCTCTATTCAAACAGATCCATCCACCCCTCCCCACATCTATCCATCAATCTGTATACAGCAACAGATCCATCCACCCCTCCCTAAATCTATCCATCAATCTGTATACAGCAACAGATCCATCCACCACTCCCTACATCTATCCATCAATCTGTATACAGCAACAGATACATCCACCCCTCCCTACATCTATCCATCAATCTGTATACAGCAACAGATCCATCCACCCCTCCCTACATCTATCCATCAATCTGTATACAGCAACAGATCCTTCCACCCCTCCCCACATCTATCCATCAATCTGTATACAGCAACAGATCCATCCACCCCTCCCTACATCTATCCATCAATCTGTATACAGCAACAGATCCATCCACCCCTCCCCACATCTATCCATCAATCTGTATGCAGCAACAGATCCATCCACCCCTCCCCACATCTATCCATCAATCTGTATACAGCAACAGATCCATCCACCCCTCCCCACATCTATCCATCAATCTGTATACAGCAACAGATCCATCCACCCCTCCCCACATCTATCCATCAATCTGTATACAGCAACAGATCTATCCACCCCTCCCTACATCTATCCATCAATCTGTATACAGCAACAGATCCTTCCACCCCTCCCCACATCTATCCATCAATCTGTATACAGCAACAGATCCATCCACCCCTCCCTACATCTATCCATCAATCTGTATACAGCAACAGATCCATCCACCCCTCCCCACATCTATCCATCAATCTGTATACAGCAACAGATCCATCCACCCCTCCCCACATCTATCCATCAATCTGTATACAGCAACAGATCCATCCACCCCTCCCCACATCTATCCATCAATCTGTATACAGCAACAGATCCATCCACCCCTCCCCACATCTATCCATCAATCTGTATAAAGCAACAGATCCATCCACCCCTCCCTACATCTATCCATCAATCTGTATACAGCAACAGATCCATCCACCCCTCCCCACATCTATCCATCAATCTGTATACAGCAACAGATCCATCCACCCCTCCCTACATCTATCCATCAATCTGTATACAGCAACAGATCCATCCACCCCTCCCCACATCTATCCATCAATCTGTATACAGCAACAGATCCATCCACCCCTCCCCACATCTATCCATCAATCTGTATACAGCAACAGATCCATCCACCCCTCCCTACATCTATCCATCAATCTGTATACAGCAACAGATCCATCCACCCCTCCCTACATCTATCCATCAATCTGTATACAGCAACAGATCCATCCACCCCTCCCCACATCTATCCATCAATCTGTATACAGCAACAGATCCATCCAGCCCTCCCTACATCTATCCATCAATCTGTATACAGCAACAGATCCATCCACCCCTCCCTACATCTATCCATCAATCTGTATACAGCAACAGATCCATCCACCCCGCCCTACATCTATCCATCAATCTGTATACAGCAAGAGATCCATCCACCCCTCCCCACATCTATCCATCAATCTGTATACAACAACAGATCCATCCACCCCTCCCTACATCTATCCATCAGTCTGTATTCAGCAACAGATCCATCCACCCCTCCCCACATCTATCCATCAATCTGTATACAGCAACAGATCCATCCACCCCGCCCTACATCTATCCATCAATCTGTATACAGCAAGAGATCCATCCACCCCTCCCCACATCTATCCATCAATCTGTATAGCTATTTACTGTAACTAGAATCCAGTAGGTCAGTATAAGGAATTATTTTAGTTTGAGAATCATGTTACTTATGCCTTAAACATTACTTAAAGGAAATCTGCAGTAAATGAAACTTATACCCATTCACAGGATAGGGGATGTGTCTGATTGCGGGGGGTCCAAACACTGGGACCCCCAGCGCTCTCCTGCACAGGGCCCCGGCTCTGATGTGGCTCTCCTATGCAGCAGGCATGTCGTCCGCAGCATGACGCCACGGCCGAAACGCCTCCTCTATGTATCTCTATGGGAGAGGCAGGGATGAAGCGTTCGTGCCTCTCCAACTCTCCCATAGAGCTGTATGGAGGGGAGCGTGTCCATTGAGCAATGCCATGGCCCGTTTGGGCGATCGCAGCGGGCCCCAGCAGTCAGACCCCTGGGATCAGACACTTATCCCCTATCCTGTGGATGGGGATAAGTGTATTTAGCTGCAGTTGTCCTTTCAGCAGTGTTTGTTTACCCAAGTTATATATATATATATATATATATATATATATATATATATATATATATATATATAACTATCTATCTATCTAACTGCACAGAAGAAGCAATACAACCAATACAGCGTATTGTAGTGAGTGGGTCAGAAGAACAGACCAGGTCATGGTCTGTTTACTTCAAGCCAAGTACAAACAAGTTCCACAGAACTCCAAGGTTTGCGCAAAAGTAAATGTGTATTTTATTCACCCATGTTAAAATGCATCTATCTATCTAATCTCACATCTATCTATCTATCTATTTAAAAAAAAAGGATAAGTTGGCCAGCACATACTGATACCAAACTATTACATGGCCGTTTGCACCCACCTTCTACTTCTATCACAGAGAGTGCTGCTCCTTATTCTTTTTTTATCTATCTATCTATCTATCTATCTATCTATCTATCTATCTATCTATCTATCTCCCTCCTATCTATCTATCTATCCATCCATATCATATCTTTATCTATCTATATATCTATCTATCTACCTATCTCATATCTATCTATCTATCTATCTATCTATCTATCTCATATCTATCTATCTCTCTCTCTCTCATATTTATCTATCTATCCCAGTGATCTCCAAAACTATGGGTCTGAAAAACCACAAATCCCAGCACGCTCAGGCAGCCATTGACTGGGAGTTGTAGTTTTGCAACATCTGGAGGGACACAGTTTGGAGACCATTGATGTATCCAAATTGATCCATCCATTCCTCCATCCACTCACCTATCCATCCATCCATCTATCTATATAGCTATAAACTGTAACAGGAATCCAGTAGGTCAGGTATACAGATGGATGGATGGATGGATCAATACGGATTGCTCAGTGACCTACTAGATTCCAGTTACATTATATAGATATAAACAGCTATATACAGGTATAAGGAATCACTTTTGTTTGAGAACTACATCACTTATGCACTAAATTGTTTCATTCACCATATATAAATAATATTTAGCATTTTTGCATTGTACTGACACTCCGGTGCCCTCACAAAAATGCTGAAAAGTGATTTATGTGCATTCCACACCATGAGCAACAACTCAAATAGCTAAATACAAGTCTCATGCTGCATTTTAAGGACTTAGCAGGAAATTTAGTATTTTCTGTGTAAATCAAATTCATTTTATCCCAGTTTGCCTGTGAAAATGCCAGTGTACTTCCAGATATTTATCAATACATATTCTTTATAAAGAGCAAAGTAACTTAGATGGGGACTAGCGTGGTCCATGTTGGTTTGGGATTGAGTATAAACTTTACGACATTTTCACCATGGTGCAAAAAATTTCCCTTACTGACTCGGCGTAAAGGAGTAGTCCAGTCCTGAAAAACGTATCCCCTATCCTAAGGATAGGGGATAAGATTCAGATCATGGGGGGGGGGCGACTGGGGGGGGAGGGCACCCAGCGATCTCCTGTACGGGGCCCTGGCGGCCCACGGGAAGGGGGCGTGTTGACCACCGCATGAAGTGGCGGCCGACACGCCCCCTCAATACAACGCTCTAGCAGTGCCGGAGATTGCCGAAGGCAGCACTCCGGCTCTGCCACAGAGTTGCATTGAGGGGGCGTGTCAGCGGCCGCTTCATGCGGTGGTCAATACGCCTCCTTCCCGTGGGCCGCCGTGTCCCGTACAGGAGATCGCAGCGGGTCCCAGCAGTTGGACCCCCCACAATCTGAAACTTATCCCCTATCCTTAGGATAGGGGATACGTTTTTCAGGACTGGACTACTCCTTTAAATCTTGCAGGATCCATAATGGATATATGAAAGAAAATTAATGGCGTCAATTTTAAATTGTACTATTAGTAAATCTCCATACAGTTCTCCTATAGAAACAATGACACTGTGTCACGGGTGGGCACCTGAAATGCCCAGGTGCGTCATGATGCAGCACACTTAAAGGGGTACTCCCGTGCAAATTATTTTTATTTTAATCAACACGTGCCAGAAAGTGAAACAGATTTGCAAATGACTTTTACTCAAAAATCTTAATCCTTTCAGTACATATCAGCTCCTGTATACTAGAGCGGAAGTTCTTTTCTTTTTTAAATTTATTTTCTGTCTGACCGCACTGCTTTCTGATGACACCACTGTGTTAACGTCAGGAACTGTTCGGAGCAGGAGAGGTTTGCTACAGGGATTGGCTCCTACTCTGGACAGTTCCTGACATGGACAGAGGTGTCAGCAGAGAGCACTGTGGTCAGACAAAAAAAATACATTTAAAAAGAAAAGAACTCTGTAGTATACAGCAGCTGATAAGTACTGTAAGGATTAAGATTTTTAAATAGAAGTCATTTACAAATCTGTTTAACTTTCAGGCACTAGTTGATTGCAATTTTTTTTTCCCACCAGAGTACCCCTTTAAAGTCTCCCTTCCCATACCAATAACCAGTCTATAAAGATGTGACAACTTGTCTATAAGCAAATATATATATATATATATATATATATATATATATATATATATAAAATTAAAAGCACTATATATTAGATACTTCAGCTTTACTTCACAGTCAGTTACAGGACATAGTGATGGTCGTCCTTTTAGTGATAAGTGATCTCCAAACCTCGACATGTTGCAAAACTACAACTCCCAGCATGCCTGGGAATGCTGGGAGTTGTAGTTTTGCAACAGCTGAAGGTCCACAGTTACGAGACCTAGGCATCTAATATAGGAACAGTTACATATTACTTCCTATTGCCTTGTTTCTATAGAACTGACACATCTGTAAGCTTTACTGGTGGATGACGTTATCCCGTATGCACAGAAGACACGTCCGCTGGATAGTTATGTTACACAGGCTCAGACCACCCAATGCTGAAGCTAAATAAGCTAATGTAGCCTGGTCCACAAGTCACACATGATGAAGCGGTGATGTCATTGCGGGGCAGGCTGACATGGATGATCACAGCTAAACTACATTCTTACTATTCTGGATTATTTCCGTTCTAGAATCCCATTTAGCGTATTGTAATTACTAGGAAACTGCAAATAATAAGAAAAATATAAAACTTTGATATTCGGATGATGAATAACTGAAAACGTCCGTCCCCCCCCCCCCCCCCCCCCCCTTCTGAATATCCACATTGTACTCAAGTTAAATATTTATGGATTGGGCCAACACTGGAGGAATAACTGCATGCAGAGGCAAGAAATATTTATACATAATACATAGATAGAACAAAATGCTAGACGAGTCCAACAAGGATGTGACTTACCGCCACAGTGTGCACACACAAAACCCATAGCAACCAATTAGATGCTTTCGCTTATTCTCCTTTCTAACGTTTGATCAGACACTATTGTTGGTGGTTTATAGCACAGTGTATTAGGACTGAATTTATATACAACCTTCAAACGGTAACTAAAAGTTGTACTCCGGTGGAAAGCATTATTATTATTATTTTTTTAAATCAACTGGTGCCAGAAGGTTAAACAGATTTGTAAATGACTTCTATTAAAAAAAAATCTTTACCCTTCCAGTAGTTTTTAATGGCTGTGTGCTACAGAGGAAATTCTTTTCTTTTTAGAATTTCTTTTTTGTCTTGTCCAGAGTGCTCTCTGCTGACACCTCTGTCCGTGTCAGGAACTGTCCAGAGTAGCAAAGGTTTGCTATGGGGATTTTCTCCTGCTCTGGACAGTTCCTGATACGGGCATCAGGTGTCAGCAGAGACCACTGTGGAGAAGACAAAAAAGAAATTCAAAAAGAAAAGAATTTCCTCTGTAGCATACAGTTGCTAAAAAGTACTGGAAGGGTAAAGATTTTTTAATAGAAGTCATTTACAAATCTGTTTAACCTTCTGGCACCAGTTGATTTAAAAAGAAAATGTTTTCCACCGGAGTACCCCTCTAAATGGAGATTATGCAGTGGATGTCAGAATGAGTGAGCAGCAGGAGGGATTTGTTAGCCACATACAGAAGCTAGACACATAAAAAAGACATGTAAAGCATCTGCATGACCTAGTGCGTAACATATATAAGCATTATAATTTTTTCTTTGATGTGACAGGTATCACATCAAAGACAAATACATCCTCATTCTCACTGCAAGAGAGAGTTAAAAAAGTCTGATGGGATCATGGCACTTTTCATTCAGTTTTTCATATATGTATATATACAGTGACCCCCCGACTTATGATGGCCCCGACATATGATCATTTCAACATATGATGGCCTCTCAGAGCCCATGGTATGTTGAAGGCAGCCTCGACATATGATGCTGCTGTGTGTCGGGTCCATCGTACAAACAGCTATCTGACAGCACTGACAACTTCAGCAACTGACAAATAGTTATTTAATGTGCCCCGTGTGCCCCGTTCTGCCTCCTGTTACTCACATGCTGTCCTGCTAACTCACGCAGGCTTCCACTGTGAGCTCCGTGTAAGCCCCGCCCCCCCCAGTGCAGCCATAGCCAATAGCCTGGAGCATCTTGCTGCAGGCATCCAATGAGCTGCTGGATGCCCTCCCCTTCCTTTCCTATAGAGCTGTAGTCGGCAGGATCGTAATGGAGGACATTCTGTCCCCCCTGAAGGTATTTAAAGAACTGTACAGTACTGTATGCGATGTCACACATCACATACAATACATATACACACTATACACCCCATACATCAATGTTTCCCTATCAGTGTGCCTCCAGCTGTTGCAAAACTATAACTCCCAGCATGCCCAGACAGTCAATGGCTGTACATGCATGCTGGGAGTTGTAGTTGTGCAACAGCTGGAGGCACCCTGGTTTGTTAAACACTCCCCATACACTCCACATACAATGGTCATCCCAGAACCAATTAGCAGTTTCCCATAGAGATATGTATTCAACATACAATGGTTCCGAGGCCCTAGAACCAATTACCATTTTTACATAGACATATGTACTCGACATATGATGGTTTCAACATATGATGGTTCTCCTGGAACCAATTAATATCATATGTTGAGGGACCACTGTATATATATATATATATATATATATATATGTAGAGGGTAGGCAGCACAACCACGTATTCTGCAAGTCTTGGGGTGCAGGCAAGGATAGCAGTCCCAATCGCAGACAGCTCAGATAATCCAAGATGCAGAAAATATAGCAGCACACCCAATAGTAAAGTGCAAAAATTGGGATTTATTGACCCATATCAGATGCGACGTTTCGACGGCATCCCGCCATCTTTTTCAAGCTTGAAAAAGATGGCGGGATGCCGTCGAAACGTCGCATCTGATATGGGTCAATAAATCCCAATTTTTGCACTTTACTATTGGGTGTGCTGCTATATTTTCTGCATCTTATATATATATATATATATATATATATATATATATATATATATTTTATTTTATTTTTTTTTTCCCCCCCCTAAATAAATAACCGTGTGTTATCATTCCTTTAGTCAGTTGGAATGTGATATTGTCTAGTGTGAGCATGGAAGTGCGGCAGTGCGCTCCACAGCGTCACCTGGCCAGAATGACCAGCTTTTCAACACAATAGACATATGTAATAAAGGGGTGTGATTTGAGTGCCATCATGGATGTAAGGCGCGCACTGCCATGCACTTTATTCTGCTTTATCTTGTGATCGCAATGGGTATCAGGAGTGTTGTATTGAATGATAGCAACGCTTACACCTCCTACTTCAGTGGGACCTGATGAATGTTGAAAGTGTATGCGTGCCCCCTGACTCTCTCCGGACAAATAATGTTGGGGGATGAAAAGTGTTGAATATGTTGTCAACTGGCTGACAAAGCTCTCAGAGAGATGATATGTCACCAAAAGGTCTGGCAGCATCTTACCCCTCCTCACTGTGTAGAGAATACATTAACATTAAAGGGGTACTTCGCCCCTAGATATCTTATCCCCCATCCAAAAGATTGGGGATAAGATGTCTGAACACGGGGGTCCCATCACTGGGGACCCTCGCGATCTCGGCTGCGGCACCCCAGACATCCGATGCACTAAGCGTACTTCGCTCCGTGCCGGATGACTGGCGATGCAGGGCGGAGGCTTATGATGTCACAGCTCCGCTCGTGATGTCATGACCACGCCCCCCTCAATGCAAGTCTATGGGAGGGGGCGTGCCGCCCCCTCCCATAGACTTGCATTGAGGGGGGCATGGTCATGACATAACCAGTGAGGCAAAGCCATGACATCACAAGCCTCTGGCTCGGCACCCAATGCTCTAAACGAACGCTGGGTGCAGCAGGGAGATCGTGAGGGTTCCCAGTAGCGGGACCCCCCACGATCAGACATCTTATCCCCTTTCCAAAGATGTCTAGGGGCAGAGTACCCCTTTAAGCTATGCCCAACATTCATTTCTATGGGGAGAAATAATTGTCAGCTGAAGGAACGTTTGGCCGACTACTATTGAAGGTTCATGGCCACCTTTACCAAAGGAAATGGTAACACAAAGTTGGGATTTTAGGTACATATTTCCAGGAGTAATAACAGAGGAAAAGGACAATGCAGAGTTCTAAGAATATTAGCTGGGGAATCTTTATTGCATGGGGGAATAAAGTCGTTTTCGAGATATGTCACAAGAGTTTAAAGCCCCCCCCCCCCCCTTATTTGGGGACATTACATGCGCCGATTGTTCTTTGCATATTATCTATTTTGATTACTGATGTACAACATTTTCCTTGACTGAATCTTACTGTTCATTTGGATGGGCAACGTATCCATGCAGGAACCATATGCATTACTAAATAGGAGAGAGCATGCAGATTCATTTAACAGATGATCTGACAAAAGGCATTTGGTCTTGACTCTGTATTTTTCCTGTTTGCGGAATAATTGCACTAAACATTAAGATCACTCACTGTTTCATCATTAAATTTGTGCCGTGCTCTAAAGGGACAGGGTCAATATTTCCCTGTCTAGAGAACACACCACTTGTCTGTGGGCCGCGGACCTTTTCCATCTAAGTCATATATAATACTCAAACCAGCTATGATGCGGAGTCCATATTCCCTATGGGGCTGTGCTCATTAGTGCTCGCTGTTCGTGCAGCAGCATAATAATCAGGGTCATCGGCACAAAAAAGAAAGGTAAAAGTCAACAAATTGAATTTTAAAAGTTACATATCATCCCTACATGTGTGTGGTGTCAGGGAGGTTTTCCCTTTGCTCCAATTAGAGGTTAGAGGTTGTGATATGTTATTGGACAAGGATGAATGGAATGCGGGGTATTAGCACGACCGAGTGCTTTGGATACACTGGTAGCCTACTTATGCCGCCTACATAGCTGAGCATGTGCTACATCATCCAAAAATCATATATAAAAAAAAAAAAACAGTGATACCGATGTAGTGGAGCTGAATCTGACAGATGCCGCAAGTCGCTATCCAAGATTAAAAAAACACAGCTGTTCTCTTCCCGAAACAGCAAGTTGTAATACCAAACACAACCTGAGGACTGGTGTGGCACTGTTTTTCTAATCCTGCATAGTCCCTTTAACATAGAACTTGAATGTTAGTCTAATGTGGCATATTTAAGCGGTACTCCGCCCCTAGACATGTTATCCCCTATCCAAATCTCCCTGGGCACCGAGCGTTTGTTTAGAGTGTCGGGTGCTGCACTGGAGGCTTGTGACATTACAGTCAAAACCCGTTCGTGATGTCTAAGCCACGCCCCCTCAATGCAAGTCTATGGGAGGGGGCGTGACGGCCGTCACGCCCCTCCCATAGACATGCATTGAGGGGGCGTGGCTTAGACGTCACGAGCATGGCGTGAATGTGATGTCACAAGCCTCCACTCAGCATCACCAGTCATCCAAAGTTCGCTCCGTGCGGATGTTTTGGAGGCTGCAGCCATGATCGTGGGGGTCCCCAGTGGTGGGACCCCCGCGATCAGACATCTTATCCCCTATCCTTTGGATAGGCAAAAAGATGTCTAGGGGTGGAGTACACCTTTAACTCACTCAGTTAATGAGAGACACAAAGGATGCAATGTCAGGGGTTAATGGCAAATACAGCTCTGCTACCTTTGTAATTCAACACATATCCAGTTCGGCTACATTTATATGAACAGAACAAGGACACAAAACATCCTAAAGTAAGTCACTGAAAATACAACAATGCTCACAGTGAGTGTGTGTATCTACACAACATACTAAAGTATATCTGTCCGCTATAGTGAGATGACACCGAATATCCCAAGCTCAGATTGCAGATGGTGTATTCTTTTACATATATTTGTGTGACGGGCTCCGATACACAGTTTTGTAAATGGAAACGATTTTCCTGGCCCCTGATATTGTAGTCAATAAGATGTATCACTTACTTAGTCTAATTACACTAATGGCAGAAGGTATCAGCTTCCACCACTACTATGCAGGTCAAGGCCCAGCGTAAATGTATATGTGCCTATTAATTTAGCCTGCATTCCTCTGTATTCAGTATATGCTGACATACACAAACAGCACAGCTGAAATGTAAGAGCAGGGGCACCCACTCTGCATTGTTATAATCCTCATCCTATTTAGACAGAGAGATATGAGATAGATAGATAGGAGATAGATAGATAGATATGAGATAGATAGATAGATAGATAGATATGAGATAGATAGATATGAGACAGATAGATAGGTAGATAGATAGATACAGCAAAATAGAAACACAGCAGCACTCCAAAAAGTACAGTGAATGGTGGCTTTATTATCACCAAAGTGTACAGCGACGTTTCAGACACCTCACGTGGCCATCATCAAGCCACCTCACGTGGCTTGATGATGGCCACATGAGGTGGCCAAAACATCGCTGTACACTTTGGTGATAATAAAGCCACCGTTCACCGTACTTTTTGGAGTGCTGCTGTGTTTCTATTTTGCTGTATCCAGAGGGACCTAGGACCAGGGTCCAACCATAGCTTGCACCCACTCACCAGCATTTGTGTGCTGCTCCATATATCAATTGTAAATAGATAGATAGATAGATGTGAGATAGATAGATAGATAGATAGATAGGTGTGAGCTAGATTGATAGAAGATAGATATGAGATAGATAGATAGATAGATGCTGTAAAATGTAGATGGATAAATAGATATGTGATAGATGATAGATAGATAGATAGATAGATAGATAGATAGATAGATAGATATGAGATAGATAGATATGAGATAGATAGATAGATAGATAGATAGATAGATAGATAGATAGATATGAGATAGATAGATAGATAAATGGCAGTTGGCTGTCCGGGCATGCTGGGAGTTGTAATTTTGGAACATCTGGAGGGCCACAGTTTGGACACTACTGCGGTAAATGATAGATAACAGGTAGTTTCGTTGGTCCCTATCCAGACTGTTATCAGTGGCCTCGCTATCATACCCTAAAATTCTGTCTCAGTGCCTCAGATCCCTAGGGAAGCTCTATTTTCAACTATATCCCAGTTCTCAGGACAAGAATATGTATGAAATCTATTGTAAAATATATATAGCCACAGGTGGCAAGATTTAAGTCACATGTTCCGGCCTGCTGACTGGTCAAACAGGCTGCTCTGCTTGTGGTGGCATCAGGCTAATGTGAGTTTAAGCTTTCTAGAGAACACATGGGACATTTTTACTTTTTAGGAAGTAAAAAAATGAATATTATCACTTTCTAGGGGGCAGTAAGGGTATTGTTATTGCCGGGTGGAGCAGAAAGGGGTCATTGCTCCTGGGAAGAGGAATTATAGGGGTACAAAAGGGATATACTTACTTTGTAGGGCCACAATGGTGAGTATTATTGCTATGTGGGGAAACAAATGTTACAATATTAGTGTGTGGGGGACAAAGAAGAGCAATCTTACTGTTTGTGGGCACTAAGAAGACAATTTCAGTGTGGGGACACTTTACCGTATGGGGCACCTCTAGTGTTTGGGGCTCAGTATAGGGTAATTATAATTATGAAAACTTAATATCTGAAGTAAACTATTTTGGGGAAAGGTAATAGGGTCCAACAGGGCAGCGAGAGCACAGAATTAGGGTGAGATATATAGAATCTGTAGGTAGGAAGAAAGGTAGGTGGGGGCTTAAAAAATGAAGTCAAATAGGTTTGGACAGCAAATTCTGCAGACAAGTCGTGGCTGGAAGAAATCTACACTGTGGTCAGGCCAGGAAAAGTGAACGACGTCAGAGAAGATGTCACCTGTGACTCATTGGATATAACTGTCCTGCATTTACTTATGTGGTCTTCAGAGGGTCCACGTAGAGCTGTAATCTACCATGAAATTGTCACTGTATGGCGGGAGTATTACAAAATGAATGGGGGTATTTAGTAACTGTGTCGTTTTAATGGTAGTCGTAATTATCTGGCTTTATTATAGTACGATTATTGGTATCATTGGTCAGTGTACTGTATAGTGTATTTCATTAAGAAACTGTATAGTGGTAATATTGAAACAATCCATGCTGGTACGATTTGTTCCAGATATAGCAGCAATGTTACATGATAACTAATTATGTATATAAAACACTTTCCAGACATATTCATATTGCCTCAGGGCTCTAGCAATGCCCCTGCTGCTAATGTATATGTTTTCATACAACCAAATTATAGAACCCCAGGTCACTAAACTATGTTCCCTATTGTGCTCCCTAAAGCACAAAATGATACAGAAATCACAAAACTAATACAATGTATCACAGTGAAAGGGGAGTTTATACACTTCTGTGCACGAATGACACATGATACCACAACATTGTACAAAAACCTTAAACATTTTGCTATTATTAGCGTTGAGAAAATAAACGTCCAAGCCCAAAAATGTGAACGCAAGTCAGTCAGAGCTCATTAGGATGATGTATGGCCACGTATTACCAAAATAAACATTGTCCTTTAAAGAGAACAAAGTTTCTTCTGACAACCTGGTAGACTTCAGAGGGGGTCTGTGCAAACATATTAAACCAACATGTCACATGTTCAACTAATATGTATGATCCAGCCATGGGTACGTTTTATTCCAACATCACATATATTATGCATCATCATAATGTATATAGCAAAAGCCCTTCTCTGCAGTAAGTGACTTACCATCAAAAAGCATCATGGCTCAGTCACTGACACATTTCTGGCTACTATTGTGCCTTGTTGCTACAGCAGACAAATGCGGCATACCAAGTGTGCCTTTGTCTGCCTGTTGCCAGATATAAAAACAAATGTCTAGCCTAAAACCAGCTACCAGGGGTGAAAGAGTAGACTTTCAGGGTAATGCAATAATAAAAAAAAACACATACTGCCAAGAAAAACAGCACATCAGACAGACATTATTAGCCCAAGCAGCGCTACAGAGAGTGTAATAGACTGCAAGTCACCAGTGCCATGCTGGAAATGCCATATGAAAGTGTGATGAATAGTAGAGTGTACATCAAGAGTTGTCATAGATTAAAGATATATTGCAACACTATACAGCAGAAGATAGAGTATAATATATGCACATGTCACAACAGTGAACATATTTCATTCTTTGGTATGGTATGCAGGTCTATATTACAAACAGGGGTTAAGTGTATATTTTTCAGTACTAAGGAAAGTTAAGGGGGTACTCTAAGAATATACACTATGGAATATATATAGAATTTGCCACTACTGTGCAATCGGTGAAAACCAATGTTCAACCAATTGTGACCCCTGCTGATTGCTAGAACCAAATGGCAGCAGTGCTGGAAAAGAGTCATGCCACTTTGTCCCCTCTGTTTGCCCTTTTTTGGGTGATCGCCTGGTCCACCACCGAATATAGGGACGTCCACACATAGACTCAAAAGGGGGTTTTAGCCCCTGCCCTTTTAATGCACCTGCACTATAATGCCCTTACTGATTGGGACTGACATGGTTTTTACAATCATGTTTTTAATAAAAAGAAGTGCCCTTTAATTTTTCTACTCTTTCGCCCCCAAAATGTCTGTGCACATCACTGACTGAATACTATGGGTCAACCATACAGCCACTGAAACAAGCCGAGCAGAACCACCATGAGACAAAATATCATGACGCCTTCCTAGCCCAAATGTATGCCATCCATGTTTACGCTAAGACAATTGCCTTAAACGGATCCAGAACCCAACCAAAAAAAAAAAAAAAAAGACTGTCTAAATGTCTAAGATAAACTGTTCAATAATTCACTAGTGGCCCATAACCAACAAGGCGTTAAACTAGTATTCTAGTACTTTAGAAACACAATATTGGGTTGATAAAGGGTCCAGCTATTTGGATTACTGAGAAACGTTACCACAAATGGTTAAAATGCGGATTTCATACTACTGGAGGCCCAAATGACATCATGGGTCACAACAAAGAGGTTAAAGCTCCTTCAATTCAGTCCTAAGGAACAAGGACGTGCACAGGTTGACTAGAAAGGGGGCTTGAGCCCCTGCCCTTTTGATGTTCCCTCTACAAGTGCCCTGGGCAGTCCGGCATCATTATGTGGGCATTTATATAATTAATTATAAGAAGTGACACACATATATATATATATATATATATATATATATATATATATATATATACATATATATATATATATATATATAAATTATTATTATTTTTTTAAGCTCAGCCCCTGCCCCCCCCCCCAAAAAAAAAATGTCTGTGCACGTCCCTGCTAAGGAATAGTGGCGCCACAACAGAGGGTTAATTGATTCCCTTCCAACATCATTAAAGCAGATCCTCCATTTCTGATGCAACTACTTTTCATCAGCATCCTGAGACTGTATTTCTAATGAAAACTCGGGTTGATATGATGTCACCGTCAGATTGCTGAGCACAAACCTTTCCATTAGTGGCATCAGCCTGCAGAGCTATTGCCAGTCTTTGCAAGTCACCACTGTGTTACATTCTATTGGCTGCTGTGCTGGTTCAGGACTAGTGAGATGACAGAGTTCAGATGGAGAGTAGCAAGCTAACCAAATGCTGCATTAACATTAGAGAAATTAGTTTCACCTTTACATGCTACTGTAAAATGCAAAACCAGGCAGTGCACATCAGCGGAAATGGAATCACTTTGCAGTGTTGGAGCACCCAACCATAGGGAATGCAAATACACAAGAAGACAAAACAGAAATCCATGTGTGTTTATAAACAGGAAGCTATGTTTGTAAATATGCATGGATTCATTTATAACTGCATGGTGCTGTGTTGTGTCATAGTCTAGTTCGGTGTTTCCCAACCAGGGTGCCTCCAGCTGTTGCAAAACTACAACTCGCAGCATGCCTGGACAGCCGAAGGCTGTCCAGGCATGCTGCGAGTTGTAGTTTTGCAACAGCTGGTTGGAAAACACTGGTCTAGTTGACTGATTAAAGGGGTACTCAGGAGGGAAAATAAAAAAAAATAACAATAATAATGTAAACATAATTGTATATTACTCCTTTTTAAAAATCTTAATCCTTCCAGTACTTATCAGCTGCCGTGTGCTACAGAGGAAGGTGTATAGTTCTTTTCTGTCTGACCGCAGTGCTCTCTGCTGACACCTCTGCCCATGACAGGAACTGTCCGGAGCAGGAGAGGTTTGCTATGGGGATTTGTTCCTGCTCTGGACAGTTCCTGACATGGACAGAGGTGTCAGCAGAGAGCCCTGAGGTCAGACAGAAAAGAGCTATCCAACTTCCTCTGTAGCACACAGCAGCTGATAAGTACTGGAAGGATTAAGATTTTTAAATAAAAAGTAATATATATATATATATATATATATATATATATATATATATATATATAATATATATATATATATATATATATCTCAAGCAGAGTTCGTAACAGCTCACCCTCATAGTAAGTACACGCGGACCAAGCGTGGACTCCTCCCCAGAAAATGGAAATAGAGAAAGGGTCGTCCAGCGCTTGACTCTGGGAACAGGTACTTTATTAGGATGCCATGGAGAACAAACAGGTACACGAAAACATGTGACGCGTTTCGGCTCGAGTTACTGAGCCTTAGTAAGACTCGAAAACATGTGACACATTTCGGCTCGAGTTACTGAGCCTTAGTATGAGCCGAAACGCGTCACATGTTTTCGTCTACCTGTTTGTTCTCCATGGCATCCTAATAAAGTACCTGTTCCCTGAATCAAGCGCTGGACAACCCTTTCTCTATTTCCATATATATGTATATAACTTTCTGGCACCTGTTGATTTAAAAAAATAATGTTTTCCACTGGAGTACCCCTTTAACTCTTACATGTCCCCCTCACGGATGTGTCATATCATTGCACTGTACATTGACATGGCTTACCTGTTTGCTGTACTTGTTATTGGTCTGACAACTGTACTCAGAACAATGGTCTGATCCAATTGAGATGTTGTCTCCAGCTCCCACAAAAGTGTTGGCTGGTGGTAATTCTTGCACAGCCTGGTGTTTTTTCCCAGCAGTAGGTGACTGAGGATGAAGCTGCACAGTAGGAAGCGGAGAACTAGATTTGTAATGCCTTGCTAGGTCAGGACTACCAGGACCTCCATTTACAGTTCTGTATCTTCCCATGCTGGGACTGTCTGACAGCTTTTCATTGACACTGTCATATCTCTGCCCATTTGGCTTGGAAGCTTCCACTGTCACTATGCTGCTATATAATGGCTGTTTAGATTTTTTGTTTTTCTTATCTTTTTTGGGTTTCTTAGACTTGTCATGCTGCTGGGGAGTAAAGAAGTCCTCATGGTCTTTCTTGCCGGCTTCATATCCATTTTTACTTTTGGCCCTACAATACCTGGCCATGACCACCACTAGTATGATCAGTATGACAGTCATGATCCCAGCCACCACACCGATCACTATGCTAAGTCTCTGTTTGCTCATTTCATAGCTGGGATCACCAGCTATATCCTGGCTTAATGGGACGTGCAAACTTCTGGCAATTTGGGAATCAACAACTGAGGCATTGGAGACCGTCTCATTGATAAACACATGGACTAGAGCTGTGGTGGACTGGGAGGGTTGGCCACTGTCATTCACCTGGACCACTAACCTATGCAGACCATAATGTTTGGAGGCCAGCTTGCCAACCAGTGACACCACTCCACTGGCTGGGTTGATTTCAAAGAGTTTAAAGGGGTTTCCTCCAACAATGCTGTAATTCAGATCTGCGTTGACACCTGTGTCTGTGTCAGTGGCCACCACAGTAGCCACCACTGTCCTGACACTGCTGGATGGAGATACAACTGCATAGGAACTATTGACGGGACTGGTGATGACTGGGGCATTGTCATTCTCATCCATAACAAAAAGGGACACTGTCGCAGTGGCAGACCTTGGAGGGTCCCCACCGTCCACTGCTTTGACCTTAAAAGTGTATGAGGTTTGCTGCTCCATGTCAAAAGACACTGTAGAACATATAGTGCCGGTGGTGTTTTCAATAGAAAAGATGCCATTATCCTCCTCTATGAACAAACTCATCTCTGCATTGCGACCTTTGTCAGAATCCATCACTGTCACCATCCCAACGGGGCTGTTGGGTTGTAAGTTCTCCTTGACATAGAAATTGAAGACATCTTGCATAAATTTGGGGTCATTGTCATTCCTATCAGCTACCTGCACTACAACCGTGGCAGTGCCCTGCATAGTAGTGGGCAGACCCTTGTCTTTGGCAACTACTCTAAACTCATACCTGTCGGTCTGCTCCCTGTCTAGGACTATGTTGGCTGTGATGTCTCCTGTGTCTGGGTGAATGGAGAACACCCCGGCCACTGACTGCTCCAGGGAATAGGCGATCTCTGCATTCTTCCCACTGTCTGCATCTGTGGCGATCACTGTGGCTACTCTCTCCCCGGGCACATTGTTCTCAGGGAAGGCTACCTCTACCACAGCTTGGCTGAACACCGGGGGGTTGTCATTCGTGTCGACCACCTTGACCAACAGGGAGTTATTACTGGACAAGCTGGGGCTCCCCGAGTCTACAGCTACTATAATGACATTGTATTCCTTAATGTTCTCGTAGTCCAGGGGGGCTGAGGTGTGCAGGAAATACTTCTTCTTGTTCTGGTCCCCCTCAGCATCACCGGCCGGCTTGAGCTGGAATGGGACATCCCCCACCACGGTGCAGGTCACTACTCCATTTTCTCCTTGGTCCCTGTCGGACACCTGGACCAGGGCTATGGGGGTGTCCACCACCACATCTTCAGCCACACTAGCCATGCCATCCTTCACCGGGATCCGGCCGATCTTCCTGATGTCTATGAGGGGCACATTGTCGTTCTCATCCTTGATGTTGAGGATCACGGTGGCCTTGTCATTTTTAGGGGGCTGCCCCCGGTCCCTGGCCATGACTGTGAACCTCAGCTGGTTCACCTCCTCCCGGTCTATCCTGTGCAGGACACTCAGCCACCCGGAGTTCTCGTCCAGTCTGAGCAGCCTCCTCACAGACTCCGTGGCGGCCCCGAACACGTACTCGATCTGCCCGTTCACCCCCACGTCGTAGTCGGTGGCTTTTAGTTGCAGGATGGGGGTCCCCGGCACGCTGTTCTCAGCCAGGTCCGCTTCATAGACGCTTTTCTCAAAGCGGGGGCTGTTGTCATTGACATCGGTGATGAGCACCCTGAGGATGGATTGGGAGGATCGGGGCTGCTCTCCCCCGTCCCTCACCCGCAGGGTCAGCTCGTACGAGTCCCTCTGTTCCCGGTCCAGAGCCCCCTTGACTATGAGCTGCGGCTGCTTCTCCCCGTCAGACGTATCCGCTACCTGCAGTTCAAACACGCTGCTCCGACTATCAGTCTCCATCCGTCTTTTCCCCGGGTAGAGGGCGCTATCTCCAGTCTCCAAGCGACCACCAGATCGCCTGCCGGACATGAACAAACTCTCCCCGGCGTCCTGGATCAACTCGTAGCGCTCTATCCCGTTCCGGCCAAAGTCCCTATCGGTAGCGGTGGGCAGCAGGTAGAGGGTCCCCACGGGCCGGTTCTCCTCCACCGTCAGAGTCAGCACCGGGGAGGGAAAGGTCGGAGTGTTATCGTTAATGTCCAGAATGACCACCCGACCCTCAAACAACTCCACCCAGCTCTGAGAAGGTCCGATCACCGACACCTCGAAGTCAATGAAGCACTCGTTCTCATCGAAGATCATCTGGCACTGCGGCAGCTTCTCGCGGTCTATCCGGCGGTCGGTGGTGCTCAGCTCCCCGGTCATGTTGTCGATCTTAAAATAATCGGCACCGGATTCCAGGCTGAAGGTCACCTCTCCGGAACCGGTGACGATCCCGATATCTGAAGCCACATTCCCGATCCTGATATCCGGCTGCCCTTCCTCTGCCAGCCGGTACTTTAACAGCTGCTTGGAGGCTGCCAGAGTGATCGCTACCCTGAGCAAGAACAGGCAGCAGCCCCAGACAGTCCTCATGTCTTCAGAACTGCTGCAGAACAGAACCTGCTGAGATCCAAACACTTGTATTATCCCAGCACAAAGTTACCCTCTCATAGTGCCACTCAGTCCATGCCACCTGGGACAGGGTGAGGATAGTGATGGAGAAGGATGATGAAGATGACAGTCACACTAAGGACTCCAGAAGATCCTGCTCCAGATCCCTGCACAGTTTTGTATTATTCCACCATAGACAGGATGCTGGAATGAAGAGCTGCTCTCCGGCACAAGCAGGAATCCTCTCTATAGATATCCAGCAAAGTTCTTAGATGGATCCTGGAAGCTGGTGCAGATGGTGGCACCAGAGTTAGTGGTAGAGCCGCAGTTGGTGCTGGGCTACCTGCATTTGCTCTGCATGTGTTAGCAATATGTATCTGCAGCCCTGTGAACGATTCACAAATGATATTGCAGAGTCTCTCCCCTCCCCTTACTCTCCTCCCCCTTCTCCTTCTTCCTCCTCTTCTCCTTCTTGTCCCAATGCAGGTAACCAGAGCTGAACTTGATCCTGCAGTTCAGAGGTGAGGATCGAGCCTGTCTGCAGGGCGATGATTGCCTTCATTACAGGGGATAGGAGGCGAGGCGCTCCCGGGTGGATGGTGCCCGCATCCGCAGCGCTGGAGGATGCGGGAGGGAGTCGGCAGCACGGGAGATGAGGAGCAGTGGATGCGGGGAGAGCAGCGGCTCGGGCACTACAATCCGAGGAGGAGGGAGGGAGGAGAGAGGAGCTGGAAGTTTGGCCAAAGTGCCTGGGAGCTGGGAGTCTCTCCTGACGCAGCAGTGATACAAGTCATAGCAGGGAAAAGGATGGAGCAGACGAGGTACTGCATACACTCAGTGCTGCTACAGCCTGGTGTGGTGGATCTGAGCAGCAACACAGCATCAATCCTTTTATATACAGAGGACAGACCTATAACTCCTGTGCAGCACATTCCTTTTCATGCCATAGACTCCAGGAAATGGCTGGATATTAGCTAGAGAGAAATATGTGATATATATATATATATATATATATATATATATATATATATATATATTGTAGATAGATGGATAAATAGATAACTATATGTGAGATAGATAGATAGAGATATGTAAGATAGATAGATAGATAGATAGATAGATAGATAGATGATAGATAGATAGATAGATAGATAGATATATGTGAGACAGATAGATATATGTGAGACAGATAGAAATATGTGAGATAGACTGATAAATATGAAATAGATAGATAGATGACAAATCATATTTTTATATCTATCTATCTATCTATATATCTCTCTATCTCATATCTATCTATCTATCTATCTATCTATCTATCTATCTATCTATCTATCATCTGTCTATCTCAGTGTTTCCCAACCAGGGTGCCTCCAGCTGTTGCAAAACTACAACTCCCAGCATGATGGGAGTTGTAGTTTTGCAACAACTGTAGGCACACTGGTTGGGAAACACTGAGATAGACATATGATAGATAGATAAATAGATAGATAGATAGATATGAGATAGATAGATACAAATATATGATTTGTCATCTATTTATCTATCTATTTCATATTTATTTATCTATTTATTTATTTATAGATAATTAAATAGATAGCTATATGTGAGCTAGATTGATAGATGGATAGAAAAATAAATGGATTGATAGATATGTAATAGATAGATAGATAAATAAATAGAGGACAGATAAGATAAACCAGGGTTTTCCAACAAGGGTGCCTTCAGCTGTTGCCAAACTACAACTCCCAGCATGCTGGGAGTTGTAGTTTTGCAATAGTTGGAGGCACCCTGGTTTGGAAACACTGAGATAGATGATAGATTGATTGATAGATAGGTAGACAGACAGACAGATAGATAGATAGATAGATAAATAGATAGATAGAAAGAAAAATACGATGCAGATATCTGGTAAAGAATGAAAGCCATAGAATAAATGGATTTATTATAGATAGTTCTCAGTGTACATCCAGACATATAACAGTATGACCATATAGCAGGATCATAGGCGACCCTGCTTTCCCATAAATAAAAGTGTCATCTGTCAGCAGATCTCTTGCCCGTCTCCATGATGACACATGTTCTGCTACAATGTATCAGTGCTGGGAACATCCCGATGACTTCATGCCTGACAGGTGCCTCGCCGCCTGGGAAAGCAGCGAAGTTGCAGCGCCGCTCCTCTGCACAGTGTGCTGCCATCCTGTGCACCTCGTCTATAACCTGTCTGATCCTCTGCACAGTGTGCTGCCATCCTGTGCACCTCGTCTACTACCTGTCTGATCCTCTGCACAGTGTGCTGCCATCCTGTGCACCTCGTCTATAACCTGTCTGATCCTCTGCACAGTGTGCTGCCATCCTGTGCACCTCGTCTACTACCTGTCTGATCCTCTGCACAGTGTGCTGCCATCCTGTGCACCTCGTCTATTACCTGTCTGATCCTCTGCACAGTGTGCTGCCATCCTGTGCACTGCGTCTACCTGTCTGATCCTCTGCACAGTGTGCTGCCATCCTGTGCACTGCGTCTATAACCAGTCTGATCCTCTGCACAGTGTGTTGCCATCCTGTGCACCGCGTCTACCTGTCTGATCCTCTGCACAGTGTGCTGACATCCTGTGCACCGCGTCTACCTGTCTGATCCTCTGCACAGTGTGCTGCCATCCTGTGCACCGCGTCTATTACCTGTCTGATCCTCTGCACAGTGTGCTGCCATCCTGTGCACCGCATCTACCTGTCTGATCCTCTGCAGTGTGCTGCCATCCTGTGCACCGTGTCTACCTGTCTGATCCTCTGCACAGTGTGCTGCCATCCTGTGCACCGCGTCTACCTGTCTGATCCTCTGCACAGTGTGCTGCCATCCTGTGCACCGCGTCTACCTGTCTGATCCTCTGCAGTGTGCTGCCATCCTGTGCACCGCGTCTACCTGTCTGATCCTCTGCACAGTGTGCTGCCATCCTGTGCACCGCGTCTACCTGTCTGATCCTCTGCACAGTGTGCTGCCATCCTGTGCACCGCGTCTACCTGTCTGATCCTCTGCAGTGTGCTGCCATCCAGTGCACCTCGTCTATTACCTGTCTGATCCTCTGCACAGTGTGCTGCCATCCTGTGCACTGCGTCTACCTGTCTGATCCTCTGCACAGTGTGCTGCCATCCTGTGCACTGCGTCTATAACCAGTCTGATCCTCTGCACAGTGTGTTGCCATCCTGTGCACCGCGTCTACCTGTCTGATCCTCTGCACAGTGTGCTGACATCCTGTGCACCGCGTCTACCTGTCTGATCCTCTGCACAGTGTGCTGCCATCCTGTGCACCGCGTCTATTACCTGTCTGATCCTCTGCACAGTGTGCTGCCATCCTGTGCACCGCATCTACCTGTCTGATCCTCTGCAGTGTGCTGCCATCCTGTGCACCGTGTCTACCTGTCTGATCCTCTGCACAGTGTGCTGCCATCCTGTGCACCGCGTCTACCTGTCTGATCCTCTGCACAGTGTGCTGCCATCCTGTGCACCGCGTCTACCTGTCTGATCCTCTGCAGTGTGCTGCCATCCTGTGCACCGCGTCTACCTGTCTGATCCTCTGCACAGTGTGCTGCCATCCTGTGCACCGCGTCTACCTGTCTGATCCTCTGCACAGTGTGCTGCCATCCTGTGCACCGCGTCTACCTGTCTGATCCTCTGCAGTGTGCTGCCATCCAGTGCACCTCGTCTATTACCTGTCTGATCCTCTGCACAGTGTGCTGCCATCCTGTGCACTGCGTCTACCTGTCTGATCCTCTGCACAGTGTGCTGCCATCCTGTGCACTGCGTCTATAACCAGTCTGATCCTCTGCACAGTGTGTTGCCATCCTGTGCACCGCGTCTACCTGTCTGATCCTCTGCACAGTGTGCTGACATCCTGTGCACCGCGTCTACCTGTCTGATCCTCTGCACAGTGTGCTGCCATCCTGTGCACCGCGTCTATTACCTGTCTGATCCTCTGCACAGTGTGCTGCCATCCTGTGCACCGCATCTACCTGTCTGATCCTCTGCACAGTGTGCTGCCATCCTGTGCACCGTGTCTACCTGTCTGATCCTCTGCACAGTGTGCTGCCATCCTGTGCACCGCGTCTACCTGTCTGATCCTCTGCACAGTGTGCTGCCATCCTGTGCACCGCGTCTACCTGTCTGATCCTCTGCAGTGTGCTGCCATCCTGTGCACCGCGTCTACCTGTCTGATCCTCTGCACAGTGTGCTGCCATCCTGTGCACCGCGTCTACCTGTCTGATCCTCTGCACAGTGTGCTGCCATCCTGTGCACCGCGTCTACCTGTCTGATCCTCTGCAGTGTGCTGCCATCCAGTGCACCGCGTCTATTACCTGTCTGATCCTCTGCACAGTGTGCTGCCATCCTGTGCACCTCGTCTATTACCTGTCTGATCCCCTGCACAGTGTGCTGCCATCCTGTGCCCCCCCTTCTATTACCTGTCTGATCCTCTGCACAGTGTGCTGCCATCCTGTGCACCTCGTCTATTACCTGTCTGATCCTCTGCACAGTGTGCTGCCATCCTGTGCACCGCGTCTATTACCTGTCTGATCCTCTGCACAGTGTGCTGCCATCCTGTGCACCGCGTCTACTACCTGTCTGATCCTCTGCACAGTGTGCTGCCATCCTGTGCCCCCCCTTCTATTACCTGTCTGATCCTCTGCACAGTGTGCTGCCATCCTGTGCACCGCATCTACTACCTGTCTGATCCTCTGCACAGTGTGCTGCCATCCTGTGCCCCCCCTTCTATTACCTGTCTGATCCCCTGCACAGTGTGCTGCCATCCTGTGCCCCCCCTTCTATTACCTGTCTGATCCTCTGCACAGTGTGCTGCCATCCTGTGCCCCCCCTTCTATTACCTGTCTGATCCCCTGCACAGTGTGCTGCCATCCTGTGCCCCCCCTTCTATTACCTGTCTGATCCTCTGCACAGTGTGCTGCCATCCTGTGCCCCCCCCTTCTATTACCTGTCTGATCCTCTGCACAGTGTGCTGCCATCCTGTGCCCCCCCTTCTATTACCTGTCTGATCCTCTGCACAGTGTGCTGCCATCCTGTGCACCGCGTCTACTACCTGTCTGATCCTCTGCACAGTGTGCTGCCATCCTGTGCACCGCGTCTACTACCTGTCTGATCCTCTGCACAGTGTGCTGCCATCCTGTGCACCGCGTCTATTACCTGTCTGATCCTCTGCACAGTGTGCTGCCATCCTGTGCACCTCGTCTATTACCTGTCTGATTCTCTGCACAGTGTGCTGCCATCCTGTGCCCCCCCTTCTATTACCTGTCTGATTCTCTGCACAGTGTGCTGCCATCCTGTGCCCCCCCTTCTATTACCTGTCTGATCCTCTGCACAGTGTGCTGCCATCCTGTGCACCGCGTCTACTACCTGTCTGATCCTCTGCACAGTGTGCTGCCATCCTGTGCACCACGTCTACTACCTGTCTGATCCTCTGCACAGTGTGCTGCCATCCTGTGCACTGTGTCTATAACCTGTCTGATCCTCTGCACGATGTTCTGCCATCTTGTGCACCCCGTCTATTACCTGTCTGCTCCTCTGCACAGTGTGCTGCCATCCTGTGCACCTCGTCTACTACCTGTCTGATTCTCTGCACAGTGTGCTGCCATCCTGTGCACCCCGTCTATAACCTGTCTGCTCCTCTGCACAGTGTGCTGCCATCCTGTGCACCGCATCTACCTGTCTGATCCTCTGCACAGTGTGCTGCCATCCTGTGCACCGTGTCTACCTGTCTGATCCTCTGCACAGTGTGCTGCCATCCTGTGCACCGCGTCTACCTGTCTGATCCTCTGCACAGTGTGCTGCCATCCTGTGCACCGCGTCTACCTGTCTGATCCTCTGCAGTGTGCTGCCATCCTGTGCACCGCGTCTACCTGTCTGATCCTCTGCACAGTGTGCTGCCATCCTGTGCACCGCGTCTACCTGTCTGATCCTCTGCACAGTGTGCTGCCATCCTGTGCACCGCGTCTACCTGTCTGATCCTCTGCAGTGTGCTGCCATCCAGTGCACCGCGTCTATTACCTGTCTGATCCTCTGCACAGTGTGCTGCCATCCTGTGCACCTCGTCTATTACCTGTCTGATCCCCTGCACAGTGTGCTGCCATCCTGTGCCCCCCCTTCTATTACCTGTCTGATCCTCTGCACAGTGTGCTGCCATCCTGTGCACCTCGTCTATTACCTGTCTGATCCTCTGCACAGTGTGCTGCCATCCTGTGCACCGCGTCTATTACCTGTCTGATCCTCTGCACAGTGTGCTGCCATCCTGTGCACCGCGTCTACTACCTGTCTGATCCTCTGCACAGTGTGCTGCCATCCTGTGCCCCCCCTTCTATTACCTGTCTGATCCCCTGCACAGTGTGCTGCCATCCTGTGCCCCCCCTTCTATTACCTGTCTGATCCTCTGCACAGTGTGCTGCCATCCTGTGCCCCCCCTTCTATTACCTGTCTGATCCTCTGCACAGTGTGCTGCCATCCTGTGCCCCCCCTTCTATTACCTGTCTGATCCTCTGCACAGTGTGCTGCCATCCTGTGCACCGCGTCTACTACCTGTCTGATCCTCTGCACAGTGTGCTGCCATCCTGTGCACCGCGTCTACTACCTGTCTGATCCTCTGCACAGTGTGCTGCCATCCTGTGCACCGCGTCTATTACCTGCCTGATCCTCTGCACAGTGTGCTGCCATCCTGTGCACCTCGTCTATTACCTGTCTGATTCTCTGCACAGTGTGCTGCCATCCTGTGCCCCCCCTTCTATTACCTGTCTGATTCTCTGCACAGTGTGCTGCCATCCTGTGCACCGCGTCTACTACCTGTCTGATCCTCTGCACAGTGTGCTGCCATCCTGTGCACCACGTCTACTACCTGTCTGATCCTCTGCACAGTGTGCTGCCATCCTGTGCACTGTGTCTATAACCTGTCTGATCCTCTGCACGATGTTCTGCCATCTTGTGCACCCCGTCTATTACCTGTCTGCTCCTCTGCACAGTGTGCTGCCATCCTGTGCACCTCGTCTACTACCTGTCTGATTCTCTGCACAGTGTGCTGCCATCCTGTGCACCCCGTCTATAACCTGTCTGCTCCTCTGCACGGTGTGCTGCCATCCTGTGCACCCCGTCTACTACCTGTCTGCTCCTCTGCACAGTGTGCTGCCATCCAGTGCACCTCGTCTACTACCTGTCTGCTCCCTCGCCTCATTTCCATAGAGTCAGACAGGAGACCGGGGACTGTTTGCACCACACTGTCGTACATCTCTGCCCGTTGCCCCCTCCCCTTATCATTACTATGCTCATTGTAATGTGACTACCGCCCCCCACCACATGACCAGGGGGAGATAGATGCCTGTGCCATTAATGGCTATGATGGGAAATGGAAGTGCTCCACAAAGCCCTGAGGTGAGCTCAAGCTTCACCTCCACACAGCACATTTATCCAGGCCTTTCATATATTGATCGGCACATAAGGAATCATGATGTGAGAACACCAATTGAGTCCCTGCTCTGTGAGTAGCTGCATGCTGACTGAGTGATTACTCTCCCTCCCCTCCCCTCCCTGCTCCTATATCTGCAGCATCAGCTCCCAGCTCTGGCGCATGCGCGGGGGCTACCGCCGCAGTACAGAGCAGAGGAGGAGGAGGAGAAGGAGGGGGGCTGGAAGGGGGGTCGGCACTTTTTTTTTTTTTTACGGCAGGTTAAGTGGGATTAATACAAAACCTCCATTATATTTTCCCAGCGACTTGAACTGATCAAAATGCTTTTCTTTTCTTATTGATTATTTCTGTTCCCCCATTCAGTGTCCCAGTCTCAGGAGGAGCAGGAGGGAAGACTGAGCTCCTTTACCCTGCAGTGCAGACTCCATGTGCTACTGAAATGCCCCCCTCCCCTCCTTCCTATCCCTGGGTTTTCCTCTAGACACCTACCGAGGTCCTGCAGAGAATCCACTCACCTCCCACTGCATGCAGCACTTTCCATACTGGAATGCATGGTGTAGATTTAGGGGTGGGTGGTAGAGGGGGATCAATGTGTTCTCCATCAGATGCTGCTGAGGATGTTGCCAGCTTCATTTCCTGCCCGGGATCAATTGATGTATCCACTGCAAGCCACTTATTACAAAGCAATGGATACAGATGCAGCAGAGCTGGACTTACCATTTAACCCTTTTGTGCATAGCTCTGGGGATATGGAGAATGCAGCAGTATTGGATGAGTTATGACCAACTCAGCTCTGCTATATCTGTCATGATCATAGGTCTCCCCCCCCCCACCCCCCCAAGTCATGAGAAAAGCCATGCCCCCCCCCACCCCCCAGGGGACTGACACTCACAAGGGATTTAACACTGGATCTATTTCTGTTAACCCCACGCACACCTGAAAAGACCTGCAAGGCAGTGTCGTGAATTGCTCATCTTCTCCTATGTGACAAGACACTTTAGAAGTGAGAGTGACATCATTGCAGCTTGATGTTCTTTCATGCTGTACATATGGAGTGTGATGCTTTGTATTAAAGGGATATTCCAGGAAAAAACATATATATCTATCTATATCTATATCTATATCTATATATCTATATCTATATCTCTATATCTATATCTATATCTATATCTATCTATATCTATCTATCTATCTATCTATCTATCTATCTCTATCTCTATCTCTATCTCTATCTATCTCTATATATCAACTGGCTCCAGAAAGTTAAACAGATTTGTAAATTACTTCTATTAAAAAATCTTAATCCTTTCAGTAGTTATGAGCTTCTGAAGTTAAGGTTGTTCTTTTCTGTCTAAGTGCTCTCTGATGACACGTGTCTCGGGAACCGCCCAGTTTAGAAGCAAATCCCCATAGCAAACCTCTTCTAAACTGGGCAGTTCCCGAGACACGTGTCATCAGAGATCACTTAGACAGAAAAGAACAACCTTAACTTCAGAAGCTCATAACTACTGAAAGGATTAAGATTTTTTTAATAGAAGTAATTTACAAATCTGTTTAACTTTCTGGAGCCAGTTGATATATAAAAAAAAAGTTTTTTCCTGGATAACCCCTTTAAGTGTCTAGTACAGTGTTTCCCACCTAGTGTGCCTCCAGCTGTTGCAAAACTACAACTCCCAGCATGCCCGGACAGCCTTCGGCTGTCCAGGCATGCTGGGAGTTGTAGTTTTGAAACAGCTGGAGGCACACTGGGTAGGAAACACTGAAACAAAGCAGATTTAAAGGGTACCTCTCATCAAAAAAACTTTTGATATATTATAGATTAATGTATGCAGAATAACTTTACAATTGCATGTTATTAAAAAATATGCTTCTTTCTATTTCATTTTCCACTTTGAAGAAATGACCACTAGGGGTCTCCCTACCAGTCCTGGCAGCAAGCATTTCAGACTCATGCTGGAGTCCTAAACACTACGAGCTGCCAGTCTGCTTTGTTCACAAAGGAGAACACTCAGAGCTGCCAGCCTGCTTTGTTCACAGCCTGTTTGGCTGTGAACAAAGCAAGCTGGCAGCTCTGAGTGTTTAGGACTCCAGCATGAGTCAGAAATGCTTGCTGACAGGACTGACCGGGAAAAATACAATAGAAAGAAGCATATTTTTCATTAACATACTATTGGAAAGTTATTCAACATTCATTAATCTAAAATATATCAAACATTTATTTGATGAGAGGTACCCTTTAAATAAAGCAGATTTAGAGCGGACCCCTGGTCCCTGCACTGAGATGTGCTCTGTTTTGCATTGATAATACAATACATGATGCTGCATAATAAAAAATTAATAAATAAAAAAACGTACATCCTCCTTGTGCCCGGTCTTCCTTGCCCATTCCTATGTCCTTTTTGCAGATGGGAAGACTTCGCAAACTGACACGGCATATGTTTGCCCATCTGCTTTGCTAAAGTGTAGTAAAAGGTAACTCCATAGGTTGGGGAGGGGGATTTCAGGCGACCAATTTACTCCTAAATGCTTCGGTAGTATGATAGTCTAATCTGTTGGTATGTGTTAGCAGAGTAGGCTGGGTTCACACCACATTTTTGCCATACTGTTTTCAATCCGTTTTTCTAAAGAAAACCGTATGGCAAAAAAAACGGATGGAACAGTATGGGAAAAAGTTAACCGTATGCGTTTTAAACTGTATACTGTTTTTAAAAGTGCATACAGTTCAGTATGTTTTTATAAAAAAACAAAAAAAAACCATAGGTTTTTGATAATTTTGTCCATTTTTAATAGGAGGGGTGTTGGGATGCAAATGCGCATGTGCAAAGTAAAAACTGTAAACTGTTTCCTGTATGGAACCGTATACATGTGCGTTTCCCATTGTCGTCCATGTTAAAAAAAAACATATACGGTTGTAGTACGGTTTTTTAACCAGAGACAAAAACGTGGTCAACCACGGTTTTGACTCCGGTTTAAAAACCGTACTGCAACCGCATACATTTTTTTTTTTTAACATGGATGTCAACGGGAAACGCACATGTATACGGTTCCATACAGGAAACAGTTTACAGTTTTTACTTTGCACATGTGTTTAAAAATGCATACGGTTTACTTTTTCTTATACTGTTCCATCCGTTTTTTTGCCATACGGTTTTCTTTAGAAAAACGGATTGAAAACAGTATGGCAAAAACGTGATGTGAACCCAGCCTTATTGCATTATTTGAAGGTCTCTAAAGGGGGTGTCTAGAGACATATATTGGCACCCTTCACTTAATATTTGGTTGCACACCCTTTGGGAAAAATAACTGAAATCAGTCGCTTCCTATAACCATCAATAAGCTTCTTACACCTCTCAGCCGGAATGTTGGAACACTCTTCCTTTGAAAACTGCTCCAGGTCTCTCTTATTGGTAGTAAATATATCTAAAATAAAAGAGAGGCAGAGCTTCCCATAGGGCGGTACCGTTACAGGTATTGGGAGCAGGGTCGTTGAATAGAATACACTCAAAGGAACACTGCTCACCTGGTGTTTTTGTGAGAGAGCCACAACAACTATATGCGCATGGGTCACTCAAGACCAAGGTACTGGTGGTGCTGCTTCCCCGGCGTCGGTATGGAGGAACTCCGACCGATAGATATCAGGATGAATGAACAAGGAAAAAAAAAACGGTGCTGGTAGCGCAAACCACTGCAGGAGCTTTTTCAGGTAGGTATACTTCTTTATTAAGCCGTGCAACAACGCATGTCGAGGCCACAATGCCTCTTCATCAGGAAAAATGGCTTATTTTTATTTTTTTTAAATAACAGCCATATTTAAAAAATATTTTAAATCCCGTACAATACCTTTACAATGGTATTCCAGTATCAGTAATCCATTTTAAATAAAACTATCACCCCAAAATATATAACTTACTAATATAATGTTGTCACAAAATTGTGCTGGCATGTTTTTGTTTGAGTTACCACTGACAGGAAGTTGTGTAGTTCTTTCATTTTAAGTGTGGTGTTGTTTCAGCAGCTTCCTGGTTCCTCCCTCTCTCCTGAGACAAGGCATCATCTGATGTCTTAGGAGGCTTGGGTTGTTCTTGTCTCTGAGCTCAATCCTCTCCCCTCCCTTTTCCGTTTTAGTACCATACAATTTTCAAGATCTCTGTTTGCTGTCAATAAATAGACACATTTTCATTTATGGACAATGGCTGAGACACAATATAGGCTTAATAGGAATCTGTCAGCCTTATTTTTTTGCGAAGAGATGCAGACACTTTTGGATAGCTGTTGGGGTATAAACACAAGCTATCTTTCCAGGATTTGATGGTTGTTGTCAAACTTATAAAATCCCCCTTTTTTAATTCTCAGACTCACCTCCTAGCCCCTTCTTGACTGATTTACAGAGCCTTGTGTAGCAATTCTTTGGGTGTCTTGGGCTACATTGAAATTTTTGGTGTGGATATACTCCAAGTTTGGGTTGACTATGTATACTTTAATAACAATCTAATAGACATGGATGTTTGGTTAGATCTATTATTGTGTGACCCTTTTGTCACTAGGATGGATTGAGGGTAAATGTTTCTATCCATGGGCAGCTTAGTTGAAACTCAACCATTACCATGCCCATTGACTTGGCTGAATGGTGATGGTGGCATGTTATGTCCAAAAGGAGTTACCAAAGGATATGGAATAAGTTATAGATCATAGGGGTCCAACCAATGAGACCCCCCGCGATCTCCTGAATGGGGCCCCGGCAGTCTGCTGGAAGGGGGAGTCCCGACCTCCATTGGAGAGGCGGCCCATAGAGATACATGGAGGGGGTTTGTCGTCCGCTGCTTCCTGTGGGGGTCGGAACGGCCGCTTCCAGCAGACTGCCGGAGCCTTGTTCAGGAGATCGCCGGGAGTCCCAGCAGTTGGACTCCCCGTGATCTATTACTTATCCCCTATCATTTGGCTAAGGGATAAGTTATATTTCACTGCAAGTGTCAGAGAGACAACTTGGTTTATCTCAGAGGTAAAAATAACAGGTAAAAAATCAACAATTTTGATTCCAGTACCCAATATAAATTAGATTGTTGATGGACTCCATCAAAATCAATCCCCAAAATCTTATATCAATGATCAGCTTATTATGTACTTGTCACTTGTCCTAGAGACTTGTTAAAATCTTTCATCGGTTAAGTGCTCAGAATATGACTAATCTCTAAAATTAGTCAGGGGAAGAGACCACGGCTGACTACTACTCTCACTGGTCTTGTTACACATGACCAAGACAAACCCAGAGACTTGCATTGCAAGTTTGTCTTGGACGACAGAGTCGGGATTGAATGTGTTTAGCGCAAATTTATCATTCTCCTAATCTGTGGGGGCTGAACACTCATGTCTCTAGGACATGTCAAAGGTTTTTCAAATGACAGTGCCCATTTAAAGGGTTGTTCTAGCACCAAGCACGTTATTAGTATGCTAGCTCTCTGGTGGCTCACTTCTGGGGCTGGGATGTGTCTCTGGGGAGAAACCACACATGCTTGAGTTGTTCAATGGATACAAGATGTTTTTGTGGTTACAGGGGTGAAAAGCATCTGGCTATGTCAGCATATACTCCCCTGAAGTGAGCCAATGGAGATTGAATATACAGGAAATTGTCTTGGTGTTTGGACAAACCCTTTAAGGTCTGATCCACTTGACATAGCCATGTGTAGGAAGCTGCACCTTATCACAGATAGAGAGCCTGCTGCTCCATAGTACAGCATTATATGCCCGTCATTTGCCAGCATAGAGTGCATTGTATAATGCCATTTTATGGAGTACTACCAGGAGAGAATACTTTTGAATTATGGCAGAATGACTCCTTTGGTGGCAACTTATCTCCCTAAGAAGTAAGAAACTGGAACAATTGAAATCTGACATGGCTGATCCATTTCTCCCGTGACATCTGCTTTCGGGAGGCCATTGCACCTATTAGATGGTTGGCCAGTTCTGCCCAAATCGTCAGTTTTGGCTGGCACATATTTAATGTGTATGACAAGCTTAAAAGGGTACACCGATAGAATTTTTTATTTTTTTTTCAAATCAACTGGTGCCAGAAAGTTAAACAGATAATCTCTATTTAAACATCTCTATGCTACAGAATAGTTGTATAGTTCTGTATAGCTGGCACCTGTGTCCGTGTCAGGAACCAATCCCCATAGCAAACCTATCCTTCTTTGGACAGTTCCTGACATGGACAGAGGTGTCAGCAGAGAGCACTGTGGACAAGACAAAAGAGAAAAAGGAAAAAAGAAAAAAGAACTTCCTATGGAGCATACAGAAGCTGATGAATAGAAATAATTTACTAAACTATTTAACTTTCTGGCACCAGTTGATTTAAAAAAAAATAATTTCCACCTGCGTTCCCCTTTAAAGTGTACCTGCCGTCAACAATTTTTTTTTTATAATGTAGATACCATTGTATGTATATTTGTAATATTAATTGGTTATTTGTAATAACATTTTTTATATTTTTGTCCTTGCAGCTATTGTTTGTGTGTCTCTATGAGGAGTCCAAATACAGGAAGTGAGGGTGAAAAAGCAGGGCTCTGTGCACTAAGAAAAAGCAGGACAGTGTGCAGTGAGGCTCCATAACATGCTCCTGGCCCATACTTCAGGATGATTGACAAGCCAGGAGCCTGCACAGAGCCCTGCTTGTTCTGCACTCACTTCCTGTATTTGGACTCCTCATAGAGACACACAGGCAATAGCTGCTGGGACAGCATTTTTTCACCCAAAAATATACACAATTTTTAACCAATGTATATTACAAATATACATATAATGGTATTATCTACATTATATAAAAAGTTTGTGGTGACTAAAGGTACACTCTAAAGGAAATCATCAGTATCGCCTGCACTAACCTATCATACAAGCTTATAGTGCGGGTGATACTGATCAAAATCATACTTACAATGTCTTGAATGGTCCAGCCATTGCGCCATTATTGCTGTTTTTCGCATTTATGTAAATAAGGTCCCTCAGGCATGGGTGGAGTTACGACTGGAGCTCCGGGCACCCCACATGATCTTCTGCCAGGCGCATGTGCTGCTTCCAGAGTACACCCGGAAGCAGCGGCAGTTTCAGCCTCATTCCCGCAGCCAGCAGTGATATGTGAGGATGCATGAAGGCATGAGGGTAAATGAGGCTGAACTGATGCCGCTTCCGGGTGTGCTCTGGAAGCGGCGCATACGCCATCGCGAAAGCCTGCCGCGAGAGCAGGGAGGGAGGTCATGCATATTGATGAGCCGGGCGGAGCGCCCGCCCGACAGAAGATCACGTGGGGTGCCCGGAGCTCGGGTCCTAACTCCGCCCATGCTCGAGGGACCTCATTTACATAAAAAGAAAAACAGTGATAACGGCGCAAGGGCTGGGCCATTCAGGACATAGTAAGTATTATTTTGATCCGTATCACCTGCACTACAAGCCTGTATGATAGGTTAGTGGTGTGGTGATTCTGATGAGAGATTTCCTTGAAGTCAAATACATTGTTATGGTGACTATACAGTTTGACTAGCTGTTGGACTAATGTTCATTTGGCTTAGAGCTATCTCTCTGGATCTCACCATTACACATAGACGTTTGGCATGGTGTTGTGAATGGAGAGCTCTGGCTTTGTCTTATATCTTGAAAAACAAAATGATCAGTCATTTGAAACCTAACATGCCTGACCCTTCTCTCCCCTGATTTAAGATCTTTGGGTGAGATGTGGGAGGCCACCATATGTATTAGAGATTTAGCTGAACCTGTCAAATTTGGCAGACTTGGAACACTTTTGACTAAAGTATTTGGGCACCTTAAAGGGGTACTCCGGCCCTGAGACATCTTATCCCCTATCACAAACAGCCGGGTGGTGACCACAGGGCCGGAGTATCATGACGTCACGACTCCGCCCCGTGTGATGTCACCCCCGCCCCCACTATGTAAGTCTATGGGAGGGGGCGTGACGGCCGTCACGCCCCCTCCCATAGACTTGCATAGCGGGGGCGGAATCGTGACGTCACAATACTCCGGCCCCATGGTCGCCACTCGGTTGTTCATGAGCTGGCACCGCAGCGTGCAGCTCAAACAGGTGGGTGGCGGATACAAGATTGCGGAGGTCCCCAGCGATAGGACCCCCGCAGTGAGACATCTTATCCCCTATCCTTTGGATAGAGGATAAGATGTCTCAGGGCCGGAGTACCCCTTTAAGGCAGCTGTACGGCAGCAGGTAGCTGCTTGCTCTGCTCAGACAAGACTAAGGTTAAAACAACATGTTACTCACTGTAGCTGCAAGCCATTAAACAGGGCTTGTCTCCAAGTATGTTTCCTAATCAGCAGTACATGTGATACAAGCCTCAGCCTTTGATGTATTGTATTGTACACACTGGGACATCTCACTTCTTATCAGCCTGGAGCAGAGAAATGTCCACAATATGTGGAAGACATTGCTTGGTGTTCGTGGTCACAGAGGTAACGCTGAATTATACAGGATACATACTCCTCCGCTATCTCGTTAATAACTAGAACTCTAGCTGAGAACACGTGCAATCAATAATGTATATTAGAAACATATCCTAGTCCTATAGCTGTGCACAGATCGCGTAGGTCATCGCTAGACAGAAGGGAACATTAAATAAAGGCTGCCTGCTACCATCTGCTGCACTGCTTACAGTCTCCAGATGATACAATATTAATATTAGTTGTCTGGATCTACCAGTGATCTAATACAGGGGTGCACTACCTGCAGGGGCCCGGTAGGCATGAAGGACCACCGCCACCTTAGAGGATGCCAGTTCTTCCTATGGTCTATTAGATAGGATGCACTAGTCATTTCTATGAATTGTCCCTCCTATTAGCAATTATATAGAGAGCTCCATGGGAGGTGCCCTATTATAAACTCTCACTCTCATCATATTAACTGCTGAAGATTAAGGGGCCCATGGAGTGTTCTTGCACGAGGGCCTTCCTGATGTCTTCTCCTTGATGTTTACATGTCCTCAGGGTTACAATGAATCCGGCATGTTGGGTTTTTCCAGATAATTTACCCCCCACCCTCCCCCTTAGTCAGTTTCACCTCCCTCATCCATAGAGATTAACAAGTGTGTTCACCCGAGCCAAAGATGCCATGCTTATGGGGCAGATCACTGCCTGCTGAACAACTTTATGTCATGGGTATGACCAGGTTAATGGCGGCGTTGCTTAGTGCTATCAGCCATGCAACGCTTGGAACAAGCAAACATAATTTTGAACACATCAAGTCGCACTCCAATAGAAGCGAACAATAAATTATGTACGACCACCAAGGTCACATGACATTTACCACTGATTATCATTGATTTCTATTGGAGTGCAGTCAACTGATACTTTTGCTTGACCTGATAAAGCAGTCACACACAGAGCAGAACTCATTGTGCAGCGCCATGTATTCCCGGAGATAGGGCTTTGGTAGACAATATATTAGGGAACAGTCCCTTCCTACTTAGCATGTGATGACACTAGGCGCATTCACGCTTCTGTACATTAGGTCTACATTCATTCTGCTTTAAAAAAAAAATATTTTTATATGAAAAAAACAAGGGAAATACATTTAAATATTTTTGGCCACATATCACATTTTTTATACACGCATTTTGTTACATCCATGGCGTTTTTCAAATAAATCATTCAATAAAATGAGTTAAAGTAAAACATACATGCTTGTTTTTTTGCATTGTTCACTTGTATGTGTTTGTTTTGTTTTATGTTTACTTGTGGTATGGGAGTGCATGCCCTGGCTTTTTTTCTCTTAAAGGGGTACTCCCACCCTAGACATCTTATCCCCTATCCAAAGAATAGGGGATAAGATATCTGATCGCGGGGGTCCCGCCGCTGGGGACCCTCGCAATATTGCATGCGGCACCCACCTGTTTGTTGTCCGGAAGCACTGGAGGGTCTGGGTCGCGACCACGGGAACGGAAGTCCGTGACACCAGGACTCTGCCGCTGTCACGCCCCGTCCCCTCAATGCAAGTCTATGGGAGGGGGCGTGACAGCGGCAGAGTCCTGATGTCACGGACTTCCGTTCCCGTGGTCGCGACCCAGACCCTCCTGCGCTTTCGGAAAACAAACAGATGGGTGCCACGTGCAATATTGCGTGGGTCCCCAGTGGCGGGACCCCCGCGATCAGACATCTTATCCCCTATCCTTTGGATAGGGGATAAGATGTCTAGGGTGGGAGTACCACTTTAAATGCTTCTCTATAGAACTTGAAGAACTTGACAAATGTAACAAAATGGCACCAGAAAAAGTTTGCAAAAAATGCTTGAAACTTACGGCATTTTTATGATCATTTAGGAAAAGGGCCTAAATATTTTTTGTACGGAGGCATTCTAACCAACCAACCAACAGTGGCTACTTGTTCTGGGAGGGGGGGGGGGCAGGTCCTGGTATTTGCACAGTTGTTGTCCAGAAGGGGTAAGGCTAGGTTCGCACTGCGGAGATTCCGAGTGCGGCCAGCGCTGACTGAATCAGTTGGCAGTAGGACCGCGTGGACACTGCAGTCTCCAATAGACTACATTGTGTTCTTCGAGTATTTACACCTGAAGAATGAGCAACGCCACTCTTCAGACGGAAATTTTCAAGCAGATTTTCCTTTCACAAATTCCGCTTAACAAATTACGAAGTGTGAATTTGTCAACGAAACCCATTCACTATACTGTAAATTTCAGTAAGCGCAATTTCTGCCTGCAATTTCAAAGCAGAATTGCAGGCAGAAATTTCATAGTGTGAACCTAGCCTAAGGGTCTATTCCTAAGGCGGAATTTCCGCTTGCAGACTTTCCGCTTTCGGACTTTCATCTCAAATTAAAGCCCATAGACTTCTGTGGGATTCTGCACCCCCATTCACACTTCTGAATTTCCACTTGCGGAATTCCATTGGCAGAAATTGTGTGATGAATGGTAGTGCGGAATCCCAAAGAAGTCTATGGGCTTCAATTTGAGGCGGAAGTCTGCAAGCGGAAATTCTGCTGTGTGAATAGACCCTTGTTCTAAAATCCCTTTCCACAAGATAGGTATTAAGTATCTGATCAGCGGGGATCTGACCGGTCATAGCCCAAGAATGGAGGATAGTTGTCACCAAAATGAATGGATTGGCAGCATACATACATGGACAAAGCTCCATTCATTATCTATGGCAGTGATTCTCCAGCTGTTTAAAGTCAAAAACTGTCTGGGCATAATGGGAGTTGTAGTTAAACAACTGGAGAGCGCAGGTTGAAGACCACTGTTCTATAAGTTGGAGACAACTGCTCCATAGGGCTTCTGGACGTTGCTAAGTGGAGACTGAATGGCACGCTGGATGTGCACGCTGCTGCTTCATTCACTCAGTGGACGATTGTCCTCTTTCCTTGGGATAAGTAGGAGTCCCAGAAGATAACCTTCAACTATTTTTGGACATTTTGGATCTTGGGATAATCCCTTAAATGTTCAACTTCTTTCCATTACATTGCCGTTAGGAGTTATCAGCTTTCCCATACCCCTGAATGGTGATCTGCCCAGTTGTACAGTTGTACTGGGACTTAAGATGCACATTTGGTCACATTTGCTACTTAGTCATCTGGGAAAAGCTGGGTGACCAATCCTAGAGAACTGCAGCATAGGCCATACTCAGATGTCACACAACTTTACCATTAACCAACAAAAGGTTGTTGTTTTTTTTTTACATCCAAAAGAAAACAAATCAATGACTTGCTCTTCGAATGTGAATAAGCAAAACAATCAGCCAAAGGCTGTCCGGGCATGCTGGAAGTTGTAGTTTTGCCACAGCTGGAGACACACTGTTTGGAAAATAAACGCCTATAAACTGATATACCAAAATACAAAGAACAACCGGGGTCACTTGTACAATATTAAAAGGTACATACTTCATTAATCATGTTAATAAACCAGTGGTCTCAAACTGTGGCCCTCCAGATGTTGCAAAACTTCAACTCCCAGCATGCCCGGATAGGCGAGTACCTACTGAGTCCACCAGTAAATTATATATATATATATATATATATATATACATACAGTAACCCCCTGACATGCGAGGCCATCGCATTAACTGCTATCCGACAGCGCAAAATGCTTAAGCTGCAGTCGGATAGCAGCTTAAGCAACTCGGACAGGTTCACTTACCTATCCCCGCTGCTCCGTGTCCTCTTCGCGATCCTCCGGCGTCTTTTGCATCTTCTCTGGGGTCCGGGCCTCGTCGTTATTACGTCAGTGCGCACGCTGTCCCGGCGCCGCAACGTAATAACATCACCAGAAAGCGAGGCCAGGACACCGGAGGATCCAGAAGAAGACGCCGGAGCAGAGAGACAGCATCGGGAGCCCCTGGGAGACCATCGGGATCGGTGAGGACGCGGTCCGGAGCGGCGGGGACAGGTGAGTATAAATTTACTTTTACTATTGCACGAATCCCTCAACGATGAATTCGACAAACGATGGGTCGTTTGGAACGAATTACCATCGTATGTTGAGGGACCACTGTATATACATATACATATATATATATATATATATATATATATATGAAATCATATAGGAAAAGTGGCCGAGTTGCCCATAGCAACCAATCTTATCACTTCTTTCATTGAAAGCAGTGATCTTCATCATTTAAAATGAAAGCAGTGATCTAATTGGTTGTTATGGGCAACTCAGCAACTTTTCCTCTGGACAGGTTTTGATGAATCTCCCCCTAATATGTTTTTGAGGGCTATGCAGAAATGGGCCTTTACACCTATTCAGCAGTCGAGGGGTTAAGCGATTGTCATGCAGAGATGCTCATTTGTTATTTTATTGAGGCGCAGTAGATGGTGATCGCAGTAAACAGAAGGACGAGCGGGGATGTATAATTCATTCGCCCTGTGTAACAATCCTCAGCGCGGACGCAGTTACAGTCGGTATCAGATCCAGTTTGTGGGTATTTTTCCTGCGTCTCGTGGAAGTAGAATCCGTCCTTCACACTGGATGGGTTGCTCTTCTCGCTCAGTAAAGGTAACCCCTTTCTCCAGGCGTGGGAATGGTCCGGACGTGCTATGCATGCTGACAAAGGGAATGGATGACTTGGTAGTCATGTAGTGACTCGCAAACGTGCTGTTCAAATGCTTCCCCACCCCCACCGGGGCTTCCTATCTCTTTCTGTGCTGGAAGGTATAGGGAGGGACAACAAAACTGCTGAGCATTTCTGCTGCAGAGAGGAGACAGGGGAATGGTGTAATCATCGCATCATATGTTAATTATTATTATTGTCTCCCTTGTTTTGTACACATTTGTGCAGTTTACGCCTTGAATAGGTCAAGAGCAGGTCCCTACATCACTAAACTCTTGTAAGGCCGTGTTCACACATGGAGTATGTGCGTGTGGAAAATCTGCAGCAACATGGGTAAGATTAAATAAAAAAAACATCCAAATGATGCAGAGAAAATCTGCCCACATTTTGTCCAGAAAAAGAGTTGATGCAGATTTTAAGTCCGCACCATATGAATCTCTGTTGAGGGTAGGTTCCAAATTTGTATGGGATTTGATTTTAGTGGGCAAGCAAAAATCTGTAGGCAAGCAAAAATCATTTACGTAAATGATCATTCATCTGACAGCTATCTCTTCCGATTCTACCATACACATGAACGTTCATTCAGTCAACACTTCTCTCTCCTGACCCCTCCCCCCGTACACATGAATGCTCATTCAGCCAACAGATATGTTCTAATATCCCCATACACATTGACATTCATTGATTTGACAGATCCCCCCACACACATGGATGCTCATTGGTCTATCAGATATCTCCTGATGCCCCATACACATGAATGCTCATTGGTCTATCAGATATCTCCTGATCCCCCATACACATGAATGCTCATTGGTCTATCAGATATCTCCTGATCCCCCATACACATGAATGCTCATTGGTCCATCAGATATCTCCTGATCCCCCATACACATGAATGCTCATCAGTCCATCAGATATCTCCTGATCCCCCATACACATGAATACTCATTGGTCCATCAGATATCTCCTGATCCCCCATACACATGAATGCTCATTGGTCCATCAGATATCTCCTGATCCCCATACACATCAATGCTCATTGGTCCATCAGATATCTCCTGATCCCCCATACACATGAATGCTCATTGGTCCATCAGATATCTCCTGATCCCCCATACACATGAATGCTCATCAGTCCATCAGATATCTCCTGATCCCCCATACACATGAATGCTCATTGGTCCATCAGATATCTCCTGATCCCCCATACACATGAATGCTCATCAGTCCATCAGATATCTCCTGATCCCCCCATACACATGAATACTCATTGGTCCATCAGATATCTCCTGATCCCTCATACACATGAATGCTCATTGGTCCATCAGATATCTCCTGATCCCTCATACACATGAATGCTCATTGGTCCATCTGATATCTCCTGATCCCTCATACACATGAATGCTCATTGGTCCGTCTGATATCTCCTGATCCCTCATACACATGAATGCTTAATTGGCCAACAAACATGTTTTGATATCCCCACACACTGCCAGAGGCTTTATCTCTCTGAGTCTCTGAGAACACAAGGTCGGACACTTCAAATTCAACTTCTCTATACCAATATTATCTGTTGGGGTTTGTTGAGAGTCACCTGTACACATACAGTAGATGGTTGACTGGTTCAACCAAAATTAGTGGGTTAAGCTGACACGTCACAGAAATTGGGTTGGGGGAATTTAAGGAGGAATTTCCAGAAATAAACCTGTTATTCCTAGGATAAAGGGGCCTAGGATGCACCAAAACATCTTTACCCCCCCCCCCCCCACAGCCCAGCCAGCCTTGTCTTTAATGACGCTATGCACTTATTTCCAAAAAAGTTAAATTTATTAACAAAATAAATTAGAAAGGAATGTGGCTCCTTTATTTAGACAATGATGACATATGCCTATCATGGCTTCAGTGTTTATCACTACAAAACACATTAAAACAAGCAAGTCTTTCAAGAGAATGATTAGTTGGATATATTTTAAATAACATAAGTTCTAGCAATTTATTCTGGTATCTGGTATGCAGTACATCGGAATACTACCAAAAAGTTATCCTTATGTGCTCTTTGACAAAACGGTAAGGCGCTTATGGCACACAAATACAGTCCACTCCAGCCAAGTGTGGTGCAATTGGACACAACCAATTTTTATCAGAAGAAGAAAAAATAAACAATGCAAAAAAGGAGATCTAGGCCATCTGGCAACTAGATATACATTAAAGGGGTTATCCAGTAATGAAAAACTGAGATATTTATTTCAAAAACAGATTAAGGTCTGTCCCCAGGTTGGGTGTGGTGTTACAACATGACTCCATTCACTTCAATGGAATTGATCTGCAGAACCACAACCAACCTGGAGACAGACAGGGAGCAGTTTATGAAAGAAATTAGCTCTGTTTTTCTATTCCTGGATAACCCTTTAAGGGGGTACTCTGCCCCTAGACATCTTATCCCCTAGCCAAAGCATAGGGGATAAGATGTCTAGAGGCAGAGTACCCCTTTAAGCAGCTAATTATACATAGTAGAGAGCCATCAGCTTGTTAGCTGCCCCCCCTTTATAGTCCAAATTAACATTCCAGGGGATCAGCCACAATTATCCCACTTAGGGGTGAAGTAGGGACCCACCCAGCTCTCTAAGCACACAGGCCCTTTTAATCAGCTTTTAGACAAATTGATGACCCAAACTAAAACAAAAAAACAGGGTTATAGTGTGGGTGAAATTGACTAGAAAGAGGTATAACTCACTCAGATCTGTGGCCTGGTTTCAAAGATCCAGCATGTTTATATTCACTATTCTAATACCTTCTGCGCAATGGAGCCAGGAGCCGGTATACAGAGTTTCCCTTCCTCTCTGCTTCCATATGCCCACCCACTTTCAACTCCTTATCAATATTTATGAGCTGGGTGGGCATATGAGAGTGGAAGGGGATGTAGTCAGGGATACACTGTATACTGGCTTCAACCTTCATTGCTACTCCCGCATCTGAGACGAGTGCTTGTTGCAGGACCTGTCAGCTCAGCCAATCACTGGCCAAGACAGGACACCACTGCAGCCAGTGATTGGCTATGCTGGCAGGTCCTGCACTGTACATTTATCTCAGACATAGGAAGAAGGCCCAAGATCAGAAGACCGCATGGAGCTAAAAGGGAGCTGTGGGGAACTAACAGGGGATTGGCATAGTAGGAATGCTTTACATAAGACTGTATAGGATATATATATATATATATATATATATATATATATATATATATACATGTATGATGAGAGGCTGAAATGGTCATTGGGGATTGCTATATTTCCCCCAAGGTACCTGGCATATGTGGACATTAGGTTTCTAGAAGCGTATATCCCATCTAGGGAAATCTGGGTGTGATGGAATGAAAGGCAGGTTTGGTAGTGGGGCCTATTATTCCCCATCTGGACCAGTACAAATTTAATGTTGACCCCAAGTCAGCACAGGTTCTAGGGATGTATATATATATATATATATATATATATATATATATATATAAATATATATATATATATATGCATACCCTTAGATGTTACATAAGTTCCTCTGTAGATAAATAGTCAATTGCATTTGCTTCTTGAAGCCGTACCAGGGAAAGGCTAGTGACTGTCAATCTACAATCAGAGACCCGAGCCTGTGGTGTCACTCTCCAGGGATTAGGCTCTCTGAGTGACAAGGAGCTGGCAGCCATGGAGGTCCGGATCATTACAATCACATTAACCAGGAAATAGAAGCAAATGGCTCCCTACTGATCAAGACCAACCTGACCCTTCTTGCGTGTATGAGATTGCTTTACTCCTGTAGTGAAGTCTAAATTCACGCCGGATACCTACACAATGCCTAGTAATGTGATGATTTTCTTAGCAATCTTGGATGAGTCAGACAACAGCTCTGTGCTTATGGATCTGCTATGACCACCAATGAGCACAATATATCCTAAACTGAATTTCCAACATACTTGGAAGAATCAATAGCTATAAGCTGCCTCCTCTGTATGTTTGCTCTCTACCTACAGGTCCTATTGAAGGAACAAACAGCTCTTCGACTAATGCAGGTACACACGCTGGATCAAAACATATCCAGACACTTTTAACAAAGCATTTTTTTTTCTCAGTTAATTTGCTCATAATGAAGGTCTCTTTGCATTTACCATAGCATTATAGATTTACCACATAGATCTATATTTATTTGCATTCCTTTCATCTGTGGAGACCAATAAACAGAAGTCTCAAGCAGAAATCCCCTGGTGCTCTTATAATACAAGATATACAATTAATTCATTTCCAAGGCGGTATAGTAAAAGGCAGACAATGAATTCATTTATTAAGCTGCATTATATTATATTCATGCATCTTTAGATCTTATATATACAACATATGGAATCAGAGGCACACAGAGGTGTAGCATGGCCCATGTACCTCTTTGGGTGCCCTGTAGAGATGGGCGAATCAAAGCTGACAAAGTCTAAATAGTTCTGAAATTACTGAAAAATTTGATTCTGAACTAATCCGAATTTCCTACCGCTTCGTGGTAACGAATCGCTTCATTCACTACATTTTGTGCGGGCCGGTGGTCTAAAATGGCGACTACATGTGTGAGGACATGGGGCAAGGAAGTCTGGGAAGGTGGGAAGGCAGGTAAGCGGGATCACCCTGAATCACATGGTGGCATGCCGCCTATCAGCAGCCAGCCAGCCCTGTGATGTCACATCCCTATATATTCGGCAGCCATTGCTGAAGAGGGGCATTTCCTGTTTTGCTGAGAGAGCAGAGACTGTGTGTGCACACTAATCACCGTTACTGGCAATACAGATCCTTACAGCAGCGAATCCATTCACGTCAAGCCCGCATTCCTTCTGGCTAGATAGAGAGCAGACACTGTGTGGTCACTAATCAGCGTTACTGACAATACAGATCAGCACAGGGGAAATCCATTGACCTCAAGCCCGCATCATTGCAGGCAGGCAGGGAGAGTTTAGAAGTCATTTCATAGTCTGCCAATTGAGATCATCACAGGAAGCACTCCCCATTCAAAGACTGCAAGCAACCATTGTGACGCCATATGATCTCCCGACCCTGCTGCCACATCCAGATGCTGTCATTGTGCCGTTCTGCGGCAGTGATTCTATTAGCGATGCCTGTAATCTGCATGCCCTACTGAATAACAGTAGTATTTCACTAACACAGCACACTCCCTATGCGTGTTAAGGCAAGGCAAAGTGTTCTACACCCCGATTGAGGCTCTCTGTAGCCCGGAAATAGCACAGGGGAAATCCATTGACCTCAAGCCTGCATCACTGCAGGCAGGCAGGGAGAGTTTAGAATCGTTTCATAGCCTACCAATTGAGATCATCACAGGAAGCACTCCCCATTCAAAGACTGCAAGCAACCATTGTGACGCCATATGGTCTCACAACCCTGCTGCCACATCCAGACTCTGTCATTGTGCAGCTCTGCGGCAGTGATTCTATTAGCGATGCCTGTGATCTGCATGTCATACTGAATAACAGTATTATTTCACTAACCCAGCACACACCCTATACGTGTTACGACAAGGCTGAGTTTACGACACCCCTATTGAGGCTCTCTGTAGCCTGGAAATAGCCGTTTTTAATACCGATTGGCCACAAATATATTTGTATTGAACCAATTTTTTTCGGAAAATTCCGCGAAATGGCCAAATCGAATAAAAAAAAAAAATTGCGCCCATCTCTAGTGTAGGGATCGACCGATATCGTTTTTTTAGGGCCGATACCGATAATCGGTGCAGGTTAGGGCCGATGGCCGATAACTTATACCGATATTCCGGTATAAGTTATCGGCTATTTAACCCCCTGCGACACCGCTGCAGATCATTGATTTAAAGCGGGCGCTTTAAATCAATGATCTGCAGTGGCTTTTGCGGGGCCATAGGCTGCCGCCACCACCCGCTTCTCTCCCCTACCTGTCAGGGTGGTCCGGGCCATCCATCCATCATTCATGTAGTGTCCGGGGGCGTTCCGGGTGGAGGGTGGTCCGGGCTGTCCTTCTTCTCCGGCGGTCATCTTCTCCACCCTAGGGCAGGCTCCGGCCTAGTACGCTGCATAGACGCCGCTGCGCAGCGACGCACCTGACGTCACGGCATAGCGGCGTCTATGCAGCGTACTAGGCCGGAGCCTGTCCGGAGTGGAGAAGAAGACCGTGGGAGAAGAAGGACAGCCCGGACCGGTTCACTATTCACCCGGAACGCCCCCGGACACTACAGGAAGGAAGGATGGATGGCCCGGACCACCCCCATTACGGGTAAGTTTAATTTTTTTATTGACTCGGAGGGTGGGGGAGGGGCCCGACCGGTATAGCGGTATGGGCAAAAATCCATACCGGTATACCGCCCAGCATCACGGTGGGGGGTGCGACGCGGTGCGGTGGGTCGGGGGTGCGGTGCGGCGGGTCAAGAGGGTGGCGGTCGTGGTGCGGCGGGGGCGGTGCGGGGCATTATCGGCTTATCGGCAAGATAATTGCCGATACCGATAATGCACAAAATCGTGATTATCGGCCGATAATATCGGCCATACCGATAATCGGTCGATCCCTACTCTAGTGCCCTGTATTTAGACGGTTGCACCTGTATTTAGAATGAAGACCCCCTTAATATTCCTTGGTCATTCACACAGAGGTAGGATTCCTATAGGGGGTTAATTAAAGGCTTTGTGAATTGCTCCTTTCCTCCCAGCATGAACCCTCCTCTACAGGTGACCTGGACAGATGTCTTACAATCTGTGAACCACCTGTCCCTCTCACCTTCAGCGCTGCTGGCTTTCCAGTGGTCGGGTCTTTCAATGGGCTCCTTTGGGTGCTTTCACGTGAGCTGCAGATTTTCCACGGTCGATTTGTGTGTAGAAATATATATTATATTACCTCAATAGTAAACACATCTCATCTACATACTGCAGGAACAAAACTAAATGGATTCCCTGTGGAATTTGATCTGCAATGTGGATTTGATATCCACAGCATAATATATATCTACGACTATGGTCGCCACCTTTCTTGCGAAAAACATACCGGCCATGCTATTTTGCATAATTAATTATCTATCCGTGACATCACAGGATACGCATAAGCGGGGGAAATTTTGTCCTATTCTGACTGTAGTTTTTAGCAGTACCATTTTTGTTTTATTGTGATTTTTTTTTTTTATACAAATACGGGAGTTGCAGTTAGTTACTAACTACAACTCCCAGCATGCCCTGATACAGCCTGTAGGTCAGCAGCGGCCCCAAACGGAAACTACAACTCCCAGCATGTTGGACTATATCATAGTATATAGTATGGGTCAGTGTTTCCCAAACAGGGGTGTCTCCAGCTGTTGCAAAACTACAACTCCACACATGCCCGGACAGCCAACGGCTGTCCGGGCATGCAGGGAGTTGTAGTTTTGCAACAGCTGGAGGTGCTCTGGTTGGGAAACACTGACTTATACTATATATAGTCCAACATGCTGGGAGTTGTATTCTTGCAACAGCTGGAGGTGCTCCGGTTGGGAAACACTGACTTATACTATATATAGTCCAACATGCTGGGAGTTGTATTCTTGCAACAGCTGGAGGTGCTCTGGTTTGGAAACACTGGTTTATACTATATATAGTCCAACATGCTGGGAGTTGAATTTTTGTCACAGCTGGAGGTGTTCTGGTTGGGAAACACTGACCTATACGTTATACTTCTATATAGTCCAACATGCTGGGAGTTATAGTTTTGCAACAGCTGGAGGGACTCTGGTTGAGAAACACTGACCTATACTTTATACTACTATATAGTCCAACATGCTGGGAGTTGTAGTTTTGCAACAGCTGGAGGCCCTCTTGTTGGGAAACACTTGAATAGCATATGGTGCAACAATCCACAAGTTGGAGAATTGGTTGGATAAACACCAGCAGGGTGGGCAAAATACCGGCAGGGTGGCAACCCTATCTATGACATTTTCTCACTATGTAGTAGCATCCTTTAAGGGTAACTGCCATATAAAATAATTTATATGGAGATATATAAAGACCAGAAGCTCTAAAAGGGAACCTGCCATCACTCTTATACTACCTGAATCATAAATCATAGGAGTGGTCCCTGGTGGATTCTCACCCCCCCCCCCCCCCCTACGTCAGCCCTGGTTAATAGATTTCTGATTGATATACTCTCATTTGAGTAGAGGGAGAGATCTCGCCCCCCATACACATTACATGGTTGTCTGTATCGGGGCAGGTGAATATACGTTTTTCATTGTTCACATTTTCTTCCAAAGCTTGAGTTCAGGTACAAAGATTTCATTTCAATTTAAATGGGCACTGTCAGAATGAAAAACTTTTTATATGTTGTACATCTGGGCAAAACATTATCCTTTCTAATATACACATACATAAATAATTTGATCTCCTTTTCATCGAAATCATTAGCGAATAGCAAATTTTTATCGAGAATATCGGCACTTTGCTATTTCGCGAATATTTAGAATATAGCGAAATATATTCGTTACAACTAGAGATGAGCGAACTTACAGTAAATTTGATTCGTCACAAACTTCTCGGCTCGGCAGTTGATGACTTTTCCTGCATAAATTAGTTCAGCTTTCAGGTGCTCCGGTGGGCTGGAAAAGGTGGATACATTCCTAGGAGACTCTTTCCTAGGACTGTATCCACCTTTTCCAGCCCACCGGAGCACCGGAAAGCAGAACTAATTTATGCAAGAAAAGTCAGCAACCGCCGAGCCGAGAAGTTTGTGACGAATCGAATTTACTGTAAGTTCGCTCATCTCTAGTTACAAGAAATCTTTTTTTTTTATTTATTTTTTTTTACAGTACACATCACAATGATGTATACTGTGTAAATAAAAATTGATCATCCCTCCCTGCTCCAGCTTGTGGTCCAAAGAAGGTGAATATGTGAATATGCGAAAATTCGTGAATATCGTCACTTCCAGGGGACACTGATCCTTTCCTTCTTTTAGCTTGTGGGCCAATGAGAAGGATGCAAATACATTTGTCAGAGGTTAGCAACATCCCTAGCAACCAATAGGAAAGTAGTTAGTTGAAAGATATAATCGCGCATGTGCATTTTGCGAATTTCGTTACAAATTTATCATGGGAAAAAAAGTTAACAAATATGCGAAATTCGTCAATATAGGACAAATATTTGTCCATATATTCATGAAATATGGCCTATGCCGCTCATCACTAGAAATCATGGCTTATAATAAAGACCAATAGGGGTCCCCATATTATTCTGCTGCAGCATCCTCTTTGTCTCAGCTGAAGCACAGGCACAGACAAAGTCCAGGAAGGGAGAGCAGGACCAGCGCTCCTCTGTGCTCACTCCTGTTCTATCAGACTCTTGTATGAAAACAGAGAGAAGGGGTTACAGAGCAGCCAGCAGTGATTGTAAAAAGAGACCTAGCACAGCAGACTCAGGGAGGAAGTGAATGTATGGTGAGGGAAGGCAGGCTCAGTGCTTGCCTCGGACATGCCCCTTCCTGAGCAGCAGAACACAGGCATTTGTGAGGCAAATACAGAAGCTAGACATGTAAAGCATCTGCATGACCTAGTGAGCAACATGCATAAGTATTGTCATGTTCTCTCATATGACAGGTACACTTTATGGCCTGTATGGCAGCACATGGAGACTATACAGTGACCCCTCGACCTACGATGGCCCCGACATATGATAATTTCAACATGCGATGGCCTCTCAGAGGCCATCGCATGTTGAAGGCAGCATCAACATACAATGCTTTTTTATGTCGGGGGCCATCGCATAAACGGCTATCCGGCAGCGCTGACTGCTTCAGCTGCCTCCGAATAGTAGTTTACGGTGCCCCGTGAGCGCCGGTGATGTCTCTTACCTGTCCTCGGGGCTCCGGAGCGTCCTCTTCGGGATCTCCTGCATCGTCGGCGCTCTCCATGCGCACGCTGTCCCGTCATCCAATAGGAGCGGCGTGAGAAGCGACGTGATGGCGGCGACGGAGAGCGAGGATGCCGGGGAAGCAGAGGCCTTGCCGGAGCTTCGGGGACACCTCGGGGATGTGGCGACAGCGATGGACGGCGACATCCAGGGCAGCGGTGACGAGCGGTGACGGTCCGGAGCGGCGGGGACAGGTGAGTACAACTTCCTCTACCAGTGGTCTACAACCTGCGGACCTCCAGATGTTACAAAACTACAACACCCAGCATGCCCGGACAGCCGTTGGCTGTCCGGGCATGCTGGGTGTTGTAGTTTTGCAACATCTGGAGGTCCGCAGGTTGTAGACCACTGTCCTATACTTTACATTGCACGGATCCCTCAACATGCGATGGTTTCAACAAACGATGGTCCATTTGGAACGGATTACCATCGTATGTTGAGGGACCACTGTACAACTTTGAGCAATTCTTCTAAAGGAAAATACTCCATAAATTTGGATTTTAATAGACCACTCAACAGTTTATTTTCTGTTAAAATGATACTAAAAGAGCTTTCTCCTTAGGAAATTGGAAGTATACAGACATCCAGTGAAGGCCTGTACACTCGTATGGGGGGCTGCAGAACAAGGAAACAAGGACCTAGCGGAAGAACATCCCAAACTACATATGTTGACAGTGGGGGAGATTTATCAAAACCTGTGCAGAGGAAAAGTGGCCCAGTTGCCCATAGCAACCAATCAGATCGCTTCTTTCATTTTGCAGAGGCCTTGTTAAAAATGAAAGAAGCGATCTGATTGGTTGCTATGGGCAACTGGACAACTTTTCCTTTGCTCAGGTTTTGATAAATCTCCCCCATTATGAATACACAGCACCTGTATCCGTCCTGACTAGGTTCCCCTTTGTTGTAATGTAAATGAGTCCTAAATGTGATCGCTGTTTGCATAGTATTTTTAGTGTTATGGCTGTATGTTAAACAAAGCACAAGGCTTAAGCCAGGCTTCTCATTGACCCTTTAGCCTAATTCCATAGGGTGCAATGGATAATGTTTTCCAATAAAAACAAGATACTTCTCAATGATTTCAGCGTCCGCAGGATTATGTTCTGCATTTATGCATTGCAAATGTAATAGTACTCTAACTTGAGTGGTAAAATGCATAGGCATGAGAAATATAACAGTGAAAAATCACCTACTCAAAAATTAATTTATTGGATTATGCCGTACGTGACAATTCTAAGAATTCTGCTCAGTGAGCTGTATAGTCAGCTCCGAAAATCCTTGTCTAGCAAAACAACAACTGCTCTATATAGTGCGCTGTATACCTCTTATATATGCCTTACAATGGGGAAAATAAATGTCACCTCCTCCATGATAATGGGACCAAGATTAGTAGGCTTCTAGCAAGTGGCACAACATCACCTGAAGTATGCGGACATAAGGTTGTTTAAAGGGCCGCTACACCAAACTGTCTCACTTATAGAAGCTATTAAAGGGATTCTCCACAGAGGCAGTGTTAAAGGACATGTCCGGTGCTCACTTTTCTTACTGTATCCGTTCCGGGCTGCAAAAAAAAAGAAAATAAGCTTTCTCTTACCTGCCTACGCTCCCCCGGTGCTCCGGTACAGGCGTTCGGTCCCCGGGCTGTATTCTTCTTACTTCCTGTTAGCCCGGCACGTCACACGGAGCTTCAGCCTATTACTGGCCGAGGCGGGACATCGCTGCGGCCGGTGATAGGTTGAAGCTCCGTGTGACGTGCCGGGCTAACAGGAAGTAAGAAGAATACAGCCCGAGGACCGAACACCTGTACCGAAGCACCGGGGGAGCCTAGGCAGGTAAGAGAAAATTTGTTTTCTTTTATTTTTCAGCCCGGAACGGATAAAATAAGAAAAGTGAGCACCGGACATCTCCTTTAACTCTCCCAATATGTGGTAAAGTAGTAAAGTGCATTCACTGAATAGTGCTTACTTGTTCTTGTCCATGAAGCTGTTCTACTGTGCATATGTGTAGGAATGAGTCCTGTGTATAGTCCTAAGAACAAGTGTAAACAAACACTGCCCCCTACCTGCCATCGCGAGTGTGGGTCTGGAGGTAAAAGTTCTCAGTTTTCCATATCATAGCACACAGCACAAGGCTGGGTTCACATCACGTTTTTGCCATACTGTTTTCAATCTGTTTTTGTAAAGAAAACCGTATGGCAAAAAAACGAATGGAACAGTATGGGAAAAAGTTTACCGTATACTGTTTTAAAAGTGCATTTATTTCCGTCCATTTTTATTTTAAAAAAAACATATGTTTTTAAAAATTTTGTCAATTTTAAATGGGAGGGGTGTTAGGTGGGGACTTGAGGATGAAAATGCACATGTGCAAAGTAAAAACCGTATACGGATTCCTGTATGGAACCGTATACATGTGCATTTCCCATTGACGTCCATGTTTAAAAAAAAAACATATGCAGTTGTAGTACGGTTTTTAAACTGGAGACAAAATTGTGGCCAACCACGGTTTTGACTCCGGTTTAAAAACCATTCTGCAACCGCATAAGTTTTTTTTTTAACATGGACTTCAATGGGAAACGCACATGTATACGGTTCCATACAGTTGCTTCATGTCCATTGTCTCAGACTTCTTTGCAAAGAGCAGAGGAAATGGGCTGGGGAGGGTCCGGAGCACTGCACAGGAAGGGGCCACCCAGAGGATACTTGTGATCAAGATTAAAACTGTTCTCCTTGATCATACAAGTTGGATAACCATTCACTGGAGTGTATAAAATGGATGATCTTCACTCCGGATAGGTCAATATTAGATCGGAGGGGGTCTCACTCCCACCAATTAGCTGTTTGAAGGGATTTAGCCTATTCAATACTTACCTGTACTCATCTGCCCATTGTTGTACTTTCTTTAGTGGTGGTGCAGTCTACTACAACATTGTCCTATGGTTCTTTTAAGTAGCTAAATGGGACATGGACACCCACCGATTTAATATTAATGGCCTACACAGAGGAAAAGCCATCAATCTTTCCAGGTTGGATTAACCCCAAATACACACATTTACCCAATACCTATCTAGTGCAGTCAGCAGGTTTGAGGGCTCAAAGCTGTTGATTCTAGATTCTATTTAAAGGGGTACTCTGCTGCTCAGCGTTTGGAACAAACTGTTCCAAACACTGCAGCCGGTGCCGGGAGCTTGTGACATCATAGTTCCACCCCTTCATGACGTCACATCCCACCCCCTCAATGCAAGTCTATGGGAGGAGGCGTGACGGCTGTCACGCCCCCTCCCATGGACTTGCATTGAGGGGGCGGGGTGTTACATCATGAGGGGGAGGGGCTATGACATCACAAGCTCCCGGCGTCGGCTTCAGCATTTGGAACAGTTTGTTCCGAATGCTGAGCAGCGGAGTAAACCTTTATGTAAAGTTCTATAATGTGGAATCTTACAGTTTCTTCAGCTCTTGTTCCTCCAGTCCAACTATTGTTCCTTCACACAGCTGTATTCCTCAAATAGATCCCATAATATTATTTAAACATGTCATATTTCCATAAATGCCACCTGCTATCCATTACACAACTCTATACAGATGCCAGGGTGACAAAATAAGGGACACCTTTTAACCAAAAGCCATTAGTGTTGCTCACGAATATTCGCAATGCGAATTTTATTTGCGAATATCGCATATTCGCGAATTCGCGAATATTTGCGAATATAGCAGTATATATTGGTAATTACGAATGTTTTTTTTTTTTTTCCACAGTACACATCACAGTGATCATCCCTCTCTGCTTCCAGCTTGTGTGGTGTAAAGAAGGCTCTAATACTACTGTGTGAGACTGGCGTATGGATTTTCGCATATGAGAAAGTTTTCATATGCTAATTTGCGCATATACAAATTTTCACTCATGCAAATTTTTGCATATGCTAATTTTCACACATGCAAATTTTCGTTATGCTAATTTTAGCATAAGCAAATTTTCGCATATGCAAATTTTCGAATATATGACGAATATTCGTCCATATATTCGCGAAATATCGCAAATTCGAATATGGCCTATGCTGCTCAACACTAAAAGCCATGAGGTTTCCACTTGATAAGGTCTTAGTTAAAGAAAATCTGTTGACTGCAATTCACATTCCAAACTGCTAGCATTATTAGATAGCTGTTGGCATGGAGGCACATGATACCTTTCATAGATATGTTTGTGCTCTCAAAATCTAGAAAATGCTTTTATTCTCTGGTGCCAAGTGTCAAAGAGGCATTCCCAATCCCCTTGAGTTCTGACCTTATGGCGCCTCCCATTGACTTGCATTGAGGGTGTGTGGCTGTGACATCACGAGCAGGGCGCGGCACCAGATGCTCTAAATGAATGCTGGGTGCAGCAGGGAGATCGCGGGTGTCCCCAGTGGTGGGACCCCCGCGATCAGACATCTTATAAGATTCTAGTGCCAGAGTACCCCTTTAAGTGTTCCACAAAAATCACCGGCTCCTGGCTAGGGCCCCATTGTGACATGTTGAGTGTTCCACAACTATCACCTGCTCCCGGCTAGGGCCCCACTGTGACATGTTGAGTGTTCCACAACAATCACCAGCTGCTGGCTAGGGCCCCATTGTGACATGTTGAGTATTCCACAGTAATCACCAGTTGCTGGCTAGGGCCCATTGTGCCACTTTTGATGTTGCATACAATTACCTGGTGAGTGTTCCAGACCTCCACCGATCAGAGTTTTGCTCTTGCGATAACACATTTAATGTGAACACATTTAAGGTGGCTGAACAAGCTATGGGACAGAAAGATGCACAGACAACTCACCCATTTATGTCTGTGGCCAGCAATTTTATTAGGAGGAAGGAAGGAGGAGTCTTTACTATGTCTCCTATGAGATCATCAGGTCATTGTGACCATTGGGTTATCATATCTATGCCGAGAGACTACTACTCATCTAAAGTCATCACCATTGATTTAATGGAGAGCTGTCCAAACACTGAAGCTAATAATAGTTGCATAGTCTTCTTTTTATCAAAGTCACTGGCAGGACTATGTGCTTTCGACAGTAGTAAGGGTCCTAGCTATTGAACTCCCAGCATATTCTATTACAGGAAGATGCCTCTAATGGGGTCAGTACATTGTCATATGCCCTATTTATGCCACTCTGCACTTCTGCCTTTCTATAGCACAACATAATGGTAACCATTCAACCAAGATTAATATTGGGAGTCCATTTAATGGCATAAAATATGCAGGCCTCCTGCAGAAGGATCCACGCTGACATAGCTTACAGCAGCCATTTCTTATTAGCCGTTTTACCCTGTGAAAGTCATTCATTATTCACAATAAGTCTTTCTGACCTCAGTTTTCAGATTCACATTGCTGAGAGAAACCTTCAGTTTACTCAGGAAATAGTCTACGTGTCATGTGAAATACATTATATTATTGATTCCTTTTAATTTTCTGCCTCCATAAATGATGCCGCAAGCACCTACGGGATATTTGCTTCCTTATGTATGAAATGCTCACAACAGGAAGGAAAAAACGTGTTTTATGCGAGCGTTCAAGTTTCTGGAAGAGAATCCCCTAAGTAAGGGATTTGAGTTCATGAATTCCCTGTAAAAAGAAGGTTTTGAATAAGAACCAGCATGCATATCCAGCTGTGTATGAAATATTCATGTATTGGCAGTGCGTATTTGCTCTCATTGACCTGCAGTTTGTTCGGGTAGTTTGTGTTGCTGACTTGTTAGGGATGCAGTTCTTCTTCTCTACCTTCTTCTTTACATACACACAAAGGCACGATTTTCCATCCTAACAATGTCTGCTAGAGTTTATAAGGGCTCTTCAGTCTTATACAAGTAAAGAAGCACTCTAGATTTTTTTTCTTTTGCTGCTATAGTGCAGCACAGACTATTATTAGAGCATAATGTATAGGTTCTTGTGTATGCTTTGTGCTTACCTGTTTTAGCAGATTTGGTAAGCATTAAAGGTGCACTGAAATGGAAATTTCAGAACCGAAACGAAACCGAAAAAAAAAAAAAGTCCGGCCGAAACCGATACCGATACCGAAAATGACTTCTCCCCGTCTTCTGGTAAAATGCAGCGCTCCGCTCATTAGATTAGATTCCCCCACATTAGATTGCCAGCCCCCCCACATTAGGTCGGGAGTTCCCCCACATTAGTAGGCAGCTCCCCCACAATAGTAGGCAGCTCTCCCACAATAGTAGGCAGCTCCCCCACAATAGTAGGCAGCTCCCCCACATTAGGTCAGCATTTCCCCCACAATAGTAGGCAGGTTCCCCACATTAGGTCAGCATTTCCCCCACAATAGTAGGCAGCTCCCCCACATTAGGTCAGCATTTCCCCCACAATAGTAGGCAGGTTCCCCACAATAGTAGGCAGCTCCCCCCAACAATAGTAGGCAGTTCCCACACAATATTAGGCAGCTCCCCCCACATTTGTAGGCAGCTCCCCCCCACATTAGGTCAGCAGTTCCCCCACAATAGTAGGCAGGTTCCCCACAATAGTAGGCAGCTCCCCCACATTAGGTCAGCATTTCCCCCACAATAGTAGGCAGGTTCCCCACAATAGTAGGCAGCTCCCCCCAACAATAGTAGGCAGTTCCCACACAATATTAGGCAGCTCCCCCGAACAATATTAGGCAGCTCCCCCCACATTTGTAGGCAGCTCCCCCCCACATTAGGTCAGCAGTTCCCCCACAATAGTAGGCAGGTTCCCCACAATAGTAGGCAGCTCCCCCACATTAGGTCAGCATTTCCCTCACAATAGTAGGCAGGTTCCCCACAATAGTAGGCAGCTCCCCCCAACAATAGTAGGCAGTTCCCACACAATATTAGGCAGCTCCCCCGAACAATATTAGGCAGCTCCCCCCACATTTGTAGGCAGCTCCCCCCCACATTAGGTCAGCAGTTCCCCCACAATACTAGGCAGGTTCCCCACAATAGTAGGCAGTTCCCCCACAATATTAGGCAGCTCCCCCCACATTTGTAGGCAGCTCCCCCCACAATATTAGGCAGCTCCCCCCCACAATATCAGGCAGCTCCCCCCAACAATATTAGGCAGCTCCCCCCAACAATATTAGGCAGCTCCCCCCAACAATATTAGGCAGCTCCCCCCCACAATATCAGGCAGCTCCCCCCAACAATATCAGGCTGCTCCCCCCAACAATATTAGGCAGCTCCACCCCACAATATCAGGCCGCTCCCCCCAACAATATCAGGCAGCTCCCCCCAACAATATTAGGCAGCTCCACCCCAACAATATTAGGCAGCTCCCCCCACATTTGTAGGCAGCTCCCCCCCACATTAGGTCAGCAGTTCCCCCACAATAGTAGGCAGCTCCCCCCACCCCACAGACATACAGCTTCCAGCCATATACAGTGTATGGCTGGAGGCTGTATGTCTGTACTGCTGCCCCCACAGTGTTCCGGTCACCGCTCCTCCGGCCCGGGGTCACATCTACTGGTATGGCCTATGGGCCATAGCAGTAGGTGCCGGGACTGAAGGAGCGGTGACCGGAACACTCAAGAAGATGACATGGTCACTTACCAGGCCCCGGCCGGCGTGCATTCTCCTGCGACGATCCTGCGGTCCTCCTGCGTCTCTATGGTTGTACGCACGGGACATCAGTGACGTCCCGTGCGTACGACCATAGAGGCGGAGAAATGAGGGACCGAAGGAGGATCGCAGGAGGACGCCGGGGAATGGTGAGTGACAGGCGGACATCCTTATGTCCCGAAAAGTTTTTTCTGGACACAGGGATGTCCGGGATAGGAATACTTCTTTTTATGTGCCCGGGCCGGCTCCTGTGTGAGCTTAAAACCAGGGGGCCTCCAGCTGTTGTGAAACTACAACTCCCAGCATGCCCGGACAGACTTTGCCGGTCCGGGCATGCTGGGAGTTGTAGTTTCACAACAGCTGGAGGCCCCCTGGTTTTTAGTATACAGTATTAGTTTTTATATGCTCTGGCCGGCCCCCGCCTGCAGCCACACACGGGAGCCGGCCCGGGCACATAAAAAGAAGTATTCCTATCCCGGAGAGCGCGCCCCCCCCCCCCCCCCCCCAGATGTTGCGCCCAGTGCGGCCGCCCCCCCCTGCACCCCCCACGGGTGCCTCTGCCACTGGCAGTGTTTGTAACTTGTGCTGTGGGCGGGCAGGGGAGGTGGGTCATTATCGGCACATTTTTTGTTGTTTCGGCATTTCGCCGAAATAGCTATTTTCGGACGATATGTATCGGCCGCCGATATATCGGTGCATCCCTAGTAAGCATGAGTTGGCTCCATGCTGGTGTGCAATTCCACACCGGAATGATTTCCTAATGCTGCCTACATTTCCCATTAATCCTCTGGCTTTGGGTGTGGCGTTTGATCACTGCAACTGGTCATCTAATTAGGCTGCTGATTTTGCGGTTGGTCCCTCTGTGAGCTTAAAGGGGTACTCCGCCCCTAGACATCTTATCCCCTATCCAAAGGATAGGGGATAAGATGTCAGATCGCCAGGGTCCCGCTGCTGGGGACCCCGGGGATCGCTGCTGCAGCACCCCGCTATCATTACTGCGCAGAGCGAGTTCGCTCTGCACGTAATGATGGGCAATACAGGGGCCGGAGCATCGTTACATCACAGCTCCGCCCCTCGCGACGTCACGGCCCGCCCCCATCAATACAAGTCTATGGGAAGGGGGCTTGGCGGTTGTCACACCCCCTGCCATAGACTTGCATTAGGGGGATGGGCCGTGATGTCATGAGGGGCGGAGCCATGACGTCACGCTGCTCCGGCCCCTGTATCGCCCGTCATTACGCACAGAGCGAACTCGCTCTGTGCAGTAATGATGGCGGGGTGCCGCAGCGGCGATCCCCGGGGTCCCCAGCAGCGGGACTGTGGCGATCTAACATCTTATCCCCTATCCTTTGGATAGGGGATAAGATGCCAGGGGCGGAGTACACCTTTAAGAATGAGGCTCTCAAAGCCCCTGTTTGAATAAAGCAGCTATGCCCATACTTGACCGCAGCTCCATTCATTGTCTATATTCTGTACTTAGTAGAGTACTGTTGGGTAACCTGACTTAGTGTTTAACTCTCTTGTAGCACCACCAATGGTGAAATGATGCATTACACAATTGAAATATGTAGTTATTTCCAATCTGACACAGTGCTCCCTGCTGCTACCTCTGTTCATGTCAGGAACTGCCCAGAACAGGAGTAAATCCCTTCAGCTCTGGACAGTTCCCTGAAAGACTACACAACTTCCTCCAGAGCATAGGGCGGCTGTAAAGTAGAGTAAGGCTGGATTTTTTTTCACACATCTTTATACATTTCTGGCATAAGATTTTTTTTTCTGGAACTCCCCTTAATGGTCTATTTACATTTGATGAGCAGGATTTCAAGCTTTGTTCAGTCATTCAGTTTACATTGACATCTGCAGCAGAAAATCCTGTGCATCAAATCTGCGCAGAATACTGTACATGGGAATAGACCTTTAAAGGGTACTCCGGCCCTAAGACATCTTATCCCCTATCCAAAGGATAGGGGATAAGATGTCTGACCGCGGGGGTCCTGCCCCCTCCCATAGACTTGCATAGCAGGGGTGGGGCATGACGTCACACGGGTGCGGAGTCATGACGTCACAATACTCCGGCCCCGTGGTCGGCACCCGGCAGTTTGTGAGCTGGCAGCGCAGTGTGCAGCTCAAAGAGGTGGATGCCGAATGCAAGATTGCAGGGGTCCCCAGCGGCGGGACCCCCGCGGTCAGACATTTTATCCTCTATCCTTTAGATTATATCTGATTTCCTAATCCAGAAAACTTCTTCCAAGACATGTTATGTTTAGTTGCAACAGATCCAGGAAAATACTGATACATAATACCAGCATTTGATTCTGTTACATTCGTTATATGTCACCCAGCTTTCCCAGATTCTGCGACTAGTCTACGGAGTTAGAGTAATTCCAGGAAAACACTGATACATAATACAAGCCCTAGATTCTGTTACATAATTCCATGGTTATATGTCACCCAGCTTTCCCAGATTCTGCAGCTAGTCTATGGAATAAGGCCGAGTTCACATGGCAAAAATGTGCAGAATAGACATCAATGCATTTCCGAGTGGAATCCGCTGAAAGAATAGACAATAGTCAGGATTTCTTAGTCAAAAACATCTACTGCGCAAATTCCGTCATGTGCACAATGCCGCAGAATCCCAATAAAAAATAAATAGGACTCTGCTGCAGCAGAATATTCCGGCAGAATTCCACACGGACATTCCACTGTGTGAACATATTCTTAGGGTACTTACAGGAAAACACTGAAATATAATACAAGCTCTTGATTCTGTGGCGAGATTCACACTGCAGAATTTCTGGCCGGAATTCTGCTTCTGAATTTCGATTGGAAATTCCGATGCCTGTATGTAAAATACAGGTAAATTGGTTTTCCATTAACCCATTCGAACTGCGGAATTCTCGGCGGAATTTCCATCAGAAAATTGAACTTGAACTTGCTCAGTGTTCTGGCTGAATCCACGCCACAGACATTGCCATCAATCAGGATGACAATGTCCGTGCGGTCCGCTCCTGATATCATTTGGCGCTGGCCACACTCGGAGATTCTAAGTGTAAACCCGACCTTACACTTTTCCATAGTTATATGTCACCCAGCTTTTCCTGATTCTGCGGCTAATTTACATAGTCTGTGTACATCCGGGAAAACTCTGATACATAATACAAGTCCTTTATTCTATAAGGCCGGGTTCATTCTACAGAATTTCTGACCGGAATTCTGCTTCTGAGTTTTGGTCAGAAATTCCGCTGCTCAAAGGTAACATGCAGGTGAATTAATTTTCTGTTAACCCATTAACACTGTCGAATTTTCTGGGTGTTGAAAATTCTGATTTAAGAATTGCGCCAGAACATTGAACTTTCTCATTATTCTGGCAGAATCAGCGCTGCAGACATTGCCGTATATAGGGACGGCAATGTCTGCACGGTCCTAGCTGGCCGCACTTCGGACGGAAATTTTGCCGGGCAGAGATTCTCAGTGTGAACCCGACCTTAAATTCTTCTATAGGTATATGTCACCCAGCTTTCCCAGATTCTGCGGCTAGTATACGAGTTAGGGTCCATTCACACAGGCGTATTTTTGCTGCAGATCTGCTGCAGATTTTCTGTTGCGGAATTTCCTACCCATTGAAGTCAATGGGCAGCAGATCTTCAGCAAAAATACGCCCGTGTGAATGGACCCTTAAGGTAAATTCACATATACAGAATCTGCTGCAGATTTGAAGCTGCAGATTTCAATGTGAACTAAATGATTGAACACTGTGCATATCTTGCTGTGCAGTTACATAGAAAAGCTGGATGCCACCTGAAGAATTTATATACAGTTGTGTTTTCCAACCAGTGGGAATCCAGCTTGTGCAAAACTACAACTCCCAGTATGCCAAAGGCTGTCTGGGCATGCTGGGAGTTGTAGTTTTGCAACAGCTGGGGGCACAATAGTTGGGAAACACTAATATATAGGAATTAATGTACTTTTTTATCTGTGTGTATATATGCTTGCATATACATCCGTACCTTCTTGCATTCATATTATTTTAGCAAGTTAGTAGCAAAATATGAAGATATTCAGTACATGGCCTCCTAATAAACCTGAAGAGGTAAATTGCTCTCCTGTGTAGTCTCCTTCTCCAAAAATGGATACTACATTAACAATAATTTAAAGAAGAGGCTAAATGCAGTAAACGCTTTGGGTGATGTGATTCACATAGAGCTGAGAAATCTGAGAGGGAGAATGTAACTCAACAGCTCCACCTAGGGAGAGCCAGCTGTAATGACACTCTACAAAAGGCTATTTCCTTGACCTCTCGTCTGCTTAAAACAGAACCTACACATTTTATCTTCCAAGTGTGAAGAGCTTCTGTAAGATAAAATACATCAATTCCCCTGCACTTATTTTTCATCATCAGTACTAACCTTCGGAGTCGTATACTTCCCGGCACTTTGCGGACTAACACCAAGTTTAAGCATTTCAAGAGTAAACCCCACTGAATTTACTAAATTATTCATTGCAATAACCGTCTTGTTGATAGGCGATAAAGCTCTGGAGTGTAAATAGGGAAACCACATATAGTGTATTCTAAGAAGGTAATAGACGTCTTCAGTGGTGGCGGTTTAATTGGTCAATAACCAAAGCCTGTGTTAAGCGTGCTGATGTAGCAGAGTCGAGTTCATGTGTGCAAATATCTTTTGATGCCTTTTAAGCAAAAAAAAAAAAAGTGAAATGTTATTTTCTGATATAGTTTGCATATGGTCTGTTCTTTTAAATGGGTTCTATCAGAATCCAAACTTTTTATATGTTGTACATCTTGGCAAAACCTTAACTTTTCTAATATATTTCATAAGAAAACTGTATTTATATTTTATAAAAATCATGTCTTATAATTAAGACCATTAGGGGTCCCCATACCACCCAGAACATAATCCTGTCTGGCTGCAGCATCATCTTTGTCCCAGCTGAAGCACAGGCAGGGACAAAGTCCAGAAAGTGAGGGCAGGACTAGTAATCATCTGTACTCACTCCTGTCCTGTCTATCAGACTGTAGCATTAAAACAGACAGGGGTTACAGAGCAGCCTGCAGTGATTGGATGAAGAGACCCAGCAGAGCACAGCAGACTAAGGGAGAAAGCGAATACATAGTGAGAGAATGGGCCTGAGCAGTGGATGTCAGAGTAAGTGAGCAGCAGAACAGAGGGCTATAGCAAGAGGTATATATTTTCGATTAGAATGCATTTTGGGCTGTTTATGGACAAAAACACATGCCAAAATACGGCTGTCTCGACACTTAATTTTTATGTCTGTAACAATTACTATGTGAGAACAAAGGGCCTTTTCCCACATGAACAATTTTAGGGCCATTTTGAGCAACTGTACAGCCCAAATTAATATAGTGAGAATCTAGCCTCTGAGTTCATTTGTTCATTTTAATGCAATATATTTGCCTATAGTCTGTGGAAAACCAGTGCTGTTATTTTGTGTTGCCTAGTATCACCTAGATTATCCTTCCGGACCAAATCTAATCTGTTTATATTTTCTGATTGTATTTTTCTGATTTTTAGCACATTATTATGGGAGAAGCCATCTTGCCTGGGCTGCTTTCAATAGCTTTTGGAGTGATGCTTTACAGCAAACCTCAAGGACATAGGAAACAACAGGCTGGAGCTGACCCTACTGACCTAGGAGAGTTTTCTGGGAATGCTTTATGACCAGGGCAGAGGTCATTGTGCAGGGAGGGAGAGTGAGTGACCTCTGACCATCACTCAATGTGAGTAGCCTGATAGCCTCTATATACTAGCGTGTGTCACCTCTTATTGTAATCCTATCTGTAAATATAGTAAGGAGACTGCTAAAAACTTTTCTCCACAGAACAGGAAACTGCAGCTTGTTATTAGGCTTAGTGACCGGAGTGATTTAATAATTAAGAAGGAAACATTTAAAATATGAAAAAAGAAAAAAAAAAAGGTTTGACATAAAAAAATAAATATTTTAAGGGAACCTTTCATCAGTTTTAGACTGAGTTGGTCTGACCGCAGAGAACAAGGCCCCGGTTCTCCCCGTGCAGGGAGCAGTGATGTCGCCACGTGCACCAAGCACTGTCTATAGGAGTGCCAGAGATACACAAGTGCTGTACTTGTGTATCTCCGGCACTCTAATAGACAGTGCATGGAGTGCATGCCAACTCCACCACATCATGTACAAGGAGAGCTGTGGTCTCGTTCTGGAGATCTTACTGTGTCTGACCACTGAGACGCCCAGACCAATGTGATCAGATGCCCTATCCTGTAGATACTATCCTAAAGTACTGGAGTACCCCTTTAGGCAACACATCATTTTCTGATCACACTTTTATTTTTTTTTTATTTTTATTATTATTGCTAAACTGTATCTCCACCTTTCTTTATGAATCATTAGATACTGTAGTCAGTGCTGTCAAAATCATTAAACTATGCCTAAAATCATTATAAAATGCCTAAAATCAATATAATATGCCTTTTGTTTTTCTTTCTCATTTTGTTTTTAATTCATACACATAAACGTATTTATTACTGGAAACCATCAAGAAGCTGAATAATTGTCTACTGTTGTGAATAATCTACGGGTCTATGGTTTGCATCCTTTACATTCTGGGGAAAGAGGAATAACACATATGTTTAAAGGTTTTTTCATTTTTATTTTATCTTTCTCCCTTATGGAGGAGAGCTAACATGCATACTTTGTCCCATGTAAGGCTTCGTTTCCTTTTTATTTTAGGAAAACTACCTACCTACTGCAGTTTTTAGGTCAAAGACAGAAGTGGATTCAAAAGGAATGGAAAATATAAAGAAAGGACTTAGACTTCTACTTCCTCATGGATCCACTTCTGGCTTTGGCTCAAAAACTGCTGTGGTACTTTTCCTAAAAAAAATACCTGCCAAATGGAGACCCAGCCTAAGTCTCTGTGTACCAGCTAGTTCCTCGGTAAGAAACAGAACCCTTCCCCCAAATAGCTAGTGAAGAATGGATGGGCCATGTTGGAATTTTATAGTCATCTAGTACCAAATGTTTCAGGGCTTTAAAATAAAGATGGGCATTTTGGATGGATGACCAATGTCACTGGTATCAATGTATTTAACAGATACGTATTTCTAGAACTATCACCTCCACAGCTGATATACTGGGAACACAGCAATAGTCTACTGTCCATAGGCAGTCATTTCAGTGGCTGTCGTAAGTGGGTACAAACCCAAAGCCTTTCAATTCTGTTTATCCTTGAACTAAATAATAACCATTTCATAATTAACTTTGGGGGGTATGTATGAAGCTTTTTACCCTGTTTTTTTTTTGTCTGTGATTTATCGCAATTTTTCCTTTATGTCATTTTTTGCAACAAACAATTGCGCCAAATGGTTTAGAACAAAATCACTGATTTCACTTTGATAGTCGTGATTTCAGTTACAATCATTCTTTGGTCTGGAATTCATTAATTGCGCAAATATGCTCCATTTGACGAAAAAAAAATACATAAAATCACACATTGCTACATCATTATTGATACATGTTTGTTCTTATTCAACATATTGGCAAACATTCCAGCAAAAAACAATACAGCCATATTAAAGACATATATATATATATATATATATATATATATATATATAGAGAGAGAGAGAGAGAGAGAGAGAGAGAGAGAGAGAGAGAGAGAGAGAGAGAGAGAGAGAGAGAGAGAGAGAGAGAGAGAGAGAGAGAGAGAGAGAGAGAGAGAGAGAGAGAGAGAGAGAGAGAGAGAGAGAGAGAGAGAGAGAGAGAGAGAGAGAGAGAGAGAGAGAGAGAGAGATCCTAAAAATTTCTACCAAAAGACAAGTACTACTGTAATATACAGAAAAGAGTTTATTGAAAATTTATACAGTTTCATAATAAGATATGACAAGAGTCAAGCCCTCTGACCCATAAAATACATATAACCCCAATAATCGGAGGAGCCTCCATGGACACATTCACTGTATATAAGTATCATGACAGATGAGGGAGCCAGGCTGGATTAATATATACTTCTGATTGAAATTCTACTCTATATCCAATAATATATCACACATACATAGTCAGTACTATGATCATCATATATTATATAAATCACAATCCATTACCTGGAGCCAACATCCTGCCAATGACCATGCAGGGAACCATTGTGCTGCCTCAGAACCTGTCAATTGTGTTTGCCCTTGAACTAAACAATAACCATTTTTTTTAAAATCAACTAGAACATATTATTGAACATATCAGTAAACATATCAACAGCAAACAATAAGGCCATATTAAAGATATACTGTGTAGTGTAGAACATGAAGTAGTCCACCAGGGACAATATACAAAGGGATACATATTACTGAGCATGTATAGCCATATAAACACACAGAAAGGGTTACTTGATATCATAGTCAAACGACACAAAGCAAGAATAAGTAGGTGCATAACAGCCGATGAGTAAATCAGGGGGATTAAATCAGATTTATATTTCCCATAAAGATGAAGGATATTTCACAGTTCTGTGCAGAAATTATATGCCCCCAATAACTACCCTAAAAGAAATCATAGTCACAAAAAAGGTTGGTATATATCAAATAAGAATGCTTGGACTGAGGGAATATGTGTGTAAGTGGGTAAGTAACTGGCTCAGTGATGGGAAACAGGGTGGTTATTAATGATACAATGGGTGATTGTTACTAGTGGGGTACCGAGGGTCAGTTTTAGGTCCTATTCTTTATAATATATTTATCAAATGACCTTGTAGATGGTTCTCATCATTGCAGATAATATTAAGCTTTGTAACGTGAATAAAACAATAGAGGACAGAGCACAGTGTACAATAGCTAACACAATAGAGGACAGTGCACTGATACAAATGATTTGGATAAGTTGGAGGTTTGAGCTGAGAAGTGGAAGATGAAGTTCAACACAGATAAATAAATCTAGGCTGACATGAAAAAAGGACGTAGGGGCTTAAAATAGCATCACATTTCACTGTTTTGACCAGTGTCAGGCAGCTGCTGCCACGGCAAATAAAATCATGTGGTGTGTCAAAAGGGGAATAGATGCCCACGACAAGGAAATAATCCTACGCTGTCCAAATCACTAGTCAGACCACACATGGAATACTGTGTACAGTACTGGGCACCAGTGTACAAGAAAGATATAGTGGAGCTGGAGATTGTTCAAAGACGGGCAACCAGAGTAATACGGGGAATGGGAGGATTACAGTACACAGAAAGATTATCAGAATTAGGGTTATTTAGTTCAGGAAAAAGAAGGCTTAGGTGCGATCTAATAACTATGTACAGTGGTCCCTCAACATATGATGGTAATCTGTTCCAATTGGACCATCGTTTGTTGAAACCATCATATGTTGAGGGATCCGTGCAATGTAAAGTATAGGACAGTGGTCTACAAACTGTGGACCTCCAGATGTTGCAAAACTACAACACCCAGCATGCCCAGACAGCCAACGGCTTTCCGGGCATGCTGGGAGTTGTAGTTTTGCAACATTTGGAGGTCTGCAGGTTGAAGACCACTGGTATTGGAGGTTACACTCACGTGTCCCCGCCGCTCCGGACCGTCACCGCTCGTCCCCGCTGCCCTGGATGTCGCCCTCCATCGCTGTCGCCACGTCCCCGGGGTGTCCCGACGCTCCGGCAAGGCCTCTGCTTCCCCGGCATCCTCGCTCTCTGTCGCCGCCATCACGTCGTTACGCACGCCGCTCTTATTGGATGACGGGACGGCGTGCGCAGCGCCGTGATGACGATGAAGGAGAGCTCCAACGATGCAGGGGAGCCTGAAGAAGACGCGCCGGAGCCCCGAGGATAGGTAAGTGATTGTCAGCGGACCACACGGGGCACCGTAAATGGCTATCTGGTGGCAGATGAAGCAGTCTGCGCTGCCGGACAGCCGTTTATTTGATGGCCCCGACATACAAAAGCATCATATGTTGATGCTGCCTTCAACATGCGATGGCCTCTGAGAGGCCATCGTATGTTGAAATGATCATATATCGGGGCCAACGTAGGTCGGGGAGGGTCACTGTATAAATATATCAGGGGGGCCGTACAGAGATCGCTCCCATGATCTATTTATACCGAGGACTGTATCTATAACAAGAGGGCATCCTCTATGTCTAGAGGAAAGAAGGTTTCTACAACAGTACAGACAGGGGTTCTTTACTGTAAGAGCAGTGAGACTGTGGAATTCTCTGCCAGAGGATGTGGTCATGATGAACACAATAAAAGAGTTCAAAATAACAATAATAACATTTCAGGTTATGAATAATAGATTGATAGGAACAGAACGTTGATCCAAGGATTTGACTTCCATAATTGGAGTCGGGAAATAATTTTTCCCCATAGTATAGGGCAATTGGCATCAGCCTTATAAGGGGTTTTAGTCTTTCTCTGGATCAACACAGTAGGGACACAATAGGGAGATAGGCAGAACTTGATAGACTACTGTCTTTCTTCAACCTTTTGAACTATGTAACTATGTAATTATCAGTCCACTTAACCCATTAATATGTTTTTGATATGTGGGAGAAAACAAAAGTACTTTAGGGAAAACTCACACAAATGCAGGAAGAACACGCAAAGTCCAGGCAAATGTTTATTTAGCCAAATTCGGACCATAGTCTTAAAGGGCAACTTGACACCCACTGGAGCCTTGGTGCTGCCAGTCTATGCCTAAACATTACCACAAAGCTTATTCCATATTGTGCACAGTCTTTTCTTCTTGAATAAATAATGAATGGCAACTAGACAGCAATGATAATATAATTATAAAATTAAACGTTTTTCCATTTACACCAATTAATTATTGTAAGTGATACTATTTCTTCATGCCAGAAAGTGTAGTGCCAACTTCCAAAATAAGTCTTCATAGAAATTCCTATTTAGCAAACTGTGAAGAATACAGAGCAAATAGTCTGGTATTATGACCATACACAATTCCAACGATTTGGATGATGTGAATGATATCTTGTGCTTGGAATTATATTGGTGTCTGTGCTAATAAAATATTGTCCCCAATCCATTGCAGTCTGCTTCATCAAATGGAATATAGATTGAAGAAACCAAAAACATTCAGAGCAAAGGCGCTATACAATTGAACTCATTGGGGGTGATTTACTATCATTTTTTTATTCTCCGCCATACTTTATATGAGAAAAGTCTCTAATCATGGGTCTATTGTCCGTGAAATTTATGAAATGTCGTACGGCGTTCAGAAAATTTTGCAAATGGACTTTAGTGTCTATTCTCCCCAGCACATTAGACCATAAAAGTCTCACAAAAGTAGAACAGCCTGAGACAAAAAAGTACGGAGGAAAGTAAACTATGTGTACGGACTTCCCACCAGACAGAATGTATACTATAAATAGAACACCTCGTACGTCTTCTGTGATGTGCCGGCTGGTTCCACTTGCTTTCGTTCTTCAGTTCAGAGATTTTTTTTACAATAAATTAAACCTACACTTTTTTTTTATCATTACATATTATTAGATTCCATTACCCTTAAGATTAAAGCTAACATGCCATTGAAAACGTAAACTGCACTGTGTTGCATTGTGTGTCCCCCAAAAAATGTTAAAAGGCTTCCTACTAACTATTTAGATTAGATTCCCATCAGGTCTGACATGCTCTGGCATTTCTCCTTATTTTCCATTGATGCAACTTTTTTTGAGAGTTTCCAATGAAAGTCTCAGTTGATAAATTCCTGACCACTGCATTTTAAGCTCTATTGTAGACCACTATACTATTTCTGGGGACAAGGCCTCTAAAGCAGTGGTTCTCAACCTAAAGGGTGAAAGCATGTCCGCAGGTACCCCTCGCGCGTAAGTTTGTGCTGAAAGTACTTAATTTCATAATGGCGTGTGCTTATCTTTCTAATGCTATACTTAATCCCCTTGTGCCATTATTCCCCCCTCCATATTAATCCCCTTGTGCCATTATCCCCCTCCCTCTGAACCCCTTTTGTCATTACCCCCCCCCCCCCATCCATCTTAATCCCCTTGTGCCATTATTCCCCCCTCCAATCCCTCTGGGCCAATATATGAGATACATACAATAACACCCTCCCATAATGCAATGTGACACTTAGTTTAACATGCTTACCAGGCCTGTGTCTATCCTGTTCAGTGGGAGTCAGAGGGCCGCACTGACGGGTGACGTCCTTCTGCACTGTGTTGGCACCTCCACGCAACGTCAGGGATGTCATGAGTCAGGCCCGGCAGCAACTGCAGCTTACGTAATTGGACTGCAGCGTCCAATACTCCCTCTGTGCTGACAAATACTGGCCAATGCATGGCCTGTATTTGTCAGCAAATTGCCATACCCAACCCCCCATAACCCTTGGCGTACCCTTAGGGGTATGCATACCTCTGGTTGACAACTCCTGCTCTAAAGCAAAAGTCTCATAAAAGTCTCAACCAAAAAGACTGAGAGTTTTCGAGAGACAAATATAGATCTAAACTGGTCTAAACAGTGTGATAAATGTCCCCCATTGTGTTACAATCAAGATATAAGATATTGTCAGACTTATCCCATCTTTTGAGTTGACATTTTCTTCAGACTGATCGTCATCGCTTCAGCTGTTGTTGCTCTTTTACATGGTGTACGCGTGGAGTACCCCTTTAATGTGTCCCCTGCTATCTGGCATTCAATGGGCTGGGTGCAAATGGAACTGTACCAGTCATATATCTCAGGAGATGGGAACCATTAGAATAGCAGCTCTGAGGGATCAGTGTAGGGGAGTATCACTTACCTAAATATCCCTTTACAATCTTTTCAAATCATTTACACCTTTAATGTTTGTCCAGACTATGCTATCTAGAAAGCGCTGTAGCATTCTTCTTGCTTTCACTGGATGTCCTCATTTCATTCACAGAACACTGTGAGTTCCTAAGTAATATATACATATACAAAATATACATAATAGTATATAATTTTCACTGTACTGAAATTTTACTTTTCTGCCTATAGACAGCAGCTTACTTTGCCTATAAGTTAGTAAGAACCTAGTCATGATTACCTCCAGGTAAGGACTCCTATACTCTTGCCCAAGTACCCTATGCTTTCTATGCCCACTCCTGAGCTAGGAATATTGTCACCTTTTTAACACACGCATGCTAAAGCACCTAGGCCCAGATTTACTATTGCAGGTGCACAAGAATTTCAGATCCTTTTGGCACAATTGCCCCAAAAACTGTCTTGTATGACTTATGCCACATTTACTATGCGTTTTCAACACTTCTGTTAAAATGATAAAACGTTTCCACCAAGTCCAAAAAATTTATCTGATTTCTAGAAAAGGAGCAAGGGTTTGGTTCACCAAAACTTGTGCCAAATCCTAGCGCAAAATCCGGTGTGTCAACTCTTAGTTGGACTAAGCTTAAACTAGATAGTTTTCAGAGGCAGCAGATTTATAAATCTGCCTGATATACTGTGATAAATCTGTGATTCGTCTAGATCGGAGTGCTGCTGCCTTTGTTTTTCTGACACTTGATGTCTGTCCATTTAAGTTTACAATTTTAGTTAATCTTGGGTATACTTTCTCACTTTGTTCCAGTGTCACCTGTAACCCCTTAAGGACCAAGCCCATTTTCACCTTAAGGACCAGAGCATTTTTTGGACATCTGACTTTTTAAGCATTAATAACTCTGGGATCCTATTCCTTAGAAATTTGATTCAGAAAATGTTGTTTTTTGACATATTCTACTTTAACATAGTGGTAAATTTTCATTGATACTTGTATAATTTCTTAGTGAAAAATTCCCAAATTTCATGAAAAATTTGAAAATCTAGCATTTTTCTAACTTTGAAACTTTCTGTTTATAAGGAAAATAAACATGCCAAATAAATGATATATTGATTCCCATATACAATATGTCTACTTTATGTTTGCATCATAAAGTTGACAGGTTTTTACTTTTGGAAGACATCAGAGGTCTTCAAATTTCAGCAGCAATTTTCCAATTTTTCACAACATTTTCAAAAATCTGAATTTTTCAGGGACCAGTTCAGTTTTGAAGTGGATTTGAGGGGTCATATTAGAAATACCCCATAAATTACCCCATTATAAAAAAACCTGAACCCTTCAAAGTATGCAAAATGACATTCAGAAAGTTTGTTAACCCTTTGGATGTTTCACAAGAATAACAGCAAATACAAAAGAAAGAGAAGCGCTCCATAGTGCATTAACCGGGCAAGTTGATATTCACAGTAGTTTACTGGAAGCGCTTACCCGGTAGGAAGCGCTTACCCGGTAGGTTGTGCACAACACTGTTAAGAGTTTCCAAAATGCAGCCAGTCCCGCCACCACATAGGTGTAATGGTTACAGCAACCTCCAAATACTCCCAAGGGACTTCAATAGGTGCAGAAAGGATGAGGAGTTATAGATGTATAAGTGATAGCATTTATTTGCAGAACAACGCGTTTCGACGCCAGAACGGGCGTCTTTCAGGAATAGCAGCAAAGTGAAGGAAAAAAATTCTAAATCTTCATTTTTTACACTAACATGTTCTTGTAGACCCAGTTTTTGAATTTTTACAAGTTTTTTTTTAAAGTATTACAAGGGAGAAAAAGACCCCCAACATGTGTAACCCAATTTCTCTTGAGTAAGGAAATACCCTTATATGTGGATGTAAAGTGTTCTGCGGGCGCAGTGGAGGACTCAGAAGCGAAGGAGCGACAATGGGATTTTAGAGAGTGATCTTTGTTGAAATGGTTTTTAGGGGCATGTCTCATTTAGGAAGCCCCTATGATGCAAAAAAATAAAAAATAAATAAATAAAACACATAGCATACTATTTTGGAAACTACACCCCTCATTGCACATAACAAGGGGTATAGTGAGCATTAACATGCCACAGGTCTTTTTTGACTTTTTGGTAAATTCGGATGTGTAAATAAAATTTTTTTTTTCACAAAAATGCAGTTTTTTCCCCAAATGTACAATTTTTACAAGAGGCAATAGGAGAAAGTGCCCCCCAAAAGTTGTAACTCCATTTCTTCTGAGTATGGAAATACCCCATGTGTGGACGTCACGTACACTGCAGGCATACTACAATGCTCAGAAGAGAAGGAGCCACATTTGGCTTTTTAAAAGCAAATTTTGCTGAAATGGTTTTTGGGGGCATGTCACATTTAAGAAGCCCCCATGGTGCCAGAACAGAACCCCCCCCCCCCCCACATGGCATACTATTTTGGAAACTACACCCCTTAAGCACGTAACAAGGGGTACAGTGAGCTTTTACACCCCCCAGGTATTTACAAATTTCGGCTAAAGTTGGACGTGAAAATTAAAAATTAGATTTTTTTTCACCAAGATGCTGGTGTTACTCCAATTTTTTTCATTTTCACAAGGAGTAATAGGAGAAAAAGCCTCCCATAATCTTTAACCCCTATTTCTTCTGAGTATGGTAATACCCCATATGTGGATGTAAAGTGCTCTATAGCGAACTACAATGCTCAGAAGAGATGGAGCGCCATTGGGCTTTAGAAGAGAGAATTTGTTTGGAATAGAAGTTGGGGGCCAAGTGCGTTTACAAAGCCCCCATGGTGCCAGAACAGCGGATCCCTCTCACATGTGACCTTACTTTGGAAACTACACCCCTCACAAAATGTAAAAAGGGGTGCAATGAGCATTTACACACCACCGGCGTTTGACAGATCTTTGGAACAGTGGGCTGTGCAAATGAAAAATTAAATTTTTCATTTTCCCGGACCACTGTTCCAAAATGGAGCATAAATGTACACTGCACCCCTTGTTACATTCCTTGACGGGGTCACATGTGGGGGGGGGGGGGTCCAATGTTCTGGCACCATGGGGGCTTTGTAAATGCACATAGCCTTCAATTTCAGACACATTCTCTCACCAAAAGCCCAATGGCGCTCCTTCTCAAGCATGCTCAGAGTGCCCAGGCATGCTGGTATGGAGTTTGGCAACATCTGAAGGGCCAGATGTTGCCAAACTACAACTCACAGCATGCTTGGAGAGTCCCGGCATGCTTTGAATTGCAGTTTTGCAACATCTGGAGGGCTACAGTTTGGACACCACTGTATAGTGGTCTCCAAACTGTGCCCTTCCAGATGTTGCAAAACTACAACTCCCAGCATGCCGAGACTGTCCAGGCATGCTGGTTGTTGTAGTTCTGCAACATCTGAAGGGCCAGATGTTACAGAACTACAACTCCTAGCATGCCTGGACTGGCTGGACATGCTGAGAATTGTAGTTTTGCAACATCTGGAAGGACGCAGTTTGGAGACCACTGCACAGTGGTCTCCAAATTATGGCCCTCCAGATGTTGAAAAACTACAACTCCCAGCATGCCCAGACAGCCAAAAGCTGTCTGGGCATGCTGGGAGTTTTAGTTTTGAAACTCCTAGAAGCAGCAGTGAAAATCACTTCACAGTGATCTTCACTGCTGCCTCTGATGCCGCCGCTGCCTCCACTTGTCTGCCGGTCCTCCAAGCTGCCTGCTCCACTCGCCCCGGGTCTTCAAGGTATCTGCCGCCAGTCCACCCGCCTCAACGGCCCCCCGCAGCCATCTTCACCTCTTCTGCCCGGACTTCCAGGGGTGGGCAGAGCGGGGGATCTCATCTGTCACTCCCCGCCCTGCCTTGCGATTCGCCGGTCAGTGCTGACTGGCAAATCGCATGGGATAGGAGGAGGTGGCTCCCCTGCCTGTATCTAAGAGCTCTGATCATCCCTATTTTCCAGGCGATTGGGTGACCAGAGACCTGATCAGCCCGGAATCGCCGATCTAAATTGAATGGCCGACATGAGGGGGTCTCAGGACCCCCCAAGGGGTTTCCACGGGGTGCCTGCGGGGGACCGGAATTCCCACGGGCATACAGGTACGCCCTGTGTCATTAACTAACAGGACGTCAGGGCATACCTGTATGTCCTTAAGGAGTTAAGGGGTAGTTCGGAAAAAACTATTTAACTCCTATCAACAGCATAGGGAATAAGTGTTCAAGCGCTGGGGGGCTGACCACTAGGACCCCCCCCCCCCCCATTCTCCTGCTCAATGCTCTGGCTCTCTTAAAGGAGCATGTGGCATCGACAGCACATGCTCTATTCATCCTCTATGAGAGCATCAGAGATGCCCGAGTACAGCACTCAAATCCCTTCACTGCTTCCATAGAGAATGAATACAGCATGCACCATCTATAGCACATGCTCCTCTCAGAGAGCCAAGGCTTTAGGCAGAGGGTGGGAGGGGGTGTGGGAGGGGGTCCCACCAGTGAGACTTCCTGTGATCAAACACTTATTCCCTATCCTGTGGATAGAGGAAATTTTCTCTATAACATTATGTTCAACTTGAGCAGAGAACAGGGCATGTTAAAATACAAAAGAAGGGTTAGGGGGAGTTAAGAAACCCCCACACAAATCAGATCTTTGACTGAACCGTCTGGAATTGGCAGGTCTGGCCATCTTTACCATGACATGTGGAGCCAGCTTCAGTGCCTGGGCATAGTTCAGCTTTAATTGCAAACTAGTAACTGGATTCCTAAAGAGAGTTTAAACACGGAAAATGAGAAATGTGAAATATCAAGCATCCATGACTATTTGGTTTCATTTTATTTGCTATAGATTATGTAAAATGGAAGTTGGAAGGTCAGCAAGAACATTCCCTTTAAAAGTCATTACATAGGAGCTGGTAAATGATCCTTTTTACTGCAAAAAGGTCTACAAAAATGCACAGTGCACGATCTCCTATGCAGCATATTCCCAGCGTCATAAAAAGTGTCATCCTTGAAATCCATAGAGATGTGAGATATAATGACATGCAAAAGGACAAAACGCCAAGTTATCATTGTAAAGATTGTATGACCCGTATGTCTCTCTGCATTCTGTATCAAAACTTCCTTTAATACCCATCTCACGATGGCTTTCTACATCCCTGCTACAGAATGCACCATGAAATACAGGCACGGAACAGGTGTTTCCAAAGCTGATAGGAATATGCAATAAGGATAACAGATATTGAATTCTGCAGCCCTGGCAGTCGCAGATATGACTAACATTGGGATTAGTCCTAAATATACAAGGTTGTGGTTTGCATTTTTATGGGGAGGGCTGATGTAGTTATCAACTGTGCCAGGACAAGTACATTGGAATGCATTTTTGTTTGAATCCAATATGGCCTTTTTTAGCAGAATTTAAAGGGGTACTCCGGTGAAAAACTTTTTTTTTTTTTTTTATCAACTGGTGCCAGAAAGTTAAACAGATTTGTAAATTACTTTTTTTTTTTTTTTAAATCTTAATCCTTCCTGTACTTATTAGCTGCTGAATACTACAGCGGAAATTCTTTTCTTTTTGAAACACAGAGCTGTCTGCTGACATCATGACCACAGTGCTCTCTGCTGACATCTCTGTCCATTTATACTTGGTGTAATCTACAGACCCCCTAATATCACTGAAGAGATAGAAGGTCGACTTCATAAACAAATAGAGAGGGCCGCCCGGGCAGGTACAGTGGTAATAATGGGAGATTTTAACTATCCAGATATAGATTGGGGTCCGGGGTTGGCTAAAACTACAAAGGGGCGACAATTCCTAAATTTATTGCAGGATAATTTTATGGGCCAGTTTGTGGAGGACCCAACAAGAATTGATGCCTTGTTGGATCTGATTATTTCCAACAACGCAGAGCTGGTTGGTAATGTAACTGTGCGGGAAAACCTTGGTAATAGCGACCACAATATAGTTACTTTTGACTTAAAATGTAGAAAACAAAGACAGGCGGGGAAGGCAAAAACATATAACTTTAAAAAGGCAAATTTCCCTGGGCTGAGATCTGCACTACAGGACATAGACTGGGGGGAGGTGTTCTCAAATACTGATACGAAAGGTAAATGGGACATCTTTAAATCAACTCTAAATAACTATACAGCTAAATATATACCAAAGGGGAACAAATATAAACGACTAAAACTAAATCCTACATGGCTGACAAATGATGTTAAAAGAGCAATAAACAACAAAAAAATAGCCTTCAAAAAATACAAATCTGATGGGTCAGCTATAACATTTAAACAGTACAAGGAGCTTAATAAAATCTGTAAAAATGTAATAAAACAGCAAAAATTCAAAACGAGAGACAGGTGGCCAAAGAAAGCAAAACTAATCCTAAATATTTTTTTAGATATATAAATGCAAAAAAAAAACAAGGACAGAGCATGTTGGACCCCTCAATAATGATAATGGGGAGGTTGTCATGGGCGATCAAGAGAAGGCGGAGCTACTGAATGGGTTCTTTAGTTCTGTATATACTAAGGAAGAAGGAGCTGACATTGGACAGGTCAGTGCTGGTAACACATCATGTAATGTACTGAACTGGCTTAATGTAGAGATGGTACAAGGTAAGTTAAGTAATATAAATGTAAGCAAATCTCCAGGGCCAGATGGACTGCACCCAAGAGTTCTTAGAGAGGTAAGTTCAGTAATATCTGTACCCTTGTTCATGATATTTAGAGATTCTCTGGTGTCTGGTATTGTGCCAAGGGACTGGCGCAAGGCGAATGTGGTACCAATCTTCAAGAAGGGCTCTAGGTCTTCCCCAGGAAACTATAGACCGGTAAGTTTAACGTGCATTGTGGGTAAATTGTTTGAAGGACATATAAGGGATTACATACAGGAATACTTAGGGCATAATTGTATTATAAGTGATAGCCAGCATGGGTTTACTAAGGATAGAAGTTGTCAAACCAATCTAATTTGCTTTTATGAAGATGTGAGTAGAAGCCTTGACAGAGGAATGGCTGTGGATATAGTGTTTCTGGATTTTGCTAAAGCGTTTGATACTGTCCCTCACAGACGTCTGACAGGTAGGTTAAGGTCTTTGGGTTTGGAAATTTTAGTTTGTAACTGGATTGAACACTGGCTCATGGATCGTACCCAGAGAGTGGTGGTCAATGATTCGCACTCTGATTGGTCCCCGGTTATTAGTGGTGTACCCCAAGGTTCAGTACTGGGCCCGCTGTTGTTTAATTTATTTATCAATGATATAGAGGATGGCATTAACAGCTCTGTTTCTATCTTTGCAGATGACACCAAGCTTTGTAGCACGGTACAGTCTATAGAGGATGTGCATAAGTTACAAGATGACTTGGATAGACTAAGTGCCTGGGCATCCACTTGGCAAATGAGGTTCAATGTGGATAAATGTAAAGTTATGCATTTGGGTACTAATAACCTGCATGCGTCGTATGTCTTAGGGGGGATTAAACTGGCAGAGTCACTGGTAGAGAAGGATCTGGGTGTACTTGTAGATCACAGACTACAGAATAGCATGCAATGTCAGGCTGCTGCGTCCAAAGCCGGCAGGATATTGTCATGTATAAAAAGAGGCATGGACTCGACGGACAGGGACATAATACTCCCCCTCTATAAAGCATTGGTACGGCCTCACCTGGAATATGCTGTTCAGTTTTGGTCGCCTGTACATAAGGGACACTGTGGAGCTGGAAAGGGTGCAGAGACGCGCGACTAAACTAATATGGGTCATGAAACATCTTAGCTATGAGGAGCGATTAAAGGAGTTACAATTGTTTAGTCTTGAGAAGAGACGTTTAAGGAGGGATATGATAAACGTATATAAGTATATTAATGGCCCATACAAAAATTATGGAGAAAAACTGTTCCAGGTTAACCCCCCCAAAGGACGAGGGGGCACTCCCTCCGTCTGGAGAAGAAAAAGTTTAGTCTCAAGGGGCGACACGCCTTCTTTACCATGAGAACTGTGAACTTATGGAACAGTCTACCTCAGGAACTGGTCACAGCAGGAAAAATTAACAGCTTTAAAACAGGATTAGATACATTCCTGGAACAAAATAACATTAATGCTTATGAAGAAATATAAAATCCCATCCCTTCCCCAATATCGCGCCACACCCCTACCCCTTAATTCCCTGGTTGAACTTGATGGACATATGTCTTTTTTCGACCGTACTAACTATGTAACTATGTAACATTTTAGGAACTGTCCAGAACAGCATATGTTTGCTATGGGGATTTCCTTTTACTCTGGACAGTACCTTAAATGGACAGAGATGTCAGCAGAGAGCACTGTGCTCATGATGTCAGCAGACAGCTCTGTGTTTCAAACGGAAAATAATTTCCACTGTAGTATTCAGCAGCTAATAAATACATGAAGGATTAAGATTTTTTAACAGAAGTGATTTACAAATCTGTTTAACTTCCTGGCACCAGTTGATTAAAAAAAAAAAAAAAAAAAAGGTTTTCACCGGAGTACCCCTTTAATAAAGTCTCTAAAGACTTTTTATATATATATATATATATATATATATATATATATATATATATATATATATATAATAATTAGTGATGAGCGGCATAGGCCATATTCAAATTTGCAATATTTCGCAAATATATGGACGAATATTCGTCATATATCCGCAAAATTCGCATATTCGTTATATTCGTTTTTTTGTGCATATGCGAAAATATATGTGCATATGCGAAAAAATATGGGCATATTCGCGAATATTGAGCCCTCCCTTCTTTAATGGTATAGGGAACTAATGCGCTAGTGCAGTGGTCTCCAACCTGCGGACCTCCAGATGTTGCAAAACTACCACTCCTAGCATGCCCAGACAGCCAACGGCTGTCTGGGCATGCTGGGAGTTGTAGTTTTGCAACATCTGGAGGTCCGCAGGTTGGAGACCCCTGCACTAGCCCATTAGTTCCCTATACCATTAAAGAAGGGAGGGCTCAATATTCGTGAATATGTGCATATGCAAAGAGCAGAGAGGGATGCAGTGATCACTGTGATGTGTAAAACATGAAAAGCCGAAGACTTGAAAAAAGCTGCACTCACCCACTGAGAAGTTTTTGCCAAACGATGCTTTTTTCCACGTGTCCATACAGCAGACGGCAAGTCAATAGCTGGAGGTAAGCTGGAGGGGAGCGAGAGCCAAAGCTCTCAGGTGCGGGGGGCGTACCACCAGACATCACCGTGATGTGTACTGTGAACAAAGAAAAAAAAAAGCGAATATTCGTAATTACGCATATATAGTGCTATATTCGCAATATTCGCAAATTCACGAATATGCAATATTCGCGATTAAAATTCGAATTTCAAATATATTTGTGAGCAACACTAATAATAATAATGAATTGTTAAAGCTGATTTCTTGGACCTGTCCCCTTACTGAAACTCCCTGTTGGTTTAGTTGTTTAGTCACTTTTTTAAGTAGTTTAAAGTCATTTTATCAATAATTTCATGAGAATTAACTCTCCATGCACCAACTTGTTGATGAGTCTGTGGGGAGATGGTGCGGATACAGAGCAGAAAAAGGGCAACAAAACCAGAAATAATGTAAAAATGGAAGCACACCAAAAGTATTCAATTTATGCAAATATGACAATCTTTATTAGGAGCACATAGTTAACATAGCAAAAGACAAAAATTATTGATAATATAGTGATGTAACAGACGCACAAGAATAATTAAAACCACTTAAAAAGGCCCATATTGGGCCACACCACACAGATGAGACATGGTGTATGTCTCATCCGGACCAGGGCCAAAAGGTACAGCTCTCCTACCACAAATGGAATAGCAGTATACTATGCCCCCGTCTGACCTATATTACACAGGCTCACAACAAAGTGACATATGCAAAATACACAAATGATATTTATATATAAGGGTGTCACAGTGAACATCAGAGAATGACATACCATATCTCTATAAATAAAGTGCCAAGTAATCTATATAATGAGCAAGAGATACCAGCAAAATTTAAGGTCAGATAAGAGGCAGGGCCTGCATGAGGTAGGAGCAAATATCACCCATACGCCCGGGTCCGAAGAACCTCCACGCGTTCCGTCACTGAGTGACTTCCTCAGGAGTGTCCTGCCCTGCCTGTTATCTGACCTTAAATTTTGCTGGTATCTCTTGCTCATTATATAGATTACTTGGCACTTTATTTATAGAGATATGGTATGTCATTCTCTGATGTTCACTGTGACACCCTTATATATAAATATCATTTGTGTATTTTGCATATGTCACTTTGTTGTGAGCCTGTGTAATATAGGTCAGACGGGGGCATAGTATACTGCTATTCCATTTGTGGTAGGAGAGCTGTACCTTTTGGCCCTGGTCCGGATGAGACATACACCATGTCTCATCTGTGTGGTGTGGCCCAATATGGGCCTTTTTAAGTGGTTTTAATTATTCTTGTGCATCTGTTACATCACTATATTATCAATAATTTTTGTCTTTTGCTATGTTAACTCTGTGCTCCTAATAAAGATTGTCATATTTGCATAAATTGAATACTTTTGGTGTGCTTCCATTTTTTACATTATTTCTGGTTTTGTTGTTGTTTTGCTTTATATAATGTTGGTTAAGCACCCAGGCTTACATACAATTTTTTAGCTGAGCCCCCCCTTCCTCTCTTTCTTGCACATAGCAGAAAAAGGGGGCAGAGGCACTATTCAGTGTTCCTTCAAAGCACCCATATTAGGGTTTCATTAAATATGTCAGTGTTGGCTCATTGTAACACATTCTGCATCATCATCCAATGTGCAGTATGGATTGTGTAAGAATAACATTCTAAAGAGAACAGATTTTTAAAAGACTTATTTTTAATATAAATATATATTTTAAAGCTCCTAAAGTACTCTGATGGAAAACAATTTTCTTCAAATCAACTGGTGCCAGAAAGTTAAACAGATTTGTAAATTACTTTGAATAAAAAATCTTAATCCATCCAGTACTTATCAGCTGTTGTATGCTCCAGAGGAAGTTGAGTTGTTCTTTTCTGTCTGACCACACTGCTCTCTGCTGACACCTCTGTCTATGTCAGGAACTGTCCGGAGCAGGAGAGGTTTGCTATGGGGATTTGCTCCTGCTCTGGACAGCTCCTGACATGCCTCCTTCTCCTGATATTTTATTTTGTCCTTTCCTCCCCTTATTGACAGCTCATTGCCTAGATTGCAGACCACCACTTCACTCTAGAAGAGGCGGTCCAGCTGATGTGTGTAAAGATAGATAGATAGATAGTTAGATAGATAGATGTACCTGTCCAATCACAGCATCTAGAGTGGAGTGGTGTTCTGTAACCTAGCTGTCAACAGGAGGAGGCAGAAGCAGGAATATCAGGAGAAGGAGACAATTTTGTGAAATTAATGTATTTACAAATAAGTTTCATTTGATGTGCCTTAGAGGCTCAGCTACATTATTTCAGATGACATTACTCCTGTAATATGTCTTGCTCTTGTCTATATTTGCAAAAAGGTATGCACCAGTGGTGTAATAGTAGTCATTTTGTATGACTCTTAGCCCCACTTATTTACTATGCACCAGTGTTAATAAATCTCCTCCTATGCAATTACCCACAGACAATATATTAGTGTATTGAGCTTTATGTCTGCTGCTGAAATGAATATATTAAATATGAGGCTTATGTAGACTGACATATTGATGAATCTAAATAGGATTAAAATTATTTAAATGAAAAAAAAAAAAAAGGTTCCTGTTGTTTCCTATTAATTTTATGTTCCTCCTTTACATACTGTGACTGCGGATGAGTTCAGCATTTATATCTGTGAACCCAGTCAGAAGTGGGCCCAGTACAATAGGGAGGTCAAGTCTTTTACCATCTAATCTGAATGATGCCATTGTGATATTGACAAAAGAAATGGTGTGAACTCCAGGGAAGAAGCTTCTCCAAATTCCAGAAAAACATTATAAATATGAAGTACCTGGGTGCTATATAGGGTAGCTATAGACTAATACATTACCAGTGTGTTGTTCCACCTGTATATGTGAGACATGGATGGTGGGGCAGTAGTGTAACCTTAAGTGGTGAAAAGGTACCTGTAGGAGCCTAAAAGCCCTTTTGCCACATAATAAGGCCCCTTTCACACTACAAAATTACTCCGTTTTAAAGATCCATACGAAGTTCCGTCTGAAAATCAGCTGTAAAATGGCAGTTACAAAATCCCTAATGGCCGCTAGAAAATCCCATTATAGTCTATGGGATTTTTCTAATAGCTGTTTTAACCCGTTATAGCCCATTATTAATAACGGGCATTATTTTGTGATGGAAGATAGTAATGGGAGAAATAGTGAGAAATAATACATGGTTCTGTACAGTCCTAAAGTCTCCTCAGGTAGAGTCCCTCAAGTCCACAGGGCTATCCTGCAGGGTCCCCCTAAGTCATTATATGGTATTGTCTTGTATATTAAGTATGTACATTTATTATATGTATTGTACAGTGAATGTAAGTAATATATGAAGGTTGTTAGGACTTTTACACTGTATAGGACCTTCCTAAGGTCATGTGACATGTCATGTGATAGGTGATCACATGATATACCCAGAGTTCCAGAGACACAGGTAACCAAAGGCAACCAGCTACCAATGGGCTTTAGTCCAGCCCCCTGATATATAAGGGGCTGTAGTCTCCACTCTGTCTCTCTCTTACTTTCTGGACCTTAAAGCAAGCACAAGTTCTGTACAAGTCAAGTCCAGAATAGCTAGGCCAAAGCCTAAAAGTCTGCAGCCACATCAAATATGTGAGTACAAGTCAAGTCTCTACTGTCCTTACCAAAGTCATAACAGTAGTACAGTGGTCTGCATCATCATGATTGCAACTACAAGTCCAAGCAAGCCTGAGAGGTTCCCTGTGTTACCGGTTACCGCTGTGGAAGTTATCTATTTGTAAACACTGTTATACTGCCTTCTTCCGTAAAGTTCCAATTGCTTTAAAACCCTGCTTTGGACTCTCATTTACTATATGCCGTTTTTTGTTGGTTGTAAGCGGTACCCTACACCATACAACCACATCCTGGCGTCACAAACACTAGGGGTTAACAACATCTTGCCCCAAGGGTTAATACCATCTGGCCCCGCTACCTACACCACTACACCCCGTGGTCCTGCCATAACATTGTGGTGACCACAATTAAGTCGATCACACTTGGGAGCCGGGTGCAGAAGGGGCTTCATCATCATCAGGAGAAGAGGGTTGCAGGTTGCCCGTGAGGCAGCAGCTGAGCCAGAAAGGTGATAGCATGGTTGGCAGTCAGCATGGTGACAGAAGGGGAAAGTCTGGAGCCAAGCTTTCCCAGGGTAGACCACCTGCTTTGTGGCAGCCTACCTTCCTGGGAGGTAGTGAAACAGGGGTTCCTGGAGTCGCCGGTAGTAGCAGTCAATCAGTGCGGACTGTTGGGAAAATCAGGTACTCGGGCGGTGTAGCAGTTTTTCATCAAGCATCCAGAGGAGGTTAACATGTCCACATGCAAGATGTGTCGGTGGAAGATGAAGTTTGGCCAGGGTCCTAATGTTGGCACCATGGCCCTCCATCAACATATGCAGCATCACCTTAAAGTGGCCTGGGAGAACTGTGGCTTCGATGTGGTGGTCCAGCCTGCTGCATCACCCAGTGGAACGCCGCTTCTTGTTTCAGCCAGCCAAGGATCCACCCCCTCAGTCGAAGGGAGCTGTGTGTCAAACCCATCTTCTGTCGTTCCAGATGCTCCTGCTCCTCCTACTTCGAGTCAGCCATTCCGCCAGCAATCCATCGGCAAAGCCATATCCAAGAGACAGCAGTATGTGCTCACTCATCCAGCAGTGCAGAAGCTGAATGTGCTCCTGTCCAAGTTGCTGGTGCTGCAGTCCCTACCTTTTCAAGTGCTGGACTCTGCACCTTTCAGAGAACTGATGGCTTGTGCCAAGCCGAGGTGGAGAGAACCAGCCCTGCGCAATTTTGTGGAACAGAAGGTGGGCCAGTCCTTGAGCCTCTCGGTGTGCATAAAAGTGAAAGGCAGTGCCGACGTGTGGAGCTGTAATTACATTCAGGGACAATACATGTCCTTTACAGCCCACTGGGTGAATGTGGTTCCTGCACAGCCACAACAGCAATTTGGACAAGTCACATCGCTTCTACCTCCACGCTCTCAGGCCGTTGGTCCTGTGACAGTGTGCAACTCCGCCTCCTCATCCTTCACCGTGTCCTCAGCCTCCACTTCACAGAAAAGTCTCAGTGAACCCCCCCCCAGCATACCATGTGTGCAGGGAACGGCAGTGTCACGCTGTTCTTCACATGGTTTGCCTTGGTAATCCGAGTCACACGGGAGCAACTGCTAAAATTCATTAATGAAGAAATCGAATAATGGTTTACTTCACGAAAACTGGAAATGGGAACCATGGTGACCGACAACGGAAAGAACATCTTGTCTGCGCTGTGACAAGGAAGCCTGAGACATGCGCCCTGCAAGGCACACGTGTTCATTCTGGTTGTCAAGCAGTTCCTGAAGTGTTCCCCCCCCCCATCTGCAAGACATCCTAACAATGGTAAATAATCTTGGCATGCACTTCAGCCACTTATACACACCCTCCTTGAGCTGCTGCGTTAGAATGGCATCCCCCAACGTAGTCTGATTTGCAAAGTTTCCACATATTGAAATTCCACCCTCCATATGTTGGACCGACTATACGAACAAAGAAAAGCCATCACCGATTTCTTGATGATCCAAGCAGATAGGGGATTCCCCTGTGTAACTTCAATGTCAACCAGTGGTAGCTCATACGTGACACCTGCTGTTTGCTCAGGCCCTTTGAGAAAGCCACATTATTAGTCAGTCGCCAGGATCATGGGATGAACAACGTAATTCCACTGCTTCATTTCCTACAACACGTGTTTAAAACGATGGCTGGTCAGGGCACTGGGGATGTGGCACCTACATCTCACGGCCAGATGAGCCCTGCGGGGGCTGAATGGAGGAGGGGCGCAGGGGCACAGTGGAGCACAGTTTAGGTTTCGCGAAATGCCCGTTTTTTCAAGTCCTGAGAGGAGGAGCAGGAGCAGCTAGAGGAGCTAGAGGGTTATGAGGCAGGCAAGACAGAGGACCGAAACACACCATGGCAGTATGCAATGGAAATGGAGGCAAGGAGTCCTTCCAAGTCACTTGCACAAATGGCACGATGCATGCTCAGTTGCTTGCTTAGTGACCGCCGAATTGTCACCATTCAGCAGCGGGATGACTCCTGGCTCTCTACTTTATTGGACCCTCGCTTCTAGCACAAAATGGGGGCCATTTTTACACCAACTGAGAGGGAGGACAAACTGACCTACTATAGAGACATCCTATGTAGTCAGTAGGCCGATGGCTATCTGCGCCATCGTCCATCCTCTCGCAGGTCTGACTCGGGGTGGGGGGGGCCCTCTGAACTCACCTTCCACTGCCATGGCTGCTGGGGAGGGGTGGGGTGGCACTAGCAGTACCAGCTGCATCATCAGCAGTCTGAGCCTACAGTCGCTGATTAATAGCTTTCTGCACCTGCATAGTGAAGTAACTCATCAGCAGCAGGTAGACATGGAGCAGGACAACACACCTTGAGGATCCGCTGGAAGTCTGGGTAGCCAAATTTGATTTGTGGCCGCAACTAGCAGAGTTTGCCCTGGAAAAGCTGTCCTTCCCGGCCAGTAGTGTGCTGTCAGAGCGGGTGTTTAGTGTGGCGGGGGCCATAGTAAACCCAAGAAGAACCCGTCTGTCCACAAAAAATGTGGAGAGACTGACCTTTGTGAAAAAGGAATCAGGCATTTACACCCACCAATGCCTGATACATCAGACTAGATTGACCATGGTGCCACACCAACACTTCACAAATATGGATAGTTCTAAACATATTTAAGGTGCTGCTCCCTAGTTACAGACATTCCTCCACATCAGACCACAAGTAAGTATTCAGGATATGCATTACGTAATACTTAAATTTTTATATGCATAGGATAAAATATATGGACCCCAATTTTTTTTTTAATCAAACAAAAGGAAAGGTGTGCAAAAAACACCATGTGCCACCTACACCACCAAGTATTTATGTGATGCAAAAACCTCTAAAAGGTGGAAAGGAACCACGTATGGTCCTTTGTAACCGGTAGGGGTAAAAACTTCCCTGTAAGGCCCTACTCTCGCATTAATAATTCCCTTCTTGGCAAGTGTTACTCGCCAAAAAAATGGCGGCCCCACAGAGGAACCTCTCCCTATTTACAATCTAATAAAGAAAAGAGGGATGAGACACACAAAAATATGGGGGGACGCTAGTGTAGTGTCCAATAGTACTTAAATGCAACACAGACGGCAATCCTCTATATGGCCAATGAAAAAAGGTGCCTGCGGGGTGCAACGAAACTCGACTAAGGTATCCAATAGTAGAAACATAAAGAAGCAATATTGTGCACTCACCGCGTGGTACGCATATTCAATCTTGGAGGCCCAGGATCCGGGAGATGTCCATGGATGTAATAGAAGAGCTTGGAGGCTACACCGGCCATTTCACACAGAAATCTGTGCTTCTTTCGGCCTCAAGTTCACATCATCATGCTGTGTCTTAAATCATGTAATTCTAAAGAGGTAACCATACCAACGCATAAACATGACACGCAGCATGGTAAATAAAGCATAGAGAGGTGACAGAGTGAACAAATCAGATAAAGAAGAACCTTAGAAAGGTAAAAATAAAGAAATATAAGCAACATAGATAGAAAAGAAAAAAAAGGGGAAGAATAAGACAGTACCTATCATACTGGATTAAGGAATGGAGCCAAATCAACCCGATCATTGAAGCCTCCTGGACCCTGTGCATTACACCTCAGAATCCAGCGAGCCTCTCGCTGAAGTAGTAGTAAGTCTATCGCCTCCCTGATCAGGTACCGCAACCTTTTCTAGCCCTCCAAATCTAAGGATGCTCACATCATTGAAATGACAAGTGGAAAGGTGTTCAGCTAATCTAGGAATGCCTTTTCCTACTTTCAGGGTATACATAAGCTCTCTAAAACGGGTACGAAGTTGTCGCTTTGTTTTCCCTATATAGTATCTCTTACATGGGCACATAATGTAATAAATTACAAAAGTGCTCCTACATGTAATGAGTTGAGCAATTCTGTGATTGACACCTCCTAGATTGCATAAATTAGTGCAGGAATTAAAGAAACAATAATTACAGTCTCCACATTTTCGATTCCCAGCAAGGGCAGCTGTAGAGAGCCATTTGTCCCCTGTTTTCTTTCATTTTTTTTTCTCCTATTTTTGATATAGTCGGAGATGGTCTGATTTTTCCTAAATTTAATAACTGAATTTTGAACAGTTGTTATTCTCAGGTCACTATCTTTTTCTAGAAGAGGCCAATGGCATTTAATTGTGTCACTAATGCATTGATTGAGTTGTGTGTTGTTGAAGGAGAAAGTGATTTTTTTTTGTATTTGTGCTGTTTTTTTTAAGATCCTATCAGCGTCTGTCGATAGATTCCACTTTATTATATGCTAATTCAATAGTTATTTTTGGATATCCTCTTGCGAATAGTCTTTGTTTTAGTTGTATGTATTGTATGTATTCATGGTTGTTGCTATTGATCCTTTTTAGTCTAATGAATTTACTCACAGGTATATTGCGTTTGACATAAGAGCTTCCATAATTTAGTATAGTGTTTTTGGCTATTGGCTTCCTATAGCCTTTTGTTTCAATACCATTAGCGGTAGAGATAATACACAAATCATGAAATTCTATTTTATTGTTACCAAAGACACTGGTGAACCTCATATTCATGTTGTTGCAGCAGTTAAGATAATTCACAAACTGATTAAACAGATCTTCAGTACCTTCCCATATAATGAGTATGTCATCAACATATCTTTTGAATGCTTTTATATATTTTACAAATAGATTATTTACGGAAAAAACATATTTCAACTCGAAGACTGTAAGGAAAAGATTGGCGTATGTACATGAGATAGGGGTTCCCATTGCGGTACCTGTTATTTGTCTGTACCAGTTCTGATTGAACTGTAAGGTATTATTAGATAAAATAAATTCAATAGCCTCGCAGATAAAGTCCATGAACTCCACAGACTTATGTGTGTTAAAGGAACAACCATATAGCCCATATAGAACAATCTGGTTATTACATTTAGGAAAAATCAGACCATCTCCACCTATATAAAAAATAGGAAAAAGAAGAAAGAAAAGACAAAAAGAGGGGACAATTGGCTCTCTACAGCTGTCCTTGCTGGAAATCGAAAATGTGGAGACTGTAATTATTGTTCCTTTAATTCCTGCGCTAATTTGTTCTAATATGTTCTTTTCATGCTGATGCCAGCTCCATACTGTCTCATACTGCCACCATATGTTCTCCTCATGCTGCTGTCACCTCCAGGCTGTGGCATTTAGCAACTATATGGTCGCCTCATGCTGCCGCCACCTCCATGCTGTGTCATTTAGCCACTATATGGTCTCTTGATGCTGCCGCCACCTCCATGCTGTGTCATTCAGCCACTATATGGTCTCCTCATACTTCCGCCACCTCCATGCTGTGTCATTCAGCCACTATATGTTCTCCTCATGCTGCCGCCAACTCCAGGCTGTCATTAAGCACTATATGGTCTCCTCATGCTGCCGCCAACTCCAGACTGTGTCATTCAGACACTATATCTTCTGTTCTCCTCATGCTGCCGCCACCTCCAGGCTGTGTCATTCAGCCACGATATGGTCTCCACATGCTTCCGCCACCTCCAGGCTGTGTCATTCAGCCACTATATGTTCTCCTCATGCTACCGCCACCTCCATGCTGTGTCATTAAGCCACTATATGGTCTCCTCATGCTTCCGCCACCTGTAGGCGGTGACATTCAGCCACTATATGTTACCCTCATTCTGCCGCCACCTCCCCGCTGTGTCATTCAGTCACTATATGGTCTCCTCATGCTGCCGCCACCTCCAGGCTGTGTCATTCTGCCGCCATTTGGTCTCCACTGGCTCACATCAGTTTTTTATAGCTTTTCGACCCAAATAAATTCATATCAAACATTATTTTTTTTTGAAAATTCTGCTAATGGGACAAATGAAAATTTTCATAAAATGTGATCATCGCTAGTTCTTATATGTTATCTTTTGAATTACCTCAAGAATCCAAATAAACAGGTTTGAGCGAGAAAATGAAGCCATAACTGATTAACTGAAACATCCAAAGTTTGATACCCAGTTTCGCAGTACCAGTCGTGCTTACTTAATTGTGCATGGCTTGATATCTATCGACAAGCATTTGATACCATCATGATCTACCCAGTAGCCCTCCCGGGTCAGGCCTGCACCACTAAGAGGGAGTACAAAATAACACACTACTCTAAAATTGTGCTGCCCTGCGGCCTACATAGGCTGCCACCAACTCCAGACTGCGTCATTGTGCTGCCTTATAGTCTTGACATACTGCTGCCACCTCTAGGCTCTGTCATTGTGCTACCATGTGATCTCCTTGTTACATTGATCTTGTAGTTTGACAGTATTTTTTCAAAGTAAATGCTTCGGGCAACCGGGACATAAGCAATGGGGGGGGGGGGGGGGAGTTAAAGGCAGGGTCTGGGACCGGTGGTAGCTGGCCTCGCGGTGGACCATTAGCTCGATTTTAAGCCTGTCATGCCCCCTCGACAGCCAGCTCAATTTTAAACCTGTCACGCCTCCTCCCATAGGATTGCATTGAGGGGGCAGAGCATGTGTCACACAGGGCGGGGTCGTGACGTCACAATGCTCTAGCCTCCGTGATCGCCATTAATCAGACATGCTCCGGGGACTGATTGTGACTGATTGTGCTGCTTGCAAGATCACGGGGGTCCCCAGCGGCGGGACCCCCGCGATCAGGCATCTTATCCCCTATGCTTTGGATAGGGGATAAAATGTCTTAGCACCGGAGTACCCCTTTAACTTTCTGGAGCCAGTTGATAGGAAAACTTTTTTTTTTTTTTTTTTTACAGGAAAACCCCTTTAAGGGTGTTCTTAACACAGATAAGATGATAATTCCTATGTAAGAGGACAAGCGTTTGGCCAGCAGTCATCTCTCCCAACCTCCCTATCCCTATTTCCAATGTGGCTCTGTAGGCAGCTTATTTACTATAATTAACTTTAAAAAAAATACATATTAAGGGAGCTAACAGGTCCTCTATATGAGTTATCTGATTTAGACAGCTTCGACCAATTGAAAAGACATACAGTGGAAATATAAATAGGCGTCAGTTCAGGACCATCAAACAAATGGCTGTTACTGCTGCTGAAAGTATTTTGGAAATCATGGACGGGACTTCCGTGAGTTGTGGTGGTGCACGTGGCAAAATAATAAGTCTAATGATAAATTTAAAAAGTCCCAGCACTCACCAAGTAGCTGCTGAAAGGTGAATTTATTAACATAACTGATATCACAGGACACGTTTCAGCAGTATGCCTTCCTCTGCTGCCAGCAGAAAAGGTATACTGCCAAAATACATTCTGTGATATCAGTTATGTGAATAAATTCACCTTTCAGCAGCTACTTGGTGAGTGCTGGGACTTTTCTAATTTATCATTAAACTGCTGGTAAAAGTGGCTGACATGGTCTTTAGCACTGCTTAACCCAAAATGGACAACTTTTTTTCAGTTTCTCATATAAAAGGGCCTACATAGATAGACAATGCTTTGCTATATAATGGCTTACAGTCTTTGCACTTAGAGGGTTGGAGTATTTCATAATAGAGAAAAAATTTTTGCTGAAAAATGGCTCTGCAGTGGTGTTTTATTTTAGGTATTTATTTTCTACGTAGGTACATATTATACAACATAAGCTCTTCACCCAGACAAACATAGCACCATTGTAAATATAAATAAAAAGACATATAAACTGGATCAGCTCACATTTATATTTTACAGGTGATTAACAAAGATGAGAATTATTTTTTTTTTAAATCCAATTCATTTTCCAACAGATACTAGAGACTTATGTTTACACATTTGGGAACCTTAGTTCAGACGGGCTCCAATCCCTCTATGCTCAGCTGTTTATCCAACATATAATTACCAATGATCAAGTGTAAACAATCAATGCCTGATTGTTCAGTGTATTATTGTATCCACACAGAATAACACAAGGCAGTTCATGCAGCCTCTATATGCCCCTGGTACAGTGTATATGGTTCTGTTCTGTGACATACCATGTGAAGGAATTGTGACACCGGGCATTGGATGGGACACGACTTCTTCAAACAGCTGATCTGACAAGATGCCTAGGGTTAGCCCTGCACCAATACAATATTGATGGCCATCAACATTCTTATCTCGGAAAAGCTCTTGAAAGGGTTAATCTGGCTATACTAAGTTACGTGGTGATCTATGCTTCTTTTGGCTTCCTCTAACATTTTGTCTCTATAGAAACTGGCTGCTCACCCCATCACTGTCTGCAGCAGTGACCTGCCTCAGAAAGGCTTCATATCCATCACAGACTCCGTTTAATTGGGTACTCCATCCCTAGACATCTTATACCCTAGGGGATAAGATATCTGATTGTGGGGGCCTCTGCAATCTCCCTACAGCACACAGCATTTGTTTAGAACACCTGCTGCGGTGCCGGAGGCTCATGACGTTATGGCCACACACCCTCAATGCAAGTCTATACAAGTCCCATAGACTTGCATTGAGAGGGGGGTGTAACGTCACAAGGGGGCGTGGCCATGATGTCACCAGCCTCTAGCACTGCATTGCTAGTCATCCGGCACAGAGCGAAGTTCGCTCTGTGCGTCGGATGACTGGGGTGCCACAGCAGAGATTGCGGTGGGATCTTTTCAATAGGGGGTAAGATGTCTAGGGGCGGAGTACCCCTGTAAGGCCAGGAAATAGAGTCCTTACCATGGACATGATGAATTCTTACAGATCTACTTGACTTAACGTTTACATAAAAAATCTAGATGTGTCTAAATTTAGATGCTATTGATAAATCCCAGACAATGGGGGAGATTTAGCAAAACTGGTGCAGAGTAAAACTAGACCAGTTGCCTTTCAGAGGTCTTTTTTTTTAAATTTTTTATGAAAGAGGCAATCTGATTGGTTGCTATGGGCAACTGGTCGACTTTCCCTCTGCACAGGTTTAATAAATCTTCCCTAATATGTTTAAAACAATTAATATATAACACTAAATCAGGACTATTTGAGGACTGTGGCTGCTGACAGAGAAAGTCACTATTTAGTCCAGTGTTTCCCAACCAGGGTGCCTCCAGTTGTTGCAAAACTACAACTCCCAGCATGTCCGGACAGCCTTTGGCTAATAGTTGTATTTTTACAACAGCTGGAGGTACCCTGGTTGAGAAACACTGGACTAAATAGTGACCTTCTCCATCTGCAACCATAGTGCAAAAATCTATTCTGATGGATCGTATTATACTGCAATGCATGGTTGTTGGTAAAAAATTTAATATATTTATTTTATTTAGAAAACAGTGTAATTTCTTAGGAAGACTGAGATACTAAACTCCTTGGCTACTTCGTTCTCCTCTGCTATCATTATCGGTCAAAGAACTTGTAGACTAAATCCCTGTGCAGAATATATATTAATATTTCTGTTTTTCATCTATAAAACAAGATTTTTACTTTAGTATTATTAGAACATATATTTTTTATCTATTTATTCCAACCTCATTCCACCTTTAATCAGACTCATTGTTTTCACAATTTCCTTAAACAAGTAGATGATCAACACAGAGTTCACTCATTTCCCTTTCTAAGAACAACTGCTTTAAGGCTATTTATCATTCTTATTAACTATTTTAATCATTTTATTTAACCCATCTCATGCTAAATAAAACAAGGAATTTAACATGTGGTGAAATTGTATCCTATTTGGAGCTTTTGGACTTTAAGAGAACATGTGACTTCTCCTAACCTGTTTTAGTAAATACATGTTTTTTTCATAAAATAACGATCCATATAAATGTTTTCCGATATATGTTTACTTTTTATGTAGCATAGTTATACATTTCTAGTAAGAATAAAAGATGAATTCCGCAACACAAAGCTATAAGAATAGATGTTCTTGAATTGTTATTTCATAAGGGATACAAGTAGCTACTGAATAGGTAGGTCAGAAGAAGCTACAGGTCCTCTCTCAAGTGGTACTTCAGTGGAAAAACTATTATTTTTAAATCAACTGGTGCCGAAAAGTGAAACAGATTTGTAAATTACTTATTTTAATTTTTTTTAAATCCTTCCAGTACTAATCAGCTGCTGTATGCTCTACAGGAAGTTATTTTCTTTTTTATTTATTTTCTGCCTGACCACAGTTCTCTCTGCTGACACCTCTGTCCCTGTCAGGAACTGTCTAGAGCAGGAGAGGTTTGCTATGGGGATTTTCTCCTTCTCTGGACAGTTCCTGAAATGGACAGAGGTGTCAGCAGAGAGCACTGTGGTCAGACAGAAAATAAATTCAAAAAGAATAAAAAATTCCTGTGGAACATACGGAAGCTGATAAGTACTGGAAGGATCAAGATTTATTAATAGAAGTAATTTATGAATCTGTTTCACTTTCTGGCACCAGTTGATTTAAAAAAAAAAAATGTTTTCCACTTGAGTACCCCTTTAAGAGTTTGTTCACATTGATGTCTGGCTCTGTTAACTCATGTCCATTAGTAAAATCAGTTCAAGAGTTTTGCAAATGGATGTAAAAGGATCTTATTGATGTCACTGGGATTGTTTTACAGATTGTTTGACAGAAAAAAAAAGACAGTGCATGCAGTACTTTTTTCCAGTAAAAAAACAAAAACAAAAAAAACAAGAGAAACGGATATAATACATTTAACATTGAAGTCTATGGGAAACGGATGAGCCTTTAATGTCAACCATTTGCATCCGTTTTTTTTTCCAATCTGTTCTTCATCCGTTATTACTGGGATGTGAGTAATAGAGGTGTGAGCAGCCAAGAAGTAGCCAGATGGAAAGAAAAAAAAATACCAAAAACAAAACAACAAAAAAAAACAAGAGAAACAGATATAATACAGTTAACATGTAATTGTGAGCAGCCAGGAAGTAGCCAGATGGAAAAGAAACAAGACACAAATGGATAATAAAAGATATAAACTGATGCAAAAGAATGCCACTTGCCACTTGATTCTTACCTTTACAAAAACAGCACTTGCCCATGAAGAGCCATTCAATCTGGTCTGGTGGCGCAATGATATGACATCATCACGCCGCCCATGCCAGCATGCAGATGTCCAAGTCGCCTCAGAGAAGAGTTAGTGGTGGGCAGGAGGCTTTTAGCTCCTAGCTATGATGTTAGGACCTTTTATACCAATGGGTAGTGGGCAGCCTTCAGGTAGGGCCGCTCTGGCAGCATCGGACCACCCCCTGCTGGCCTACAGGGAGGACGGCCTGCCAGGAAAATTCCCAGTATCTTGATAGGCCAGTCTGGCCCTGTTTGGCATTCATTCTCATCATGTCTACTTGTGATCCTATAAGAGTATCAGAAAACCCAATATGTTTTTGTTTCAATGGAAAAAAATATGTACACACCTTTTGTGTGATTACTGTCACCTTAACATATGCTTTACTGTTGTCATACATGCCATATTGTGAATAAAATATAATAAAAAAAAAATTGGTCTCAAAATTGCATTTGATTTACTAAATGTTTTGTATTTCTTTCCTTCTTTATTTATTATTTTTATTTATTTTTCTTTTTACATAGTGCTGACCTATTCTGATGCAGCTTTGGGAAATATAGATTATACAGCCATTAATTGGGGCTTACCATACAGGTCAGCCAGTATGCCATCAGATACATACTTGACCCCTGACTCTTCCACGAAAACAGATGTCAAGAGAAAGAAGGATATGGCATGAAACATTTTAATTTGCCTGCTTTTTTGTTTCCATTGGAGAGAAGCAACTATCTGTATATGAGACATATGCTGTATATCTAGGACTGCTTCTTTCACCAGTATTCATTAATATCAATTTTCATATTGTTTTTATTGATACAAATAGAAGTTTAACTAGTTTTTGAAGATTCCATCATTAGTCTTTCCTTTTTTTTTTTCCGTGAAAGCAAGAAAAATTAAAAAAGCAACGGAAGAAAAACAGCTCCCTCGATTAATAGCTCCCATAACCTAATATAGCTGATTGTTTGTCCTTTTATGAAGCATTGTAAAAAATCTTTACTCATGCTAGTGCTTTGTGTAGCATTCATAGCCCTCTATGTGGCTATACCTTTCTTCTGGATGCATAGTCGGTGGTTAGCACTGCTTTATCACAGCGCCGTGGTCTTCGGCTCCAATCTAACCAAGGACAACATCAACGTAAGGTTCATGTTCTTCCTGTACTTGTGTGGGTTTCCTTCAGGTTCTCTGGTTTCTTCCAACATTCAAAACATACTGACAGGTTAATTTGCTTCCTATGAAATTGGTAGGTAGTCGTGTGTGTTTGAGTTAGGGATATTAGATTAGAAACAGGGATAATATATATATATATATATATATACAGTAAAAAAAAAGGGAACCAGCACTGTATCAATGGACTTCAAGTCCCAGGTAGGTGCTCAGCTTCAACAGGTTCAAACTCCAAACCTTCCAACGTAAAATCCAAAGAAGGAAGCGGCACTCCAAGTTGCAAAAAGCAGTGTGTTTATTCACCCATCAAGTCAATGCGACGTTTCAGCCTCACAATGAGCCTCATTGTGAGGCTAAAACGTCGCATTGACTTAATGGGTGAATAAACACACTGCTTTTTGCAACTTGGAGTGCCGCTTCCTTTTTTGGATTATATATATATATATATATATATATATATATATATATATATATGAATATGCAAAGCAGCTCATTACACCACCTTCTCAGGTAGAATTCTCTGGTATCAGCTTGTCTCCTCTTATGGAATATAAAAAGCTGGTCGGGATTTATGCCAAGCCAGACTACTCCCCAAAAGGGAAGTTTCTACCCATCTGCAGACAGCTGTTTCGTGGTGTTTGCCACTCGTCAGTACAGAGCAGGGTGATCTGGCTTGGCTGAGGTGAGAGGCCTTAGACCAACTAAAGGGCATAAGTATTTACCTCAGGGAGAGGCCACCACTTCTGGTGGGACGGAGCTTCAAAAGGCCAATTAGCACTCCGAGGGCATTCTGGGTATGGAAATATGCAAAGCAGCTCATTACAACACCTTCTCAGGTAGCGTTCCCTGGTATCAGCTTGTCTCCTGTTACGGAATATAAAAAGCTGATCGGGATTTATGCCAAGCCAGACTACTCCCCAAAAGGGAAGTTTCTACCCATCTGCAGACAGCTGTTTCGTGGTGTTTGCCATATATATATATATATATATATATATATATATATATATATATATATGTAGAAAAAGTCACAGCACTACTATGTCCAAAAATAAATAGGGTGCCAGCATCACAAAACCTGATTAGGGTTCCATTCAGATAAGTAATTCCAATGACACAGCACTCCAGTACAAAAAGTGTATTTATTCACACACGTCTCAACACAGCAACGTTTCTGCTCCTATGGAGCCATTTTCAAGCCTAGTGATACATACATCATAGGTGGTATTTATACCCAAAACAAAGTGCAAAGTGCAATCATAGTTACACAAGTGTATCCAATTTCCATCATTACAAAATTACATCAAAACCAATCTGTTATACTCATAAATACATATTTTTGTGTTATACCATGAAGTGCATACAATAGTGCCATTGTGCTAATAGTGATATAGCTTTAAAAAACATTATTCCACAGGTTCTATATAAAATACAATATTAATAATTCATAATTGCTAATTGTATACATGTGATCACAAAGTCCATATACATAAAAAGAACAAAAGAGAGAGGACAATGCAGCTTACCCGCTCTGTTAACCTGTCATGGCACCGTTAGCGTGGAGTGCGATCAAATGCGCACGCGCATGCAATCAAGATCACCTCTGTGCAGTCATGTGATCAGGGAAGCTGTTGAAGTCTTGCGATGCTGGATCTCTCACAGGACCGCCTCACCCTGTTTGTGTCATATCACTATGATCGCGGGCTCGGGCAGGGGAACCGTGGTGACCCGATCACATGACTCGGCCACAGTCAGCTGATTATCAATGTAAACAAACCTACCACGTTTTGACTCGCCGTTTTCATAGGCTGTCAACACTGTATGCACCCTTTCAAACTCGTTTTAATATAGCAGAAAAAAAATGTGTTAAGTGTTAAAATAACTGAGGACAACTATAGTTATGGATGTTGGGATTGCTGAAGGCCAATATGGACCAGTTCACCCATACAAAATAAATATACGAAAAAAAAAAAAATAAAAAAAAAAAAAAAAAAAAATATATATATATATATATATATATATATATATATATATATATATATATATTAAAAATAATGAAAACCATAAACCAAAAAAAAAAATTATTATATAAACCAGAAAATTCCATTAACCAAAAAAAAAAAAAAAATTAAATAAAAAACATTCCGAGAATAGGTAAAATAGCAAATATAAAAATAAAAAAATTAATAAACTAATATAATTAAAATATATATATATATATATATATATATATATATATATATATCAAAAAATCATTGTTAATTTTTTTGATATATATTCTTTTTTTATTATATTATTTTATACATTTTTTTATTTTTTATTTGATATATTTTCTTAGAATTTTTAAATTTCCTTTTTTTTTTTTTTTTGTTTATGGCATTTTTCTGGTTTATAAAAGAAATGTTTTGGTTTATGGTATTCATTAATATATATTTTTTTTTTTGTATATTTATTTTGTATGGGTGAACTGGTCCACAATTGCCTTTGGCAATCCCAACATCCATAACGATAGTTGTCCTCAGTTATTTTAACACTTAACACATTTTTTTTCCTATATTAAAACGAGTTTGAAAGGGTGCATACAGTGTTGACACACTGTGGTAGGTTTGTTTACATTGGTGATCAGCTGACTGTGGCCGAGTCATGCGATCGGGTCACCACCGTTCCCCTGCCCGAGTCCGCGATCATAGTGATATGATGCAAACGGGGTGAGGCAGTCCTGTGACCCAGTATCGTGAGACTTCGACTGCTTCACTGATCGCATGACTGCGCAGAGGTGATCTTGATCACATGCGCATTTGATCGCGCTCCATGCTAACGGCACCATGACAGGCTAATAGAGCAGATAAGCTGCATCGTCCTCTCTCTTTTGTTCTTTTTATGTCTATGGACTTTGTGATCATATGTATACAATTAGCAATTATGAATGAATAATATTGTATTTTATATAGAACCTGTGGAATAATGTTTTTTCAAGCTATATCACTATTAGCACAATGGCACTATTGTATGCACTTTATGGTATAACACGAAAATATGTATTTATGAGTATAACACATTGGTTTTGATATCATTTTATGTAATTATGTACTGATGGAAATTGGATACACTTGTGTAACTATGATTGCACTTTGCACGTTGTTTTGGGTATAAGTATCCCCTATGATGTATGTATCACTAGGCTTGAAAATGGCTCCATAGGAGCAGAAATGTTGCTGTGTTGAGACGTGTGTGAATAAATATACTTTTTGTACTGGAGTACTGAGTCCTTGGAAATATATATATATATATATATATATATATATATATATATATGGCTTTGTCAGATTTTCCTGTTGAGCACAGCAAGAGAAAAAGCTCCAAATGGTTTTCCTAATCCCATTTGCTAAGCATTGGACAGCCGAGATCTCCGAGGTATAGGTGAACATTGAATAATGCATGTAGCTGAATATCATAGCTAGACAAGAATAGGGCCATTGTGCGTATTGTCAGCGTTTTGTATTTTAATTGCTACATTTGTGACTAATAGAATAATTGTAGGTCATGACCTAATGAATTTCTCCTGTGTCCAATTTTATAATTGGACATTGTTAATGTCCATTTTTGCCCTATTAAGTAAAACACAACATACTTTTTTTTTATTTATTTATTTGTTTATTTATTTTATTATTGTATTGCTATCTCATTTTCCTTTCACAGTAGTCATTTTTTTCCCCTTTATTTTCTGCATTACCTGCTGTGTGAGCTCACCAGTGGGTCATGGAATGCTTGGCTCATTACTGTAGACCGCTTATCAAATCTTGGTGGTTTAGGGTTTCGACTATATTGTTTTATAACAGATAACCAAATCACATGATTATAGCGTAATACTTTTCTTTTAATGGAATTCCTTCTCCATTGAGATATACAAAGTGTATTATTGGTAGAACAAAATGTCATCTCAACATACTTTATGTTCCTGCAGTTACTGACAAGGTTTAATATGATATGTTACAGTGCTCACAATAGGCACATTTATTTTTATTTTTTATTTTACAAAATCACTGCGATGAATCATTGCTTTTACTATTATATTTAGCTTTGCCTGTGTTCTATCTGTAGGAGCAGGGCATGAAAAAATACATTTACAACTAGAATGCACTGTGCAGTTTGTTTTGTACATGATGAATGACAAAAAGTTTGAGGGCCGTTTGCTTTATGAAGGACCAGTTGTACGTTGTAATGACATCACTTATTTTACCACATAATCTATGGTGAAGCCTAACAAATTATTATTTTATGGGGCTAAATAAAAAAAAATAAAAAATGCAGTTTAGAAAAGGGGTTGTTTTTAAGCAATATACTTTACAGTTAAAATGGCATGTTCTCTTTATTCTCTAGGTCATTATTATTACAGGTTTTGTTTTATTTTACTAATTTTAAAACATTATAACATTTCATAAGAAAATGAGTAGGCTTAAAGGGGTATTCCGGGAATTTTTTTTAGATGTCTGATTATGGGGGGGGGGGCGCCACTGGGACCCCCAGTGATCTCCATGCAGCACCCGCATTCTATGTGGAAGCTGTGTCTCCAGTTTCAGAAACCTCAGAGTTTCCAGGACTGGGGAAGTGACATCACGCCACGCCCCCTACATTCATGTCTATAGGAGGGGACGTGATGGCCGGAGGTTTCCGAAACTGTAGATGCAGCTCCCGCATAGAATGCGGGTGCTGCAGGGAGATCGTGGGGGTCCCAGCAGCGGGCCCCCGTGATGAGACATTTTATCCCCTATGCTTTGGAAAGAGGATAAAATGTTTTTGCCCGGAATACCCCTTTAAAATTGACCTCTGCTGAACCCTATGATTTTTTTGTTGTATACAGGGCCGTATGAGGGCTCATTTTCTTGCATTATGATTTACTGGTTTATATTTACCATTGTACCTTTTTTATGAGACATTTTGATTGCTTGGCATGTGAAGTGACCAAAAATCAGCAATTATTTGGATTTTTTTGTATGTTACTGTAGAGGTTCATTAACATTACATTTAGTTTGTTTGGACATTTCTGCATTTGGCAATATCAAATATGTTTATGTTTATATTTTATTACTTTTTTTTTTATGGTAAACGGTTGGTGATTTAAACTGTAATTAAGGGAGGGGCTTATTCACATTTATTTACACTATTTAAAAAAAAAATTTTAGAATTTTCTTCATCACCTGGAGAAGCAGATTGATGAGCGGATGGAAGAGAGGCAAGTGAGAGCCCTTTGGCCGTCTTGCCAACTGACCCCACAATTGCCCCGCAGAGGTCTCGATCAGCCTGATGAGCCATCAACTATATTTTATAAGTTAGATACTACTATTTTCTTTGATCTCGGCATCAGAAGGGTTGATGCCGGGCATCAGCAATTTCACCGATGTCCAGCATTAGTGGTAGGTACTTACTGGGTATGAAGCATGCTTAGCTTGTGAGTGCACCTAATACAAGCCTACTTTTAGGAGGCTCCCTTCACAATAAGTTCATCACTTTCTTGGTAAATCGCTTGGGGATCACTTTGGTAAGTGCTAAGTTCTTCTGCAGTGCCACTGGTGAACTAAAGCATTACTCAAAACCCATTCAAATAAGTGGATTGTCTGTGCAGTGCAGGATAGGACAGGTTCTCCAGAGTGAGAGATGATATTTGTAACCACTCTTCACTCTGGTCTGGAGATGAAAATCTGCTATTAAAGGACTATTCCTAACTCATAAAGTGATGTCACCTCACAAATTAGTGACACACATCCTTGGCCATTCGCATTGTGATTCATTAGACCCTCATCACTTTCGTATGTGGATAGGGGTCAGCATAGGTGCACTGACAAATTTGTGGCTACACTATCCCATACACAACAAGCTACAATGCCATTTGTGTGAACTAATGTGGCAGTGGAGAAAATGACCCTCGCTTAGCCAGACTTTGCTGTATCCCAAGTTATGATATTTCAAACAGCATATTCCTAAATCTAACATGGACCTGTTTATTAATAGTGTTGCTCGCGAATATTCGCAATTCAAATTTTATTTGCGAATATCGCATATTCGCGAATTTGCGAATATTCGCGAATATAGCGCTATATATTCGTAATTACGAATATTCGTTTTTTTTTTCACAGTACACATCACAGTGATCATCCCTCTCTGCTTCCAGCTTATGTGGTGTAAGAAGGCTCTAATACTACTGTGTGAGACTGGCGTGCGAATTTTCGCATATGCACATTTTAGCATATGTTAATTTTTGTATATACAAATTTTTGCATATGTTAATTTTTGTATATACAAATTTTCGAATATGTAAATTTTCGCATGCACGAATAATCGCATATGCGAAAATAAAACGAGACTATTACGAATATGACGAATATTCGCGAATATGACGAATATTCGTCCATATATTCGCGAATATTCGCGAATTCGAATATGGCCTATGCCGCTCAACACTATTTATTAACAAACAAAACAATCTGTGGAAGGGGGAGACCACCCCTGAAACTCATCACTGATCTTTGTATGTGTATTTTTTGTATTAAAAAAGTCTGTTAGATATAAAAATATCCTTGTTTGGAATATTATTTCTTGGGATACTGCAGTGCCTGGCTAAGTAAGAATTGTTTTCTGTATTGCCATATTGTTCCATAACAGGACTGGCTGCCCTTTCATGTGACCTCTGAGCTCAGTACCTAATCCCTTCTTTGGTGTCTTTTTTTGCAGGCTTTTGCTCCCCAAATACACCAGTGAGCCTTACATTGCTATGACCCTGTTCACCATTTGTTCTTCCTTAGACCACTTTTGGCAGATATTAAGCATTGGATTTATTCCTTGACCCATACATCTAGCCCCTATTCATAGTCATTCCGATCCTTCCACTTTTTTGGCTGTCATTGTAATATGACAATGAATGTTAATTAACTTACCTGCCAGTTAATGTGTGTGTGTGTATATATATATATATATATATATATATATATATATATATATATATTTCTTTCTTTTTCTTTTTTTCTTTCTTTCTTTTTTTTTTTTTTTTTTTCTTTTTTTGCTTAGGCCTCTTGGTAAATTGGATCTAAACACAATCTAGTAAAATGTGCAGAAATGAAGATGATGGCAATTGGAGAAAGACATCTCTTTGCTCTTTCTATCTATCTTAGTGACACTGTATATCTTTTTTAGAAATCAATTAAAAACATAGTTGTGTTAATTTGATGTTGTTTTCCTGATGGATGTCACTTTGAAAGCGTTGGCCTCTAAAATTAGCTCATTTCACTTTCTCGGTAACTTAGTTAGAATGTGGGAAAACAGCGCAGTTTTCTCTCTAATTTAGAAAATAATTTGGTAATGAAAAGAAGCAACGTCTGTAGAATGAGATAATATTGCTAATTGGTTCACATGCTCTTTCATTTATACGTTCCTTATGATATGTCAGTAAACCCAGCACTTTAGCATTCACAACAGCATTAGTATGTATGCCCAACATTCAACAGCTACTAAAAATGTTACCTTCCTTCAGCACATTGTCTGCTCAGTTATTTTAGTACATATTTTAGTTTCTATCATGTTTTTTCTATACTACATTGCAATGTGCTAACCTTGTTGATCATTGATATGGATTTTATCTACACCTGGTCCTAGCTAATCTATTTGGGGTGTGTTGAAAAAAGAATACAAAAGGATAGTCCATGAAAAAATAGCTCCTGGGTCTTTTGGTTCCCCTTACCTAATCAGATTAAATACATTTGTGATATAAGGAGTTTATACTGAGATACTTTTTTATAAGTGACTGCAAATCCAATCTGGCTACTAAAAGATTTTGCAAATGCTATAGCTGATGTTACCATTTAACCAATAAAGTCTTTATAAAAACATTTTGAGGGCTTTGTGAAAAATTGTCCGACAATCCCACATGATAGATTCCTGACCACTGCAAAAAGTTAACCAGATTTTGGCACAGCTGCGCAACTTTTGAAATAGCTTCTAAAGCAAAAGTCGCAATGAAAAGTCTGTTAACAGCAACTGAGATGACAAATTGTGAGACAAATAAACACCACAAAAACAGGGTAAATGCACATCAATAAATCCCCCCCCCCTCCCCTTGATGTTTACCTTTTATAAAGAGTGGAGGTTTTAGATTGGATTCAGATGGCCAAAGCCACAGCAAAAAAGTAAATAACACCTTAAAGGAGTAGTTCAGTTACGGTATACATTTTTGTATATTATTAGTTTACTCCTTCATGTTTTTTTTTTGCAATTAACATTCATTAAAAAATTTACACTCCTACCACTATTATTACTATAGTGAAAAGTCATCAAAACTCATTTTTGCCTCCCTTTTCTGGCATCTCCATCTCGGCTGCTGTCCCTTCTCCTACAGCCGCCACCTTCCAAAATGGAGATCACAAGACTCAACTGCCGAGACCGACCAGCTGAGTCTCTCTCTTTAAGGAAGAGCGATATACACTATCTCTACACAATATTCTTGCACTGTTCAGAAGGTATCAAGTTTATGGCAGCACCCGAGGTAGCCTAATCCCTTCCCCCAATGCAACCTGAACCCCCCCGAGATTTAAAGAAAAAAAATACATTTGGACTGACCACATGGTCCCCGTCAGTGCCCCTGCTGCATCCACAACATAGAAGCAGAGGACCACTGCAGTCTCCTGCTTCTGCATACATCCAATGAACAGATTCACAGGGTAAAGAAAGGCCAAATCTTCCTCTGCGCTCCATGACATCATTAGGCGCCGGAGTACAGAGGAAAGCAGAGGCCTGGTGGACTGCTGCATATCTAATGTGGGGGAACTGCTGCATACCTAGTGTGAGGGAACTGCTGCATACCTAATGTGGGGGAACTGGCGCATACCTAATGTAAGGGAACTGCTGCATACCAAATGTGACGGAAACAAACAAAATAAACATATGTATATTATTGCATGTGGCACCTATATACTGTATCCCTATAGGGCGTGTTAAGACAGTATTGATTTGTGACTCTAATAGTGTTCCTAAACCAGCTACAGTAGCAAGTGAGGTGCAGTGATCTGTGCACCCCAAAAAGCATGTTGAAGTTACACGTATGTGGCCTTTAGTGCTATACTGTTGTGGTGTATTTCATATTGTTCCGCAAACACCTTTAGTTCTCATTGTGCTGTCTCTTCTCTCACCCAAAAAGCATGCTGATTAGTCACATGTATCTAGCCTTTAGTGTTAATACAGGTCTGTAGCACTTCATATTGTTCCGCAAACACTCATACTCGTTGTGCTTCCATCTCTGGCATGCAAAATCACATTCCTCTGACACGTATCTGACCTGTTAACACAGCTTTTTTAAATTTCCTTTTTTTTCGCAAACACACCTGAAATCTTTCTAGTTGTGTACACGCAAACACGCATTATACTAAAAAGCCTGTGCATTCGACACACATTAAGCTTGTAATGCAACTGTATTTTTAAAATGTTGTTTTATTAAACTTTACTTATATGCACCTTGTTGTAAGATAAACAATTGACTTGTAATTGACAAGTCGGTTGGTGAAAAATCACTAGTGAAATTCTTTACTATGTTACCAGATGCAGAAAAGCAGGCACGGTGCCGTCTCTGCAGAGAGAAAGTGAGGTAAAGGCAGGGTCCAAATTTAGGAATTAGGCTTCTACTTCAGCACCTCATGTATCACAAAGCCTGGGTAGAAGTATACCTAGTCCACCAATGTCTGCTCTCTGCTGGTGTTACTAGTAGTAGCCAGCTTACAACAGACGGTGGTGAGGTAGAGTTATCTACTCTACCTCACCACCGTCTGTTGTAAGCTGGCTACTACTAGTAACACCAATATACCACCACTTTACTTCCATCCTGGCCTACACGTACACAACCCATCATCCACAATAAAAAGGATAATTTTTGCGACACTTGTAAAAATCTGTGCCATCTTATTCACTTGCTAGACTAAGAATCTGTTGCTACTCCCAAAAAATGGATAATTTTTGGCATGCTTAGAAAAATCCATTCTGTCTTCTTCACTTGCTAGACTAAGAACCTCTTGCTACTCCCAAAAAATTGATCATTTTAGACACATTGGGATGAATTCAGAAATCTTCAAAAGTTCTCTCAACTCTACTCCCAACTGTCTAACAGCCAGGCCTCAGCACATTTTCAGGATTTACCTCATCTGTGTCATGCCCTCCTCCTCCCTGATCCGGTCAGTTATCCATTGGTAAATCCATGTCCTCCAGACAACAGTATTTTCCCAGTCACCCTCTTGTAGAGTGCCTTAATTCCTACCTGGCCAAGTTGTTGATGGCAGAGACCCTCCCATACTATCTTGTGGACTCCACGGCCTTCAGGCAACTAATGAGGTAAACCCAGCCAAGGTGGTGCGTACCTAGTCACCATTATTTTGCTGAGACAGCCGTACCATGCATGCCACCATTGATACGTGGAGTAGTACCTATGGCTAGAGGAAATACGTGGCCAAGAAAAAGCTTTTCTCCATTTCTGTTGTCTCAGTGGGATTTCCCAGCCAGGCTTGGGCACCAGAACGTACATCTACATCGTGTAAATGACGCGAGCACTGGTGCTTGCATTATGCATGGCAGGTCCCGGCTGCTATCAGCAGCCATGGACCCGCCAGGACATCAGTGATCACACTGATGTCCGCAATTAACCCTTCAAATGCCATGATCAATACAGATCACTGCATCTGTGATGCAGTCATTTGAATGGATGATCAGAGCGCCCGATCCATCATCCGATCATCCAACATGGTGACTGAAGCTCCCCTTACCTGCTCCAGTCAACATCCCGGGGTCTTCTCCTCTGGTCTGACATCGTGCAGACCAGAGAAGAAGTTTTCTGATAATACTGATGAGCAGGGCCGGATTATCATTGGATCTTTTGGAGCTCCTGCACCGGACCCGCACAGCCAGGAAAGAAAGGGGGTCCCACTCCCTCTGCATCATGCAGGTCCTGGTCGGCAGTCACTTAAAAACACAGATCTCCACACAGAACATAATGGCAGTGACTGCCCGATCAGGACCTGCTTTAATGCCTTCTGAATGTTAGAGGTGATGATTTGTTTGAGGACCTGTGATGTCATGATCATGTGACTTGCTCACTGGTATGGTGTAGATCTGCTCAGATCCTCTCCTCTTGTTCCCTTGCTCGGACTGGAGGGTGGCATGCCCTTCCGAAAGCGAACAGCGATACAGGAAAGTATCCAGCACCAGGGAGGCAGGTAAAACTTGTCTTTATTAAGGCACCTAAAATAGGATACACCGGAAAGTAGTAGCCTACGTATTTTGGGCTGTAGCGCCCTAAGTCATGGCCTAAAACTTTTATGCCATGACTTAGGGCGCTACAGCAGAAAATGCGTAGGATACTATGTTCCGGTGTATCCTATTTCATTAGATCCAAGCAGTGAATGCAATTTTCAGCTTACCCACAGCGGTCCCAGAGCGCACGGACTGTGCAAGGCAGAACCACTTCATACAGGAACAAGGATTTGGAATGTCCAGCGCAAATGGTCGTGCAAAAATGAATTTCTTTTTTGTTAAAAAGCCATAACAGGGGTCAAAGTAACGCTTTTCAGGTTAGCACCCTTAGTCGTACATGCTTTTTGGTCACATCATATTCCATTAAAAAAAATTGATAAAAACGATCAATGGCACAAAAAATGGTCCCTCATATAGCCTTGTATACGGAAAAATAAAAGTGTTATAGGGTTCAGAATGGGAACATTTTATGTATGTTAATTTTCTCACAAAAAGTTGAAAAATATAACAAAACCTACATTAATTGTGTATTGTTGTACTCTGTGGACCTACAGAATGAAGATAAAGTGTAAAATATATTGCGTAGAAACAAATCCACACCCCCAAAAACTTTGCAAAATTGCATTATTTTGCTATATTTTCTTTATTTGAAAAATGTATTTATCGTATGTGGGTAGGGCATCTATATTGGTGTGGGTGCATGGGGGGCCCCATGATTTGTCAGTCCACCTCTGCTGGCCAGCAACAAGTCTCAGTGGGAGGGGAGGGGGGACTATCTTGGGGGGATTGTGGGGCCCCATCATACTGAAGTGCTCCGTCTTCCAGGCAGCCTTAATCTGGCCCTTCTAATCAGTGCTATGTCTATGCATAGCACTGTTTAGTTTCTGCAATCTATTTATTACTATAAATAGTCCCCTATGGGGACAATAAAAAGTGTAAAAAAACAATAGTTAAAAAAAATGTAAAAAAAGCCCATCCCCCAATAAAAATTTTAATGGCCCCTTTTTCCCATTTTATTCCAAAAAGCGTAAAAAAAATTACTAAACATATTTGGTATTTGCATAAATGTCTGAACTATCAAAATATAATGTTAATGATCCCGTATGGTGAACAGTGTAAATGTTTAAAAAAAAATAAAAATAAATAAATATATAAAAAAATTGCTGCTTTTTTGTAACATCAACATCACATTCCAAAAAAAAAAAAAATCATAAAAAGCTATTAAAAAGTTACATATAAGCAAAAGTGGTACTGATTTAAAAAAAATTACAGATCACAGCACAAAAAATTAGCCCTCATACAGCTCCGTGAAAACTAAACCTTCCAAAATTTGCAAAATTGCAGTTTTCTTTCAAAGTTCTCATCACAAATAATATTTTCATACATTTTACTTTATGGTAAAACGAGTGATGTCATTACAAAGGATAATTGGTCGCACAAAAAAAAAAAAAAAAGCCCTCATATGGATCTCAGGATGGAAATATAAAAGAGTTATGATTTTTAGAAAGCGAGGAGGAAAAAACGAAAATGCAAAAATTAAATTGGCCTGGTCCTTAAGGGGTTTAAACACCTTAAAACTACTTGAATATTCTACTAACAGTGTCAGAAAGGGGTTTAGAGCTGTTAGGCAGTATTTTAAATGTGTTTAGGGGCTTATTTCATTGCCGGTTCGAGTCGTATCGAACCAAACCAAATTCACGATTTTCGAAAAGTTCGGCAAGTCCGGTGAACCGAAATTTTCAAAAGTTCGCTTAGCTCTAGTAGTTACCTTTAGGTCATACTGCTACCGTGAAGGAAAGCACTTGGTGCACACAAGCCTTATAACATAATCCGCATGAACTTTTCAGCAAAACACTACACAAAGCCTAAAACTGCCTCCAGTGGCTTACTTTCTTTCCATAGTGCATCCTTGTGCAATGTAAGACACACATGTATCAAGCTATCCACTTGATGTAAAAGAAAACATTTATCATGGTTCAGTTCTAATGCTTTCTTGCTTATTGTAGGCATTTCCAGCAGATGACAAGAGTCAGCATGAGCACTTCTGCTACGTGGCAAATTGATCTCAAACACAGCAAGCTATGATGCACAGTGTTCTGAGACCTTTATATCATAGACAGCAGTAACTTAATCAATAACTTGAGCTACAATAACACTTCTATTGGGTCGGACCTTCACTCTCCATGCACATTAATGAGTCTTGGGTACCCCATGACTCTTTTGCCAGTTCATCTTCTTTGGACCTTTTCTAATAGGTTCTAACAAGAGAGAAAAGAATCTCCCAAGGTTTATTTTGGGTCTAATTTAGCAATTTATTTTGAATTGTTTTGGATTTGTAAGTGCCCTGATTTCCTGCAACTACCTGTTCAATTTATGTATACTAGCTGTCATGCCCCCTCCCATAGACTTGCAGGGTGCGGGGCATGACACCATGAGGGGGCGGGGCTGTGACGTCACATGCTCCCAGCGCCGGCTCCAGCATTCGGAACAGTTTGTTCCAAACACTGAGCAGCAGAGTACCCCTTTAAAGACTGCCTCTGTACAATACATGAATGGCTGAGCTGTGTCCAGAATGCCCAGCTCAGCAAATGTAGTGAGCAGAAGCTGCAATGCATAAAGTATTACTGCTTACACTTAAGTCAATCAGTATGTGGGATAAGAGGAATCTGAAATGAAGTTCAAAAAATTAAGATTCTAAAAAGTCCAATTTTTTGTACAATTTAGACTAGATCTGAATAGTGCTGAATCAATTTGCTCATCTCTAGTAATAACCTGGCATTTTGGAAATCCTCAGATTTTGTCTAAACATCAAAATTTGGCAATATCTTTACAATATCTGTATAAGGCTGCAATGTTGTTACATTGAATGCTTTGGTCGGATATTTGGTATACAACAACAGCATAAAATTAATGAACAGTCAAAGCAACGAGCCTAAAAGGATGAAGTAGCTGTCTTTAAGTGAATCCAATGATACTACATCATCCCTGTCCCCTGTTCTCCCATGTTAGCTGTTACCAGAATGAAAATCCCTTGAGAGTCAGTGTAATGCGGTGGATAGGGAGATAAACCTGCCAGCAGCTCATCTGCATATGAGTAATCCGAGCATTTGTCAAGGGATGATTGATCAGAAGCTGTTAAGGGTTAAAAACAGGGTTGTCAGCTGGTATCCCACTAGTCTTGACCTTGATTGGAGATTGAAAAATAAAAAAATCCATGTTTGGACTCTATCTATCAATTAGTGAAATATTTGGAGAATATCATTAATTTATAGGTCATTATTTATACTTAGACTAAAATAAATGCAGAGAGAAATGCTCCACATAGGAGCAAACAAACTGACTCAATGAAAAGGATCAATTGGGATATTTCTGTATCATATCAAATCATGCAAAAGAGATCAAAATAGGCTATTAAACTGTCCATCTTGTCAACGGTTAAGACATATGTATATGTTATTGACTGGGCTGAGCTAGTTATTAATCATGAAATACAGCAGCATAAAATATATTGCCTCAGATGACGGAAAAGATTTATTATTTATTAATTTAAATGCAATATTGAATATTTTGTAACACATTTTTCATGACGGGGAATAAATAAAACATACAGGCATGCTGAGTTAATTATCTTTGTAACGCAAGCATGTTCTCAATGCATGCTGCATATAGGGAAAATCTGCTGGGTGCAAAAGTTGTTCTGAAAGGAGTTTTCTAGATTTGTACCTTCATGTCCTATTCATAGGATATTAACGTGATCAATGGGGACCTGACACCCAGATCCCCAATAATCAACACAACAAAGCAGCAATGACAATTACAGGACAATGGAACACTGATGCCCACATATGAGACGAGTTCTGCTGATCCTCATTCATTTGAGCTGTAGCATCAGACACACCTGCATCCATAGGGATATCCCAATGAAGGGGCCATATTCATGTTCAGCAATAATAAGGGCAACAATCTATTTTTTTGTCCTGACGACTGGGGGAGTCTCATGGCTTGGACCCAACCTCCTGGTTTGACCCAATATCCTGTTTTTTACAACACAAGAAGACAAAATTAGGGAGAACCTAATCTACTGCATAAGTCTACATGTAACTCAGTTAGGATCTTACTGTGGGGACAAATGGCCAATGGTCAATAGGCTGGTAACCATATTTTTTAATATTTCATTATATATGGATTTGTGGTAGTCTAGAGCCACAATTTCACATTTATATTTTAACTCATACTAGTAGCTGTACAATCAGGACGGGCTCTGCCTAAAGGCAAAATAGGCAGCCTAGGGCAGCTTCTTGATGGAGGGCGCTGCTCTGCCTGCCGCAAGAAAGTTAGACAACCAGCATCCGAATCACTCGCTCAGCCAGCAGCATGTGGAGGAGGTTTGTTACATTGTGTCACCCCAGTAGTAAGGTAATTACATGAGGAGGGGAATTGTTACAGTGTGTCACTCTAAAAGTAAAGTGGGGTGTGTCAAAGGGCAGGCCAATGGGTGGAGTCAAGGGGGAGACAAAATTAGCTTTTTCCCTGGGTGGCAAAAATCCTTGTACTAGCCCATGTGTACAATAAAGAACCAGGGCACAGGAAATGTATTGATGGCTTGAACATTTGGTGTCGGTAATTTTTTTAATCTCTTATGGCTATAGGAAAGTAGATAGACAATTAACCACATCAAGAGTACTGTTTGACTTACAGTACAGACAAGTTATCTAAGTTTGATCATATAAAAAGGGATTCTTCCCTTGACAATAAGCTTATTGCAAAGCTTTCTCCTGCTAGGACCTCCGGCGGTCAACTGTTATCTGTAATGAAATCGAGGGGTAGATTTAATTCTCCTGCAGCGCCACCACAGGGGGAACTAAGCATTAATCCATACATACACATGCAGGGAAAATGTAATTCTAAGCATTACGCAGGACTCATTTTAACCAATAGCTTGTCATTGCAATGCAGAGCAGCGGAGGTCCACCGCAACTAGAGATGCTTTTTGTAGCCACTTCCCACTCTGGCCAAGACCTGAGGATCCCAAATAGAGGACCTCCCTTTATTCACTCTGATTTCCCTAAGAAGGTGAATAGAGATTTATTCAATAAACAAGGTAATGCCATAAAGAGCAAATAGAGCTCTTATAATATAAAGACTGGGAGGTAGGAGGGACAGCTCAATGGATCAAGAACAGTTGAGGGCCCCTAAATAACCAAATGGGATAGAGAACATTTTCACTATTCATATACTTGTAGGCAGGGCTGCCATCAGGAATTTTGGGGCCCCTTACACAGCTCAGGCCTGGGCCCCCTGGACACCCCTCACAATACCACCAATTGCACATATCACCTTGCTTGTCCTACGACGTACAACATGATACCAGTATCAGCATTACAAATCGGGCTGCTACCCCCATGCACTTTTATCCGCTCTCCCCTTGATCAACCCCCTGTGCTATATCATTTGCCGTCCCCTGTGATCCCCCCGTGCCACTTTATTTTGTTTCTACCCAGTGCACTTTTCAGTAAAAATTATATTATCTTTATTCTGTAGTTCCATACGATTACACCAATAACCAATTTTTATAGGCTTTGTTTTATTTAAATATATATTTTTTTAAAACAACCTTTTGTACAATAAGTAGCATACTTAAAGGGGTACTCCGGCCCCAAGACATCTTATCCCCTATCCACAGGATAGGGGATAAGATGTCTGATCGCGGGGGTCCCGCCGTGATCGTCACACCCCGCCCCCTCAATTCAAGTCTATGGGAAGGGCCGTTGGGACCCCTCCCATAGACTTGCATTGAGAAGGCCCGGCATGATGTCACATGGGGGCGGAGTCGTCTTGTCATGATACTCCATCCCCATGGTCGGGAGGCATAACACTGAGAGTCTCCAGCGCTTCCTGCAGTGCTTACAGGTGGGTGCTGCATGCAAGATTGCGGGGGTCCCCAGCGTTGGGACCCCCGCCATCAGGATAAGATGTCTTGGGGCCGGAGTACCCCTTTAAAATCATCCTTTTCTGACCCCTATAACTTTAGAATTTTTCCATATACTGGGATGTGAGAGGGCTCGCCTTTTGCACTTTAATCTGTAGTTTTCATTGGTACCATTTTTTGTTTTTGATAAGACTTTTTGATTACTTTTTATTTATTATTTATGGTATATGAAATAACTTAAAATTAGCAATTGTGGACTTTGGTATTTTTTTTTACAATTACGTCATTGACCATGAGGCTTATTTAACGTTATATTGTAATAGTTTGGACATTTACACACGCGGCAATACCACATGTTTGGATTCTTAAATTATTTTATTTAAAAAAAATGGCAAATAGGGTGTGTTTAGTGGGTGTGTTAAATGCTAGTTTTGTAACAGCTGAAGGCACCCTGTTTGAAAAACACAGATATAGGTATTTGTGTGTGAGTGTGTATGTACTATAGGTTACCTTATCATGATACACATTCCCCTATACAGGAACTCCCACCCATGTGACCGATCACATGGTAATGACATAATCGAAGGTCCTCTGCCTTCCATACACAGCCCGATGTTCGGCAGTTACTCGCCGCCTGCCTGTAAGAGCCTCATACAGGGAGGAGAGGACAGATGGCAGTAACTATTGGTCGCAGCTGCCAGTGGAAGCAGGAGACTGATGTTTTAACAGCTGTCTTTTGCTTCTGTGCTCGGGTGCTGCAGGTGGATGCAGCAGAGAGCCCTGGCCTCCTGTGAGCCAGGGCCCCTTACTGGGGTACTAGCTGTACCCCCCTGATGGTGGCTCTGCTTGTAGGAGTCAAAACTGACTTGACAGCACTTGATAATAATAACTCCTGTCACTTGTTATATACAGAGAAGATCAGACAAGAAGCCAAATATGACTAATTTTATTCTATATGGAGACAGAACAAGTGAATATTTTAATAAGAACTGACGTCAAGAAAAATGCACAGCAAAATATGTTGTTGACAAAATCTGTTCTTGCTAAACATAACGGAGTCAAGATTTTGTATCAATGCCCATAAACTCTGTATTCTTCGTATAATTTGTGAACTTTGTTAGAAGAGTTTCACATGCTCGATATTTTCTGTCTCATATATATATATATATATATATATATATATATATATCATCAAGATCAATGGTCATTAATTCATAGCCTGTCCATGGATCACTCATCTGGAACAGATGGTAGGTAAGAGGTAATAGATAGCACAAGCCTTGAAAGAGAAGAAGCTGGTTGTGACTATTGACTTGTTATGCGGTTTTGCTGAAATACTGAAATACTTCTATATGTTCAAGAGCCACTGATCTATTATAAGAAAAACATAAACCAGACCATGCTTATATGTGTGTAAACAGTGAAGAGAACTGCCAGATAACTACACCCTAGTGTAAAGAAAACAAACCTACAGCTTTGTTTTTGTGGTCAATGGCATTGTTATTATTACACTTACCTATAACTTACAGTATATTAGCTTAAAGGAGTACTCTGGCACTTAGACATCTTATCCCCTATCCAAAGGATAGGGGATAAAATGCCTGATCATGGGGGTCCCGCCGCTGGGGACCCCCGTGATCTTGCACGCCGCACCCCGTTAAAATCAGTCCCCGGAGTGTGTTCGCTCTGGGTCTAATTATTGTCGATCACGGGGCCTGTTGTGCGGGGTTGTGCAAACACGCTCCGGGGACTGATTTTAAGAAAACACAATTCGTTCTACAAAAAAAAATAATTATAATAATAATAAATAAATAAATACTCCTTCAGAATGCATTATTTCTATTTTTTTTTTCTGGTCACAAAGGCCCACAACACCCTGTTCATAAAGGGGTTAATATACTTGATAATTTCATAGTTCTTTAGGAGGAGCAATTGTTTGCTGCTTGTCTTTAGGGTAGCAATAGTCAACCCAAATGGTTACCTCCCTGGTGGTGAAAAGACAAGTATTTATGCAGGGGAGCTCTATACTAAACAAAGGAATGATTCTAATTCAATAAGTATGCTGACAATAACAATAAAAAAAACACTAACATTTTTATTTCCCATTTAAATTTTTCAATTTCCCATTTTCCTACACTGGTGGGATGATTCGTTATCGGGAAGGTTTTGTCTGTGTGCATGTTAATGTGTGTGCACGTATGTGACATGGAGTAGCAAAAATGTAAACATCGGATAATAGGTACATGGGGGAGATTCGTCAAGACTTGTGTAGTGTAAAAGTTTACCAGTTGCCTATAGCAGCCAATCAGATTGCTTCTTTTATTTGAAAAATGAAAAAAGTGATCTGATTGGTTGCTATGGGCAACTGGTCGACGTTTCCTCCGCACAAGTTTTGATGAATCTCCCTCATAGTATATAACAGTGAGTAGTAAAGAATATGAGGGAGATTAATCAAAACCTGCCCAGCGGAAAAGTTGCTGAGTTTCCCATAGCAACCAATCAGCTTGCAGCTTTCATTTTTAACAAGGCCTCTGCAAACTAAAAGAAGCAATCTGATTGGTTGCTATGGGCAACTTTTCCTCTGTGCAGGTTTTGATAAATCTCCCCCATGGTCCCACGCCTATATCTATATTAGAAATCCCTCTGGTACAGATTTAGGCTGAAAGTAGGTTGCGGGTGTCCATGGAGAGGGACAGACCCACTATTACTATTGTAATTTGAAAAATAAAAAGTTTACACAGCATCTTTGCGGACATCATCTGTTCCATCCCGGAGAAGTGCCGCACAAAAGTCGGGTTTTGGGTCTGTCCCTTTCCACGGACACCCTCAACCTACTTTCAGCCTGTATCCAGACCGCCTGCCAGTGGTGCTGACAAGCAGCAGCTCCGGAGCCCCGCCACACTCGCCCGCATCCTAACCACCTGCCAGCAGAGCTCACAGTAAGCGGCTCCCATCCACCTGCCAGCATCAGGACTGCCAGCGGTGCCAATAGCTGGCGGCCCCGGAATCTGGCTGCACTCCACCTGCCCAGCATCAGGACCGCCTGCCAGCGGTGCCGATGGACAGCAACTCCCCCAACCTACCCGCACATCATTTAAAGCGCATCCCAGAGTTGTGCTTGAAAATCAGCACAACTCTACAAGGTGAGCAGCATTTATTTAATTTTTTTTTAACCCCATCAAAGGTGCCATCTCTGTGTTTTCTTTTTTATACCCCCTCTGGTACAGATTTGTAATACTGCTACTATAAAATATTTATACTAGACCCCAATATGCCTCTGATTTCATACTTAGATACACTGCTCCATCAGATGTTTCAGTACATGCCATATTAAAGAAGTAACCTGAAGGGTTAAAAAGACATTCTCTGTACTGCCATATGATGTTTACCTGAGGCAGTGTATTCTCCAATTTCTAGAGAATGCCTCTTTAATATAAGCATCAAAAATTGCCCACAAGTACAACAATATATATAACCCGAAGAGGTAAAAATACCTTTTATTCCTATATACCAATATTATTGTAAAAAGTAAATTTTATTCATATTGCATAAGACAAAAGGTGAGTAAAGTGATTTAAAAACACAACTCTGTTCATGTGTGTTATTTCTCACTGTATAAATCTCATGGAGGCAACACACCTTGCACTTGCAGACTATAATATCTTTCATGCCCTTAGATAGTCTACGGGTGCAAGGTGTGTCGCCTCCATGGAATTTATACAGTGAGAATTAATACACATAAACAAAGTTGTGTTTTTAAATCACTTTACTCATTACCTTCCTTTTTGTCTTATGGAATAGTTATGTTTTACAGTAATTTTGGTACATAGGAATAGAATATATTTTTAAAGGGGTACTCCGGTGGAAAACATATATATATATATATATATATATATGTATTTTTTAAATCAACTGTTTCCAGAAAGTTAAACAGATTTATAAATTATGGATAATAGGATGTGTAGCTCACTTAAAGATAAAGGTAAGGAGAGTGTTCGAGGTTAAAGAAGATGCCTTCACCCAATCAGGCCTAATCAAAAAATGGGAAAATATATATATACCAGTCCTCAAGAACACTAGGGATGTGTAAAATAAAGAGGAAAGAAAATAGTGGATCTAATAAAGATTTATTAATATATGTATATAAGTATGTAAATGCAAGTAAATCGCCAATCACTCAGCAGGGCCCTTGCAGGAATGAAATGGTAATAATCAATTAAGATATAAATAAAAATGCAGATAAAAATAAATAATATAGCATAAATGCCCCAATGTCCACTACGGTGGATAGCAACGTGTCTCTTTTGGTTAGTAGTCACTCTTGGTCACAGTTAAGTCCAAGGATATCCAATTAAAAGAGTCACAGTTCAGTAATCAACTCCTATGAAACCCTGTGAGTCATATTAGTTACTGTAGCCAAATATAGCAATAGTGGCGATAATAGCAGCAGTTGTAGCAATTATGGCAGTAGTTTGTAGCAACTTTGTTGCGATCATAAGATGTAGAGTATCGGTGCACAGCACCACTCACCCTCCTTCTCGGCTGTTAGCGATCCCGGCAAGCAGTGATGTTCACAGGTAGCGATCTCGGCAGACCGCGATGTCCTGTAGGTGATAAAAGCTGTTTGTATTGCCGGTCTGGATCGTAGTCTAGGTGAGTGGTTCTCCGGTAGGCTGTAAGTATCCTGGGCTGGCACGGGGAGGCAGCCGGCCTAGGGAGAATGTGTCCAGGAACTCTGCTGTCCGGGGCTGTGAATGGAGATCTGGGAGCAGCTGCGTGTCTGAATGATGCGCTAGCTGCGCACGTGTTGCAGTGGTCCCAGTTCTGTGAGCATCCAGCAGTTGCTAGCCAAAATGTGTGGATATAGTCTCTTTAGAAGTGGTATAAGGTGCTTTTGCAAGTCAGACGCATTTCAAGGCCTGCGGGCCTTTTCTTCAGTGACAGTAAGGTACTTACCTTACTGTCACTGAAGAAAAGGCCCGCAGGTCTTGAAACGCGTCTGACCTGCCAAAGCACCTTATACCACTTCTAAAGAGACTATATCCACATATTTTGGCTAGCAACTGCTGGATGCTCAGCTGCTCCCAGATCTCCATTCACAGCCCCGGACGGCAGAGTTCCTGGAGACGTTCTCCCTAGGCCAGATGCCTCCCCGTGCCAGCCCAGGATACTTACAGCCCACCGGAGAACCACTCACCTAGGCTATAATCCAGACCGGCAATACAAACAGCTCTTATCACCTACAGGAGATCGCTACCTGTGAACATCACTGCTTGCCGGGATCGCTAACAGCCGAGAAGGAGGGTGAGTGGTGCTGTGCACCGATACTCTACATCTTATGATCGCAACAAAGTTGCTACAAACTACTGCCATAATTGCTACAACTGCTGCTATTATCGCCACTATTGCTATATTTGGCTACAGTAACTAATATGACTCACAGTTTTTTTTTATAGGAGTTGATTACTGAACTGTGACTCTTTTAATTGGATATCATTGGACTTAACTGTGACCAAGAGTGACTACTAACCAAAAGAGACACGTTGCTATCCACCGTAGTGGACATTGGTGCATTTCTGCTATATTATTTATTTTTATCTGCATTTTTATCTGCATTTTTTATCTGCATTTTTATTTATATCTTAATTGATTATTATCAATTCATTCCTGCAAGGGCTCTGCAGAGTGATTGGCGATTTACTTGCATTTACATACTTATATACATATATTAATAAAGCTTTATTAGATCCACTATTTTCTTTCCTCTTTATTCTACACATCCCTAGTGCTCTTGAGGACTGGTATATACATATATTTTCCCAGATTTGTAAATGACTTCTATAAAAAATCTTTACCCTTCCAGTACTTATTAGCAGCTGTGTGTTATAGAAGAAATTCTTTTCTTTTTGAATTTCTTTTTTGTCTTGTCCACAGTGCTCTCTGCTGACACCTGATGCCCGTATCAGGAACTGTCCAGAGCAGGAGAAAATCCCCATAGCAAACCTATGCTGCTCTGGACAGTTCCTGACATGGACAGAGGTGTCAGCAGAGAGCATGGAGGATAAGACAAAAAAAGAAATTAAAAAAAGAAAATAATTTCCTCTGTAGCATACAGCTTCTAATAAGTACTGAAAGGACTGAGATTTTTAAATAGAAGTAATTTACAAATCTGTTTAACTTTCGGGCACCAGTTCATTAAAAAAAAAAAAAAGTTTTCCACTGGAGTACCCTTTTAAGTCTTCAGGTTCTTTGTTTTATGTATTGTTGTGAAGCTTTCCTATGTACTTGTGGGCAATTTGTGCTGCTTCTATTAAAGGAGAATCCTCTAGAAACTTTACATCTATTGTAGAATGCACTGCCTCAGGTAAGCATCATATGGCAGTACACAGATTGCCTACAGGTAAGTAATAAAGTCTGGAAGCGATCTATTCCATTTTCTGTACAGAGTCCAAAATCTATTTTGCCTTTATGTTTTCCATATCATTGCTTAGTGGTCCAAAAGATTTCACAGCATGAAAGCAGCAAGTTTACAAGGATATAGAGAGAAACTATACTGAAGGAAGCTGACTCATTATAAGGCAGACTTAAAGAAAAGGATTGAAGAATTAGAGGACACTTAAAAACAGGGGGAAAAGAAAAAAAAACAATAATGAAAAAAGAACAGAATTAAGAAAACGAAACACATACCAATTCCTATTATAATACAGTATATAGATCACAGGGGAGCATTTAAACAAATTAACAACACCATAATACCTTCCAAAATATTAAAGTAATTGGAAAATATCTCACATTGTACCTAAATTTTGATTTTAATATAGCTAAAACATAAGGAGCAAGGAAATACCAACTGTATATCAGTATAAAAATGTGAAAAAAAGCTAACAGTATTTATTTTAAAAAAAATGTCAGCTTCTTTAAAAAAAAAAAAAAAAAAACAACATATTTTTATTGATTTTCCAACAACAAAACAAGTAAAAACAAAATTTAAACAATTCCAACAGACCTACCCCATCTGCACCCGGTCTGCTTATAACAAGAGATATCCATATAAATTGCAACAAATAGGATCATTCAAGGAAAGGCCAGGTCCACGGAAAAAACAATGAATCACATGAAGACCACACTACCGACAAGTTCATGCACCCACACACATCCACACACATCCTGAGCTCTTATGTCAGCAAACAAATCTACGTCTGAGAGGCTCCCCGAGCTGGAGGGTCAGTAGAAACATCCAACAACAGCCATGGCATCCAGACCTTATCAAATTTTTTGGGGCATCTCCTACTGATATAAAGGGCCTGGTATAAGGGAACATACTTGTTGACTAAAGCTATCCACCGAGCCAGAGGGGGCGGTGATACATCCTTCCATGCCATCACTACAACCTTGCGGGCACAAAACAAGAGGAACCTGATCAAAAGTCGTCTATAAGGGCCCGACACTAACCCATTAATAACCCCCAACAAACATACCTCTGGCATGAAAACAAAAGGAAATTCCAAGTGATCTGACAAGAACGTCATAACCTCCCTCCAGAAGGGCGCAACACAGGAGCAGGCCCAAACCGCATGTAAATAAGTGCCTCTCTCAGTCCCACACATAAAACAAATCTACGATCCCGAAACCCCCATCCGATACAATCTCACTGGAGTATAATATACATGGAGGACAAACCAGGATTGAATAAGCATATCCCAAGCACGAACTACTATTGGATAATATGTCTTAACAACTTCCTTCCACATATCCCCCGAAAGACTGGGAACATCCTCAACCCACTATAACTGCGCCACCACAAACGGGTCCGGACCCACTGACTGTAGTAAAGCATAGCTCTGGGTGAGTGGGTTGACCAGGTCGGTGGTCCACAGGAGCAGTTCCAGTTCATTAAAGACAGGGGTAACCTCCAGGGAGCCAAATTGCGCAAAGACTGCATGTCTCAACTGAAGATACCGGAAGTGGGCATCCTGAGGGACATTAAAACGCTCTCTGACTTCAGCAAATGAAGGAAAGACACAGTCATTCCCAAACAGGTGCATGGCAAATTTGAGTCCCTGAGAGCTGCAAAATCCGACTGCCTCCAACTCCCGTAGGTGTTCCAAATGTGGAGGTACTCTCAGAGAAACAATCGGCTGGGGAAAACGTCTGGTAACCACCAACCAGACCGCAGCCACAGTCTTAAGAGGGGTCGGAAGAGACAGAGAAGGAACATACCTGTATAGTGCATTAGTCAGCCCATCAGTGCCCCTGCTAGCGCCGTGAAGGCATTGGACAGGTCCAGATTGAACCACAAGGCTGTGTACACCAACTGAGAGGCTCAAAAATAGTTATGCATATTAGGGGCGGCTAGTCCCCCCCGCTGTTTAGGTGCCTGAAGCAAAGCCTGTCCCAACCTCGGAGGTTTATTCTGCCAGTAGAAGGATCTCAGAGCCTGATTAAGTTTAACAAAAAAAAACCTTGGGAGGGATAATAGGAGATAAATGAAAGAGATAGAGAAACTTAGGGAGGAAGATCATTTTGAAAATGTTAACCCTACCAGCCAAGGACAAGGGCAAGGAGTTCCACGCCTGCAAACGAGTGAGTGTATTATTAAGTAGGGGGTCTAAGTTAAGAGCCATAAACTCAGAATTGCAAGGGGACACCTTGACACCCAAATATTTAAAGCGGGACACTGCCTGCATTTGGAAGTAGAGAGGGCAGAACCCCTGCACGGGACAAGGACATGATGGATGATTAAGTCCAATTAACCCTCAGACCCAAGACCCCCCCAAACCTCTCCAACAGACAGAATAAAGCATCCAGGGATTCCCCAATGTCAGCCAAGTATACCAAGGTATCATCCGCATATAGAGATATCTTCTCTGTCAGGGAACCCCTGGAGATTCCCCTAATGGAGGTAGAGGAGCGAACTCAGAATTGCAAGGGGACACCTCAGCACCCAAATATTTGTAGCGGGACACTGCCTGCAGCCCATTAGGAAGTAGATAGAGCAGAACCCCTGCACGGGACAAGGACATGATGGATGATTAAGTCCAATTAACCCGCAGACCCAAGACCCCCCCAAACCTCTCCAACAGACAGAATAAAGCATCCAGGTATTCCCCAATGTCAGCCAAGTATACCAAGGTATCATCCGCATATAGAGATATCTTCTCTGTCGGGGAACCCCTGGAGATTCTCCTAATGGAGGTAGAGGAGCGAACTGCAGCTGCCAGGGGCTCTACAGCCAGGGCAAACAAAAAAGTTGTACCCCTGCCTAACTGGAAGGACTCAGATATCTCCAAATTTGTTCGCACCCGGGCCCTAGGGGAGTTATACAGATACCTAACCCATTTTCTAAAAACAGGTCCAAAGCAGAGGATTCGCATCAGGCACCAAATGTATTGCCACTCAACAGAGTCATCAAGTAAACATCAAGGCTGACCACGTAACCAAGGGATACATCCCCCTCCGCTGTGGAAATGTTAAGCTGGAGTCTTTTAACATTAGTATCCGTAGCCCTCCCCGGCATGAACCCAGTCTGGTCAGGGTGAACTACAGAGGAAATAACCCCTCGAAGCCTGTTGGCCAGGACCTTTGCCAGAATTTTGATATCTACATTGAGGAGGGAGATAGGGCGATAAGAGTCTGGCAAAGTCAGATCCTTACCAGGCTTAGGCAGTACTACAATCAGAGCCTCTCTCATAGAGTCAGGCAGGGCCTGAGACTCCAAGGCCACCGTATACAACTTAAGCAATATAGTAATCAGTTTCACCTCCTTCAGCCTGTACCAGTCCCCCACCAAGTCCCAGGGTCTTCCCAGATGGCAAATTTTTTATAACCCTGGACACCTCAGCTGTCAGCGGTCCCTCCAGACCAGAGGACTGGAGCGAGGTCAGCGGGACAAGGGGGAGACCCCTCAGGAAGGACATTATATCTTCAGGAGCAACCCCAGAGGAGAAGGAATACAATGAGCTATAGAAGGAGCGGAACACCTCATTAATGACTGACGGTTCAGAGCTAAGGATCCTATCCCTAGTACATACACAGGGTATAGAAGCTACAGGGCGGCTGTCCCTAGACAAATAGGCCAAAAGTTTCCCATTCTTATCCCCAAATTCAAATATAGCTGACTTCCTTGCTGCCAATTTCAAGTGCATCCGATCCTTCTGGATAATCAAAAGAGACCTCTGAGCCCTAGCCCACTCCCTCTCGGCCGCCGGAGTAGGATTCCTCACCACCGCCGCCTCAAAAACCCCTATTTCCGAGTGCAGTGCCTGCTCCTTGGCTCCCAGTATGGACTTCCTACCACCTACCTCCACTAGAAATGCTCCCCTAACCGTAGCTTTATAAGCATCCCACCGAATAAGGACATTGGGATGAGAGGCATTATGGGTCTAATAGTCAGAGTGAGCAGTCTCCAAAGCGGAGGAAATGTCCTCCGCCTGCAGCCACCCAGGGTGCATTCTCCACATGCGCGAGGTGGGTCTAGGGCCCAAGGACAAGGTAACTATCAGGGCAGAATGATCTGAGATCCCCTACTAGTATAGCTCACCTCACTCACCACCAGCAGCAGATCAGCGGAAGCAAAAGCGAGATCAATTTGGGAAAAGGTGCGATGCACCGAGGAGTAGTACGAGATGACAGAGTCGTCTGGATACTTCCATCTCCAAAGGTCAATAAGACCCAGCCCCAGACGCCAAGAAGCTAATGCAGATGATCTGGGGTCCACAGCACTGGTGCGATCGAGCCGGGGGTCAGGAACAACATTGAAGTCTCCTATCAAAAGAACAGGGTCAGTAGGGAAAGAAGTCAAGTTATCCACAATCAAGTTCAAGAGAGTCACATGAAAGGGAGGGGGCACATACAAAGAAACGAGATTGAAGCAAAAGGAGGAAAACGCACAATGCAGTATCACATACCTACCAAAGTGATCACAGGAAACCTCGGAGATTATCAAGGGGAGGGAAAACAAGAAACAAGGACTGAAACCCCTCTAGCCATTGACGAGTAAGAAGAGTGATAACCCTTTGCAACCCACGCCCTTTTTAAGGCCAGGACCTTCTGGCCCGTAAGATGAGTTTCTTGCAGACAGATAATATGCAGAGAATTCTTCTTAACAAAGTCTAGGCACAACACTCTTAAATTTGGAATTTAGGCCACGAACATTCCAGCTCAGTACCCTAAGGGACCCCATCATGAAACCAAGTCATATGACTAACAGGGCTTACCCCATTGTACAGGAATCCAGCAAACAGAAGAGCTCCCATGCACACCACAGACAGACAGGCAACATGGACAGACAACAAGGACAAAACAACACCAAACAGAATAAACAAATAAAAACCACAGAACATCCCCAAAACAATTCCCTGTCTCACACTAACTAACCAGTGCAGACCTGTACCCCAAACGAGAACATGTATCAGGCGAGTGCAAGAGCTATTTATAACCCTCAACCACCGCCTCCCGCCCCCCCCCCCCAGTAAACTACAGCCAAACCCCCTGACCCACTAACCCGGGAAATCCTAGTAACAGCCTATCACTAACTAACTAAAAGAGCAGGCAGTCCATCAGGAGCATCAGTCTGGCGGCTGAGCCGCTCTAGGGGCGGCCTCTTCCCACTGCAACGCCTCCGCAGGAGAGGTGAAGAATTTAGTATTACAGGTAGGGACGGCCTTAGGTGTTCAGGCGCCCTGTGCGAGCTTACCTTGTGGCGCCCCCCCTCCCCATTACCCCTTAAACATACACAAAGAGGAAAAAAAAATCTTTGTAACAATTTTTTTTTAATATATTTAATCATTCCCCTGCCCCCTTAATCAATCCCATGTCCCCCTTCGCCAGTCCCCTGCCCCCCTTAATCAGGTGCAGTATAGTTTCCCCACATTAGGTGCAGTATAGCTCCCCACATTAGGTGCAGTATAGTTCCCCCACATTAGGTGCCATATAGTTCCCCACATTAGGTGCAGTATAGCTCCCCCACATTAGGTGCAGTATAGTTCTCCACATTAGGTGCAGTATAGCTCTCCACATTAGGCTGGCAGTACAGTTCCCCCACATTAGGTGCAGTATAGCTCTCCACATTAGGTTGGCAGTATAGTTCCCCACATTAAGTGCAGTATAGTTCCCCACATTAGGTGCAGTATAGTTCTCAACATTAGGTGCAGTATAGTTCTCCACATTAGGTGCAGTATAGTTCTCCACATTAGGTGCAGTATAGTTCTCCACATTGGGTGCAGTATAGTTCCCCCACATTAGGTACAGTATAGTTCCCCCACATTAGGTGCAGTATAGTTCCCCACATTAGGTGCAGTATAGTTCCCCCACATTAGGTGCAGTATAGTTCTCCCCATTAGGTGCAGTATAATTCTCCACATTAGGTGCAGTTTAGTCCCCCCACATTAGGTGCAGTAGAGCTCCCCCACATTAGGTGCAGTACAGTTCCCCCACATTAGGTTGGCAGTATAGTTCCCCCACATTAGGTGAAGTATAGTTCCCCCACATTAGGTTGGCAGTATAGTTCCCCCACATTAGGTGCAGTATAGTTCCCCCACATTAGGTGCAGTTTAGTTCCCCCACATTAGGTGCAGTATAGTTCCCCACATTAGGTGCAGTATAGTTCCCCCACATTAGGTGCAGTATAGCTCCCCCACATTAGGTGCAGTATAGTTACCCACATTAGGTGCAGTATAGTTTCCCACATTAGGTGCAGTATAGTTCCCCACATTAGGTGCAGTATAGCTCCCCACATTAGGTGCAGTATAGCCCCACATTAGGTAGTATCAGGTTCCCCACATTAGGTAGTAGCAGGTTCCCCAGATTCTGTAGCATTGTCGTTCCCCATCCCCCCCCCCCCCGACACACACACACACACACACACACACACACAGGCAGGCAACCACACATGCACACACACACACACAGACAGACAACCACACATGCAAACACACACAGACACCCACACATGCGCACAGACAACCTTACCTGTCCTGCGCTGCACTTCTCTTCTCTCCAGCGGCGGCCAGACGAGTGACGTCACTGACGTCCTGTGCGGGTCTGCAGAGGGACATCACATGTGCGACGTCCCTCTTCAGACTCGGGCCGGCCAGCCAACCGGAGACGCGGAGGAGGGTGGGGTAAGTGAAGCCTTCCGGTGTAATGAAGAAAACTGTGCCCTGAAGCGGAATGTGACCCTCTGCATAGGGACACAGTTAAGGGAGGGTAGTGGGAATGTAATGAGAGGGAGCGTCCTGCAAAGCGGAAAACTGTGTCCCTGTGCGGAGGGTCACATTCCGTTACAGGGCACAGTTTTCTTCATTACACCGGCATTTAGCGCTGCTTGCCCGAAGCAGGGCTAAATCCCGGGCGTCGGGCAATACAAATTATATATACTTGGTGCGAGCTGTGTCGGCCGCCCAGCGCCCCTTTTGCTATGGCGCCCTGTGCGGCCGCACAGCTCGCACACCCCTAAGGCCGGCCCTGATTACAGCCATCCACCACTCTCAGCTGAGCCGGGTACAACATGGCATAGCGATACCCCTTGGAGCGAAGTTTAGCCCTAACTTCTGTAAACTGGATGCGCTGTTTCCTCAATTCCACAGAGAAGTCTGGGTAGAAGGAAACTCTGCTGTCACCGAACAGCACCTCTCCCTTGATCCTCACCGCCCTCAGGATAGCGTCTCTGTCTTTAAAGTGTAGAATCTTAGCCAGAAATGGACGGGGAGGCCCCCCGGGCACAGGAGGTCTGGCAGGGTCCCTATGAGCCCGCTCCACGGAGAAGAAGGGAGAGAAAGTATCCACAGGAAGCAGTTCTCCACAGGATCAGCACCCTCTGCCTTCTCAGGGAGGCCAACCAGCCTGACATTGTTGCGCCTCAGGCTGTTCTCAAAATCATCAGCTCTATCCGCCATACCCCAAAACTGCTGCTGTAGGTCAGATATTTGCTGAGGGATAGGACGGAGTACCACTTCAACCGTAGAGACCCTGTTCTCCACCTCCGTGGCACGCTCCCTCAATTTTTGAGTCTCATGGCGTAAAATTACAAATTCCTGATGTAGCTCGTCCACTTTAGTGATCATAGAGGTGTGACAGGAAGTTATGGTGGACAGAATTGCAGTAAAGAGTAGGTCCATAAGAGTCCCATCATAATGGAGACATTCAGGAGAAGGAAGGAATGTAGGATCCGCAGGACCACTCGCCCCTGACCCAGCCTGGAGAGGCAAGGCACCGCCCGTCGGCTCCAAAGATCTGGAAAACTGACTTAAGGACTTGGCTGCATTGGCTGCCACTTCAGTATATAGAGAAGTTGGTGCCACAGAGTCCCGTAAGAAATAGCCACTAGCTTCAGAGTGGCCACCATCAGAGGAAGCATTGTCATCCATAGTGGGAAGAAACACTCCAACTCCTGACTTGCACTTAGACTTGCCCCGGGAGCCTCCCATGAGGAGACACAGACCCCCACTGGCTGAGTATGAGCAAAGTAAGGGACCAAATGTAAGCATATCCGCCTGGGGCCCACCCACATCACCTCCTTTAAGAAAGCAAAAAGTCCCACAGCACAGAGTATAGCAGCAGTATGAGGACTCCCCAGGGGTGGTAGAACACTTATGAAGCAGAGATACAGTCCAGCACAGAGAGAGGTAAAGAGCCCAGCAGCAGAGCCAGGGATCCTACTACAGCACACCACAAGTCTCAGCAATCCTTGAGGAGAGGGGAAGAAGCATAGACACAGGGCCTGGTGCACGATGCAGAGATGCAGGTACTCACAGTATACTCCAGTATATGTGTCAGCTTCCCAAAACCACAGTCCAGTGTAGCAAAATGGCCAGAGAACCCAGTGCCCGCTCCCAGTAGTGCAAGGAGCGGGGGTTGCCTAGGCAACCAGACCAGCCATCAGGCCCCACCCACGAAGGCCTTTAATGGCGGCCCTGCAGCTTGTCTTCAGCGAGGCTTTCCAAAGCTGCAGGCAACAAGGGGGGAGACTTCTAGGGCACCTCACTGGTTGGTTTTCCCCACCGCACACCGCCTCCAAGCCCCAACAGACCCCGTCAGAGTCCTCTCACCGCAGCAGCCTGGTCCTCAGCCACCTCGAGCCCGTCGCCCACACCGGAGCCACTGACAAGCCGCCTCGGCGGAATCCAGAGTGTCCAGTGTCCCCAGCAGCCAGAGGTACTCTCCGGGAAGCGGCACCATGGGTCAGGGGGAAATTAATCGGGGTAAAATCTCTGGGGAAGCATCCGCTCAGCTCCCCATGCAGGCCACACCCCTTTTTTCAGCTTCTTGCCCTATAAAATATGTAACAAACTCCATAATCAGTAAAATATCCTGTAAAAAAAAAAAGAGAAAAACTAACAATGAAAGCTTGAAAGACAATTTTAAGTTTGTAATAGAAAAAAATATTTTACACCCTCACAAAGGGGGCTATATAGTGTATAAAATGTACAATATGTATGTGGAATAGAAATAGTAAAACCAGACTGGTGAGAAGATTTTATGAAATGTCTCATATTTGATATGTACTACTCACAGCACTGCCAAGCAAATTGTGAAATTGCAAGGTAAGGGCTAGCTACCTTGATGTTTTGTTGCTGAAGACATGCCACTGGCCAGGGAATTCTCCACAGGATTCATTGGACGGTGCAAGACTTCCTAGATTGCAATAAATCAAGTACCGAGGAGAGAAGAATGTAAACCAGAGTGGGTGTCAGGTATGCTCTGCCCTAGAGCACATAATACGCTTTTATAAGCCACACTTCCATTACTTTGGTCGCAAACCACTGTTTGTAGGTCCATGTGCCCCGACCTCCTCTGGTCACTCCTGCATGCGTGACATCGGGCTTTTCGTACTGTGGTTCAATACTTACTTTCACACACTTATGGCAATAGGGGAGTTACGTACAACCCAAAACTCCACAATTCCCACTCTTTGTGCCCTCTAACACTAAAACACTCTCTGCTCTCTAAGGCTAACATGATAATGTACACAAACCACAACTTACACTCAGTAAGGGAGTAGGTTTGTTTAGAGCATACGAGGCATCCGTATTAAAGTTTTTGACTTTTATATACAAATGGTACAGTATTTAGGCTACAAAAAGCGCTAAATAAACATTAGTATATGCAAATTGTGCACACAGTATTGAAATTAAAAGTGAGTAAAATCAGAAAAGTTCAATACTTAAGGTTTGGTAAATCACTAATCTGGTCCTGGGACAGGGAAGAAACACGGTCCACAAGTCTATTCAGAATGGGTCCTCAACTTGCAACAATGAAATAATGCTGAGCCAGGACTTTTATGAATACAGCAGGGTGTGTGTTGGAAGGTGTTCCCTCTTACTTCTTAGTTTAGCCCACAGGGAGAGGATTTTATCCTTCTCCTCAATATCCCACCATCTTCAAAATACTTCACACCCACTCTGCTTTGCATTCCTCGGTACTTGATTTTGGTGCTGGGCGGTATACCGGTTCATACCGAATACCAGTGTGTTCTTTCTTTACGATATTAATTTTTCCCATACCACAATGCCGTTTCCATAGCAACCAATTCCAATGCGTGATGGCGTAGAGAAACGTCCGGGCGCACAGCGTCTCTGGGAAATGTAGTCCGTGCCGCACTGAACTGACTGTGAGGAGCTGGGAGGGGACTAAAACTCCCGGAGGGCACGTGACTTCCGGGCGGGCACGGTAAACTCGAGCAGAACTGCAGAGACATGGAGGAGAGTTACCGGGCGGCCTGACCGAGACCCCAGGTACCATGGTGGGGACCCTCGACCACCTGACACTATACTGAAGACCCCCCCAAAATACTGTTAAAGGGATAGTCCAGTGGTGAAAAACTTATCCCCTATCCTAAGGATAGGGGATAAGTTTGAGATCGCGGGGGGTCCGACCGCTGGGGCCCCCTGTGATCTCTCTGTACGGGGCCCCGGCTCTCCGCCCAGATAGCGGGTGTCGACCCCCGCACGAAGCGGCGGCCGACACGCCCCCTCAATACATCTCAATAGCAGAGCCGGAGATTGCCGAAGACAGCGCTTCGGCTCTGCCATAGAGTTGTATTGAGGGGGCGTGTCGGCCGCCGCCTCGTGCAGAGGTCGACACGCCCCCTTCCCGCGGGCTGTCGGGGCTCCGTAGAGGAGATCGCAGGGGGCCCCAGCGGTCGGACCCCCCGCGATCTGCAACTTATCCCCTATCCTTAGGATAGGGGATAAGTTGCTCACCACTGAGTCACCACTGGACTACTCCTTTAAATACCATGAAACCGCCATAATTTAGAAAAATACAGTGATATACATGTTTTGGGTCTTTCAGAGCTCCCTGGCCAGTGGCTTGTCTTCAACAATGAGAAACCAAGGTACCTAGCCCTTACCTTAAAATTTCACTTGGCGGTTCTGTGAGTAGCACAGCTTAAATTTAAGATATTCATAACCTGTGGACTCACAAGGTCAATTCAGGTGTTCCATAAAATTGTGGCTGCAGAGTTCAGGGAATTGCCCAAAAAGACAATGGTCACATGGCTCAGAATTGGATCAAAGACTAGTAAAGGAAGGTAGTCTGGTCTGCTAAGTCTCACATTTTCTTTTATATCATTTAGACAAGATTTGGGGAAGAAATGACACTAGGATGCTACCTTTCATTGCCGTGTAGGAATGGAATTACGGACCACCTTAAATATAGGAGTTCAGTGAGTATATAATGGCCCTCATTTACTAAGAAAATCGGGTTGTAAGTCTATGTTGCTTTCTTACCCGACTGCTTTTTTCCCCTGGTATTTATTATTATGTCGCATCCTGTTTGTCGCACGTGGGTTTTGTTGGTTTTGGTTTCCAACTCCTCTGAGCTGTCGGGAAAAAATCCACAACAATTCAACTAATTTGGGTTGGAAACCTTAATAAATACGTGGGAAAACTCAGAAATGTCGGGTAACGCCCCTTTTTCGGGTTTGGGAGAATCCACATCGGGTCCGTCGGGAAAAAATGTCGCATAGTGTCGCAGACTGGCGCACGATGTCTGCGACATGGCGCAGACAAAGATGCGCCAAAAAAACCCGACAAAAGAGGTCGGGTTTAGAATAGTAAATGAGGGCCAATGTGTTTTCATGGCAGGAAGAGATAAAGGAAAGCTCTTCCTCATTGTAGGAGGACATCTCATTTTTCCTCACGATTCCATCTGCTCTTTCTGGATTTACTTGCTAGAAATGTTTCTATATCTTGTTACTCATTTGGAATTACGTGTGCTGTCAATGACTATAACCAAATACAATTATTTAAACATGGGTATTCTTATTGGAATACATTAGGATGAGAAATTGTCTAATAAGCATGGCTATTTAGACATAATAGGCACATGTATAGCAGCAACTAGATTGTGTTTTTCCTTAACTGTGCAGCCACAGTTTCATGGAACACCTAAATAACCTGGCCTTATGAGTCCACAGGATAAAATGAGGACAGAAGTTTGACTATGTGACATTGTGAGTGTAACGCCGAGCGCTCTGGGTCCCTGTCCCTCCCTGGAGCGCTCCCGGCATTCTTCTGCCTGCAGCGCCCCGGGCAGTCCCGCTGTCCAGGTGCGCTGCTCTGGTGTCCCCGGCGGAAATGCGATCCGAGTGGCGGGACGTGCCCGCCCGTGGGTCGCATCCCGATCCTCTCACCTGCCCCATCCTCCTGCGGCTCCGTCCCGGCGCGCGGCCACGGTCTCTAGGGCGCGCTTGCGCCGGCTCTATGAAATTTAAAGGGCCAGTGCACCACTAATTGGTGCCTGGCCCAATCAGTGTAATTACCTCTAAACACTACTTAAACCCACTTCCCCTTCCTGTCCTCGCCGGATCTTGTTGCCCTAGTGCCCTGAGAAAGCGTTTTTGTGTGTATCCCTAGCCTGTGTATCCAGACCCTTGCGGTTGCCCCTGACTACGAACCTTGCTGCCTGCCTTGACATTCTGCTACGTCTGACCTCGCTTTGCCTTTTCCTTCTGTACTGCGCCTGTCTCAGCGGTCAGTGAGGTTGAGTCGCTATCGGGTGGAACGACCAGGGGGTTATCTGCCGCAGCAAGTCCATTCCGCTTTGCGGTGGGCTCTGGTGAAAACCAGTAACCTCTTAGATTCCGTTCCCCTGGTACGGCCCACGCCATCGCCTCACTGACACAGAGGGTCCACTCACGTGTCCTCCCCGCATACCAGTCCGGACCCTGACAGTGAGGTCCTATGTGTTGTAAGAAAGGAAATATCACGTGGTGGGCCAAACCATGCTCATTTTAGTTTTTTTGTGGTTATTTTTCTCTATCTCTGAGGGCATGTAGAAATGTGGGGTTTAAGGATCATCTGTCTAGTAAAATGATGTAGATCCAAGAATACTTTAAGTTAATCAATGATATTAGAAGGACAATATGAGAGACTCTTATTGAGAAGAAACATTTGAGGACATATTTAGACAAATTGAATAATTTAACAATATTTTTTCATGCTTTTTGGTTTGAAAAACTAGGTGATCAATTAATTGTGACCCAAAAATTATTATTTGGCCCACTCATTTCAGGGTCACCTTTGTTATATTATTTAAGAAGGGGCATGAATAAACCCTGCTCAAATTGCAACTATCTATAGTTATTATATTATTTTCCCTAAGGTGTGGATTGCTGATGTGATGTCAGGGATCTAGGCTGGCATATAATTGTAATCTCAGAGTTGGAGCTGGTGGAGTACAGAGAAATACTTTTCATAGGAAATTTTTATTAACTTTTTCAAATCTGATGAATCCAAATTTGTTACGAATTTCAGAAAAAAAATTGCTTCGTAACGAATCCGAATATTGTCGCGATTCGATGAAAGGAATCGCTTCATTAAACTCCATTTAGTGTGGTCCAGGCTCCAGGGCATCTAAAATGGCGGATCCACATGTGAGGGCATGCGGCAAGGAACTCTCGGAAGGCGGGTAGGTGGGATGACCGTGAATCACATGCAACATGCAGCCTATCAGCAGTCAGCCCTATGATGTCACAGCCCTATATAATTGGCAGCCATCTTGCGGCCAGCCATTCCAGTGTTGTATTTCAGAGAGAGTGTTTTATTGCAGACAGAGACAGAGCAGTGTGTGTGTTGCACAGAAAAACAGCTTCCTTCACAGCAGGGATTCACCACAAGCCCAAATCACTGCAGAAGAGCACTGATAGGGAAGAGAGAGAGAGAGAGAGAGAGAGTATAATAAGTATAAACTGTGCGTACACCTACATGGTGTTCTTTATATTTTTCCTGTTAAAATAATTTGGGCCTAGTTACTGTGAAAGGCCAGCCAAAGCTACACACTTGTTTCTGTAGTTTAAAACAGTTTTAAGTGGTTTGGAGCACATAGTCTTCCTTTCATAAGTATACTGTACGTACACCTACGTGGTGTACGATTTTGTCGCTGCTAAAGTCATAAGGGCCTAGTTACTCTTAAAGGCCAGTCAAAACTACACACCTGCTTTTGTAGCCAAATACAGTTTTAAACGTAGTGGAGCGTATTGTCCTCCTCTTATAAGTGTAACATATACGCACTCAGCTGGTGTATAAGTATGTCAGGCAGAGAAGTGCCAGGACGTGCACATAGAGTATAAGGGAAAAAAAGGAGAGAACGGTGCGCACCTCATGCAGGTAAAACAAGGTATAATGGTGTGCAAACAAATATGTGGTCGGCCAGCAGAATGGTCCCTTACCTTAGGGTGTTATGCTCAGAGCATAACACCTACAGTGGCTTTGGGGAAGTAGAAGGTCGCAGCATCCAGGTTCCTCTAGGCTCTTGGTAATGGAGTCCAGTATATCGAAGTGAAGAAAGGAACGGATAAACCGATCGTGGAAAATTGGAACGTCTAAAGGAGCGCAGACCTCTGAAGCTTGGTAAAAGGGTTCTTTATTGTGTGGTGCAACGCAAAGTAAAAACAGCGTTTCTAGCCCGTACCAAGCTCTTCGTCAGGCAATAATAAAACAGTGTTTGACACGTATACATTTAAAACCGATTGATGTTTCACTTCCGGGTTCGGCATCAGGGAGCCGAACCGGAACCGAAAATAACAGTGCATGAGTACATATAAATAAATAGTAATAGAATAAAAAAAGGGAATTGCCATTAGATATCGGACTGTACTGTACGTGGTGTGTAGTTCAATATATGTGTAAAATGATATAAGAATATCGGTGTAGTTGAATAGATCGGTGACGCAGGCGCAGTACTAGTGGTTTTTAGAACGGCTGGAGGTCAGATGTAGAAGACCGCTGTTAGCGCATGCGCTGTAGCGTGAAAAGAGGAGAGCTAGAGTGACATCCTCGCTGAGACTTTGGAAGGCATCAGTGTGATCCGAGATCAATATTCTGAATGAGTAAGTTTCATCCAATTATTTCTTTTACTTCATTTAGACCATGGGGGGCTAAAGTACGGAGTGTGTACATCCAGAACGTTTCAAGTTTTTTCAGCTGTTCAAAACGGTTTTTCACTGTTTTTGGTCCGGAATCAATGGGCTTAATAGTAATATTTGGGTCCAATCCTTGGTGTGAAAGGGTAGTGTGTTTGGATAGTCCGTGCAGGAGAAATTGCTTTTTCATATTAAGCCTATGCTGATTGAGCCTCAGATGGAGAGACCTAGTAGTACGGCCTATGTATTGAAGTGAACAACGGGTGCATTCTATCAAACAGATAACATAATCCGTGGTACAGTTGTGGTGATATTTGATTGGAAATTTATCGCCAGTGGTGGTGGATTTAAATGTTGTATGGCCGTGGCATATTTGGGTGTAACATAGGCATCTGGATTTAAAGCACTTGTAGCTTCCCTTCTTCAGTGGTAATCCAAGGGAAGATATAGGGGTGGCATAAATCTTAGTCTGCCGTTTAACCTGGCTGGGAGCTAAAATGGTTTTCAGCGATGCTGCTTTCCGGTAAGTACATCTGGGGTGCGTTGGAATGCAACGGGCAAGGAAGGGATCTGCACGTAGGATGTGCCAATGTTTGGCTAATATCGTCTTGATTCTGGGTGCATCCTTACTGTATAAGGATGTCATAATTAGGTTAGTAGAGAAGTTATTGTTTTTTTGTATTGTGCCATTAGATGGTTTCTTCTTATGGACACATTCAGATTGAGACAGTGTTTTTGTTCGGTTATAGGCATCACTGAGTACTTGTTCAGGGTAATGTTTCTGTCGGAACCGTTCATAGAGGATGCGGGATTGTGATTTGAATTCTTCTTGATCTGTACAGTTTTTTCTTATTCTTTTATATTGGCTATACGGAATGTTTAATAACCATTTTTGGTTATGAGCACTATGAAAATCCAAATAACTATTTGTGTCTAATTTCTTAAAGAATGTAGATGTAGTAAAGGAAGATGTATTGTGAGCGATATGAATATCAATAAATCAATGCTTTCTTTATTGAAAGATAGCGTGAACTGAATGCCCCATGTATTACCATTTAGATATTGTAAGAATTTTGGAATTAGCTTTTCAGGTCCTTTCCACAACAGGAACAGGTCGTCTATATAGCGAAAATATACCGCTATTTGTTCCATATAGGTGGTATTGTTCCAGATGTGATGGGACTCAAGGCCCCCATAAATATATTAGCATATACTGGGGCGACCTTCGAGCCCATCGCTGTACCAAGTCTCTTGTGGTAGACTGTCCCGTTATATGTAAAATAGTTGTTATGTAGGATGAATGCTAGAGAGTTGACAAGGAATTTACAGTGAGTAACGGAGATAGAGAGATCTTTCTGAAGGGCGTCAGAGACGCATTTTATACCTAAATCATGTTGTATATTAGAATATAGTGCAGTGACGTCACATGTGATGAAGGTATATTTAGGTTTCTAAGGTAACTGGAGCAGATGTTCAATCAATTGGGTAGAGTCCCTTAAATAGCTACGAAGACTGGTGACGTGAGGTTGGAGAAAACGGTCCAAGTAATGTGCAAAGTAACTATTGGTGGCATTGGTGCAGGCGATAATTGGACTCCCAGGTGGTTGGAACAAGGATTTATGGATCTTCGGCAACTGGTAAAAATAAGGTTTGTTAAAATTGGTTTGCAAAATAAATTGTTGTTCATTTTTGTTAGGATCTTCTCTTCTGTAGCGGTATTAATCATGGTTGCCAGATCTTTCTTCATTTTTTTGTAGGGGTCTGTTTTTATGACAGAGTAGTACTCTGAATCTGAAAGAATCCGTAAGCATTCCTGATTGTAATGATCATAAGCAAGGATGCCCAGCCCCCCAACTTTGTCTGCTGGCTTAATTACAATTTGTGTATTCTCCTGTAGGTTTTTCAGAGCTGTACGTTCGCATTTGGTCAGGTTGTTGTTAGTGGGGTCAGGTTTCTTGGATATTATGCTGTTGAGATCATTACTGACTAGATTCTGAAAGGTGTCCATATGAGATCCCTGTGACTGCGTGGGGGTAGAATTTAGATGGAGGTTTGAGTTCCTGGTGTTAGATGTCTCTACTTAGGGTAGCAGTGGGGAGCTAATTAGGGCCATGTGGGAGAGTAGATTCAGAAGTTTCAAGGTGGTTTCTGTTTTTTTGTTTCTGTATCTCAAAGTGCCTTGTTAGGGTTAGTTTGCGGATATATTTTTGGAAATCTACAAAAAGGTCAAATTTATTACTATAAGAGTTGGGGCAGAAAGATAAGCCTTTTTGTAAAAGGCTTTTCTCGGCAACAGTAAGTATGTGTTTAGATAGATTGAAAATATGGACAGGTTGAATAGTGGATGAGTCTTCTAGTGTCTTGGTGGTAAAGGTGTTAATGTTCTTCCTTTTTTGGCCGCCACGGACTCCTCTCTTTCTTTTTCTTCCTTTTTCCTTTTGACACTCTGTGGGGCGAACATATCCGGAATCTTCACGATTTTCAGCGGACTCAGCTCTGAAAAATAGGACTGGCGTGAGTCTGTGCCGGATCCACTGGCTACCGGATTATCAGATGTCAATGAGTTGGCGGTCGAATAATCGGCCATCTGGGATGTATCAATAGAAGATACAGGGCGCCAGGATGTGCACATAGGAGTGGCAGAGGCATAAATTTATCAGGTGCAGGCAGAGGTCGCAGCAGAGTAGGGGCGTTTGGCAGAAGGAATCGCAGCAAGAGGTCTGAGCTCCCGGTGTCAGCTAGCAGTTGTGTCTCGACCAGCAACCCAGAAGCAGTGATTGATTGGTTCACTCGGTCATCCACTTCATCCTAAGTGACATCCGACATCCCCAGTCAACAGTCAGTGGGTTACTCAGATTCAACCCTCAGTTGGAATGGCTCTCATGCTGCTGCTACCACCTCCAGGCTCTGTCATTATGCCGCCATATGGTCTCCTCATACTGCTGCCACATCCAGGCTCTATCATTGTGCTGCCCTATGGTCTCATCATTCTGTTGCCACCTCTAGGCTCTGTCATTGTGCCACATTGTGATATCCTTTTTATATTGATCTTGTAGTTTGACAGTATTTTTTCAAAGTAAACGCTACGGGCACCCGGGACACTAAGTCATGAGCATGGGGGGGGGGGGGGGGTGTTAAAGGCAGGGTATGGGACAGGTGGAAACTGGCCTTGCGGCAGACCCCCAGCTCGATTTTGAGATACAAGTACAAACTTTTTCACTGCTGCAACTTATAGCAGTATGCGCCAACTCATTCAATGGCGAAGAAGCTAAATGTGCTTCTGTCCAAGTTGCTGCAGTCCCTCCCTTTTCAAGTGTCAGGGACAATACATGTCCTTTATGTCCCACTGGGTGAATGTGGTTCCTGCTGAGCCTGTGCCCTGCATGGCACATGTCTTCAATCTGGTTGGCAAGCAGTTCCTGAAGTGTCCACCCCATCTGCAAGACATCCTAGCAATGGAAAGGAAACTTTGCATGCACTTTAGCCACTCATACACGGCAAAGCACACCCTCCTTGAGCTTCAGCGTCAGAACAGCATCCCCCAACCTAGTCTTATTTGCGACATTTCCACCCGTTGGAATTCCACCATCCATATGTTGGACCGACTATACGAACAGAGAAAAGCCATCACTGATTTATTGATGATCCAAGCGGATAGGGGGACTCCCCTGTGTAACTTTAATGTCAACCAGAACTGTTTGCTCAGGCCCTTTGAGGTAGCCACATTATTAGTCAGTCGCCAGGATTACAGGATGAATTACGTCATTCCACTGTTTCATTTCCTACAACAGGTGTTGGAAACGATGGCTGGTCAGGGCACTGGAGATGTGGTGCCTAAATCTCACGCAACATGAGCCCTGTGGGGGCTGAACTGGAAGAGAAGGAGGATGGGGAGGGGGACAGTCGAGCACAGACAAGGTTTTGCGAAATGGTTGGTTTTTATAGTCATCTGACAGGAGAGGAGGAGCAGGCTATAGAGCTACAGGGTGATGAGGAAGACAATACAGAGGACCTAGACACACCAAGGCCATGTGGTCTCCTCATGCTGCTGGCACATTAAATGAAACTTTTTAGGTTCCTCTATTTGAAACTTTCAATTTAAATTTAAAACAATATCTTTAATCTTTTCACTTGTGAGGCCCTATGGCAGGGGTACTCAACTATTTTTAGTGATGGTCCGCATATCCAGGTCTGCCATCCGGTGAAGGTCCGAGCTGAATGGTAAGGCCTGGTTCACACCTAGTGGCCTCAGTGCCATGAAGGAAATAGCAAATGAGCGACTAAAGTGTGGGGGATGTATGATCTGATTACTGCCACACACTGTACCCCTGAATATAATACTGCCGCACACTGTACCCTCTGAATATTTTACTACCACACACTGTAACTCTGAATATAATAATGCCACACACTGAGCCTCTGGTATATTACTGCCACACAGGGGCGTACCTAGAGCATTTGGCACCCGGGGCGGACCCTTTGTTTGGCACCCCCCCCCCCCACACACACACACATGCACCCCCCCTTAATTACACCCCCTCCCCTTCCCCCAGGGGAGGACTGACAACACCCGGGGCCCCCGGACCAAAAAAAAGGCAAGGGCCTTGCTAGGCTCTGCAGCTCGTCAATCTTCTGCCACGCTCCTATTCCACCCAAATCCCACACGCAACAAATTTAAATTTATATACCGTATTTATCGGCGTATAACACGCACTGGCGTATAACACGCACCCCCATTTTGACAGGGAAATTTAAGTAAAAATAAATAAAATGTAAAAGAAACGACTTGGACTAAATGCCACATCATCCCCCCAACTTCATTTTCTTCTGCACCTGTTTGGTCCTGTCCCCTCCAGTGCCACATCATTCCTTCCCTTTTATCAGTCCCTATGCCACATTTAACCCCTCTCATCGCCACCGCCCATGTCTCATCATCCCCCCAAGTCTCATCATTTCCCCCTGTCCTAGACCACCACTAGCCATACAGACATTAAGCATTTAGTGCCTCCCCCACCATCATTTCCCCGTCTCATCATGTCCCCCATCATTTCCCCCTCATCATCCCCCCATCCTGTCTCATCATCCTGCACCCTGTCTCATCATGTCCCCCATCATTCCCCCCTCATCATCCCCCCACCCTGTCTCATTGTCCCCCACCATGTCTCATCATGTCCCTCATCATTCCCCCTCATCATCCCCCCACCCTGTCTCATCATCCCCCCACCCTGTCTCATTATGTCCCTCATCATTCCCCCCTCATCATTCCAACACCCTGTCTCATCATGTCCCCCATCATTCCCCCTCATCATCCCTCCACCCTGTGTCATCATGTCCCTCATCATTCCCCCCTCATCATCCTCCCACCCTGTCACATCATCCCCCCACCCTGTCTCATCATGTCCCTCATCATTCCCCCCTCATCATCCCCCCACCCTGCCTCATCATCCCCCCCTCATCATTTCCCCCTGTCTCATCCCCCCATCATTCCCCCCCCCCTCATCATTTCCCCGTCTCATCATCCCCCCATCATGTTCCTCCTATGGTATCCAGTGGTCTTCAACCTGCGGACCTCCAGATGTTGCAAAACTACAACTCCCAGCATGCTGGGAGTTGTAGTTTTGCAACATCTGGAGGTCTGCAGGTTGAAGACCACTCTTCCCCTTTCCTTATTTGTCCGCCCTTAGGCTGTCTTGCGGGCTGCGGGGTCAGTGAAGCAGATGAGTTACGTCCTCTCCTGGCTTCTTTGTGCGGTATCAGGGATGTCACTTTTCGGCGGCGACTACAGGAAATGAAAAGTGACGTCAATGATGCCGCACAGAGAAGCCGGCAGAGGACATAACTCATCTGCTTCACTGACCCCACAAGACCCTCCGTCTGACCTGACCTGTCGAAGCGCAGCCAGGTAAGGAAAATAAACAAAACTATAAAAAGCAGGAAAAGGGGGAATGATGAGGGAGGGGAGAGGTTCTCCCGCACTATACACAGGTACTGTTGGATAGTGCGGGAGACCCTAATTAAAAGGTAGGGCAGATCCGGACAAGGTAGGGCTCATTTTAATCTGCGTCTCCCGCATTATCCACCACACCAGTACCTGTGGATAGTGTGGGAGAAAACAAGTGACAGCAAGGGAGGAGATGCCGCTGGTCACTGATTTAAAGTGGCCGCGGCCGTGCTGTTGATACTTAACAAGCAGACGCTACTGCGGCCGCTTTAAATCAGTGACCAGAAGATTTATCGGCGTATAACACACAGGCATGCTTTTTGCCTTAAATTTAAGTTTTAAAAGTGCGTGTTATACGCTGATAAATACGGTCTGTAAGAAACACTTTAAAGTAGGTAAATTTCAATGACCAATAATACTGGTATACAAGAAGTAAATATATACCACCGCACAATAACTGAATAATACTGCCATACTGTACTGAATAAAACCACTATACACAGAGCAGTATACTATAAAGAATCTGTATACAATGATTATATACAGGTGATTATATACAGGACCATATGGCGGTAGATATCAGCTGTACACAGGATGTGTATACCACATAAGAGATTACAGTTACATTTTGGGACTCACAATTACGTCTTTTCTGATCAGCGACGTCCTCTTTCCTTTTCTTCTCCGTCCGGATAAGACTGCCATGTGGATCTCTTAACATCTGCAGGAAAAACATGTCAGACTCTGCATTTTTTAGTGCCCTCCCCTCCTATACACAATCTGCCCATCTATAGGCCCACAAACTGTAATAATGCTCCTTGGTGTCCTGCACAGTAAAAGGGCAGGTAGGTAGGTAGCCAAGTAACCCCCTCTTTCTCATAGGCATATGCAGAGTTACACCCCCCTCTTTCCCATAGGTATATGCAGAGTTACACCCCCTCTCTTTCCCATAGGTATATGCAGAGCTACGCTACACCCCCCCCCTCTTTCCCATAGGTATATGCAGAGTTACACCCCCCTCTTCCCCATAGGTATAGGCAGAGCTACACCCCCCCTTCCCCATAGGTATATGCAGAGCTACACCCCCCTCTTTCCCATAGGTATATGCAGAGCTACACCCCCCTCTCCCTCCCTTTCCCATAGGTATATGCAGAGCACCCCCCCTCTCCTTCCTTTTCCCGAAGGTATATACAGAGCACCCCCCTCTCCCTCCCTTTCCCATAGGTATATACAGAGCACCCCCCCTCTCTCCCTCCCTTTCCCATAGGTATATGCAGAGCACCCCCCTCTCCCTCCCTTTCCCATAGGTATATACAGAACATCCCCCCTCTCTCCCTCCCTTTCCCATAGGTATATACAGAGCACCCCCTCTCCCTCCCTTTCCCATAGGTATATGCAGAGCACCCCCCCTCTCCCTCCCTTTCCCATAGATATATACAGAGCACCCCCCTCTCCCTCCCTTTCCCATAGGTATATACAGAGCACTCCCCCTCTCCCTTCCTTTCCCATAGGTATATACAGAGCACCCCCCCTCTCCCTCCCTTTACCATAGGTATATACAGAGCACCCCCTCTCCCATAGGTATATACAGAGCACCCCCCTCCCTCCCTTTCCCATAGGTATATACAGAGCACCCCCCACTCCCTCCTTTTTCCATAGGTATATACAGAGCATCCCCCTCTCCCTCCCTTTCCCATAGGTATATACAGAGCACCCCCCCTCTCCCTCCCTTTCCCATAGGTATATACAGAGCCCCCCTCTCCCATAGATATATACAGAGCACCCCCCCTCCCTCCCTTTCCCATAGGTATATACAGAGCACCCCCCTCTCCCATAGGTATATACAGAGCACCCCCCCTCTCCCTCCCTTTCCCATAGGTATATACAAAGCACCCCCCTCTCCCTCCCTTTCCCAAAGGTATATACAGAGCACCCCCCTCTCCCTTCCTTTTCCATAGGTGTATGCAGAGCACCCCCCCTTTCCTCCCTTTCCCATAGGTACATACAGAGCACCACCCTCTCCCTCCCTTTCCCATAGGTATATACAGAGCACATCCTCTCTCCCTCCCTTTCCCATAGGTATATACAGAGCACCCCCCACTCCCTCCCTTTCCAATAGGTATATACAGAGCACCCCCCTCTCCCTCCCTTTCCCATAGGTATATACAGAGCACCCCCCACTCCCTCCCTTCCCCATAGGTATATACAGAGCACCCCCCTTCCCCATAGGTATATACAGAGGATGCTCACCTGATGTCCCACGCAGCGATCTCCTCAGCTGCAGGGCCCGCGTCTTCTTCCCTCCACAGTACAGGCGCTGGATGAGTGACATCACCGGCGCCTGTACTGCGTGCTGCGTGGGGGCGAAGGTCACATCTCCTCTGTGTAGCTGCAGATGCGGCTCACACAGAGGGGACGCCTCCTGTATGTGCGTGTATCGCGCATACAGAAGAAGGCACCGCTGTCTGCTGGGGATCCTCAGTAGTTGCGGCGGTGGGTCAGTCCGCCCCTGGCACCCCCCTTGAGAGTGGCACCCGGGGAGGGCCGCCCCCCTGCCCCCCCCTTGGTACGCCACTGCTGTCACACGCTGTACCCCTGAATATAATTCTACCACACACTTTGCCCCTGTATATAAAACTGCCACACATTGTGTCCCTGAATATAATACTACCACACACTGTGCCCCTGAATATAAAACTGCACACACTAGGCCCCTGCTATATTACTGCCACATACTATTCCCCTGCAATATTACTGCTGCACACTATACCCCTGCAATCTAACTGCCACATGCTATGCCCCCAAATACATTTTCAACAAACACTGTGCACTAATTGTACCTCTGTGCCCCAAATAATTGATGCCACTGTGCCCCAGAGTTATTTATGCCACTGTGCCCCAGAATTCATGATGCCACTGTGCCTCCAGAATTAATGATGCCACTGTGCCGCACAAAATTAATGATGCCGCTGTGCCCCTAGAATTAGTGATGCCACTGTGCTGCACAAATTAATGATGCCACTGTGCCCCCAGAATTAGTGATGCCACTGTGCCCCCAGAATAAATAATGCCACTGTGCTACACAAACATAATGACGCCACTGTGCCCCCAAAATTAGTGATGCCACTGTGCCCCCAGAATTAATGACTCCACTATGCCTCCAGAATTAAGGATGCCACTGTGCCCCAGAATTAATGAAGCCACTGTGCCCCCAGAATTAATTATGCCGCTGTGCTGCACAAAATTAATGATGCCACGGTGCCACCAGAATTAAGGATGCCACTGTACCCCCAGAATTAATGATGCCACTGTGCTGCACAAAATTAATGATGCTGCTCTGCCCTTAGAATTAGTGATGCCACTGTGCTGCACAAAATTAATCATGCCACTGTGCCCCCAAATTTAGTGATACCACTGTGCCCCCAGAATTAATGATGCCGCTATGTCCCACAGAATTAATTATGCCACTATGCCCCATAATTAAGGATGCTACTGTGCCCCCAGAATTAATGATGCCACTGTGCCACACAAAATTTATGATGCAGCTGTGTCCCCAGAATTAGTGATACCACTGTGCCCCAAGAATTAATGATGCCACTGTGCTGCACAAAATTAATGATGCCACTGTGCCCCCAGAATTAATGATGCCACTGTGCCCCCAGAATTAATTATGCCACTGTGCTCCAGGATTAATGATGCCACTGTGCCCCAGAATTATTTATGCCACTATGCCCCAGAATTAAGGATGCCACTGTGCCCCCAGAATTAAGGATGCCACTGTGCCCCCAGAATTAATTATGCCGATCTGCCGCATAAAATTAATGATGCCTCTGTGCCCCCAGAATTAGCAATGCCACTGTGCCCCCAGAATTAGCGATGCCACATTGCCCCCCAGAATTAATTATGCTTCTGTACCCCCAGAATTAATGATGTCACTGTGCCCCAGAGTTATTTATGCCACTGTGCCCCCAGAATTAATTATGCCACTATACCTGCAGAATTAAGGATGCTACTGTGCCCCAGAATTAAGGATGCCCTTGTGCCCCAGAATTAAGGATTCCACTGTGCCCCCAGAATTAATTATGCCACTGTGCCCCTACATGAACTTTGCAACTGTGACTCTCCAGCTGTTGCAAACTACAACTCCCACCATGCACAGACAGAAGGACATGATGGGAGCTATAGTTCTACAACAAATGGGGAGTCACAGGAGGGGGAACACAAATTTGTACCTGAGAACTTTGTCTCCCCATCCCAGGTCCCACGCTGCTCCGCTGCTCTGTCCTTTTCTAGTCAGGCCCGGCCAGAACAGATAATGCAGGCAGCAATAATCGTGCCGCCTGCATCACAGGAGAAGCATCGGGCAGTCGGGCAGGGAGCACAGTGTTCCCTTGCTCTGGGCCACGGCTGTTCATTTGTATTGGTGTCTTAACCTCTTAAGGAAGGAGGGTTTTTCCATTTTTGTATTTTCGTTTTTTCCTCCTTGCATTTAAAAAATCATAACTCTTTCAATTTTGCACCTAAAAATCCATATGATGGCTTATTTTTTGCGCCACCAATTCTACTTTGTAATTACGTCAGTCATTTTGCCCAAAAATCTACGGCGAAATGGAAAAAAAAATCATTGTGAGACAAAATTGAAAAAAAAATGCTGTTTTGTAACTTTTGGGGGCTTCCGTTTCTACGTAGTAAATTTTTCGGTAAACATGACACCTTATCTTTATTCTGTAGATCCATATGATTAAAATGATACCATACTTATATAGGTTTGATTTTGTCGTACTTCTGGAAAAAATCATAACTACATGCAGGAAAATGAATACGTTTAAAATTGTCATCTTCTGACCCCTATAACTTTGTTTACTTTTGCGCATATGGGGCGGTATGAGGGCAAATTTTTTGCGCCGTGATCTGAAGTTTTTAGCGGTACCATTTTTGTATTGATAGGACTTATTGATCGCTTTTTATTCATTTTTCCATGATATAAAAAGTGACCAAAAATGCACTATTTTGGACTTTAGAATTTTTTTGCCCGTACGCCATTGACTGTGCGGTTTAATTAACGATATGTTTTTATAATTCGGACATTTCCGCACGCGGCGATACCATATATTTTTATTTTATTTACACTGTGATTCAAACTTTTAATAGGGAAGGGGTTAAATGATCTTTATTCACTTTTTTTTCCCACCTTTTTTTGCAGTGTTATAGCTCCCATAGGGACCTATAACACTGCACACACTGATCTATTACATTGATCACTGGTTTCTCATAGGAAACCAGTGATCGATGATTCTGCCGCTTCACTGCTCATGCCTGGATCTCAGGCACCGAGCAGTCATTCGGCGATCGGACAGCGAGGAGGCAGGTCCTGTAAGCTGTTCGGGATGCCGCAATTTCGCCGCGGCTATCCCGAACAGCCCACTGAGCTAACCGGCATACTTTCACTTTAAATGCGGCGTTCAACTTTGACGGACGGAACCCGTGGCTAATAGCGCGCGGCATTGATCAAGGTGCCGCGCGCTATTAGCCATGGGTTCCGGACGTTGTTAGAGCCCGGGCCGAACCCGCTATGACGTGGCCCCGCGTTATAGATCGGGAGCGGACACATGATGTTACAGTATGTCATGCGTCCTTAAGGAGTTAAAGACACCACTACAAATAAATAAGGGGAGATCCGGCTAGAAGTCCGGATGACTGGTGGCCAGGGTCCGGATTTGAACTGCGGTCCGCGAGTTGAATACCCCTGTCCTATGGTCTCGTCAGGCTTTTGCCACTTCCAGGCTGGGTCATGCTGCCACATTATGGCCTCCTCATGCTGCTGCCACCCATAGGCTGTGTCATTGTGCCACCATATGGTCTCCTCATGCTGTAGGCACATTAAATTAAACTTTTAGAACGTTTATCTATATAAAATCTACAATTTCAATTTTAAAAATTATCTTTAATCTTTTTTAATTGTGAGGCCCTATGGTCTCGTCGGGCTGCTACCACCTCTAGGCTCTGTCATTGTGCTGCCATGTGACTCCTTGTTATATTGAGTTTTGTGGTAATACAGTATTAGTTCAAAGTAAACGCTTCAGGCACCCGGGACATTAAACTTGTGAATCTAATCAAAATCTTCAATTTAAATAAAATAAAAATCTCTTCAATCTTTTCAATTGTGAGGCCCTATGGTCGTCGTCATATATTACCTGTCGGCAATGAATCATAACTGATTAAATTAAACATTTGCAGTTTAATAGTTGGGGGGGCGCTGAGAGGCAGGGGCTGGAACAGATGGTAGCTCACCTCGCGGAGGATCGCCAGCTCGATTTTAAGATACAAGTACAAACTTTTTCACTGCAGCAACTTCTAGCAGTGTGCGCCCACTTATCCAATGGCGCAGAAACTGAATGTGCTCCAGACCAGGTTGCCGGTACTGCAGTCCCTCCCTTTTCAAGTGGACACTCAGAGCATGGGGGTACGCTGAGAGGCAGGGACTGGGGCAGGCGTTAGCTCACCTCGTGGCGGACCGCCAGCTCGATGCTCACCAGAATGTGTCCTCAAAAAAGGATTTAAAAAAAAAAATAATTAAAATTAAATTAAATTAAAAATTTATTAAAAAATCTCTTTAATCTCTTCAATTGTGACGCCATATGGTCTCCCGACCCTGCTGCCACATCCAGACGCTCTGCGGCAGTGATTCTAATAGTGATGCCTGTAATCTGCATGTCATACTGAATAACAGTATTATTTCACTAACAGAGCACACTCCCAATGCTTTTAAAGACAAGGCAAAGTGTTCTACACCCCTATTGAGGCTCTCTGTAGCCCACAATTAGCCGTTTTTAATAGCAATTTGCCGCAAATAAATTCCGACTGTACCAATTTTTTTCGGGAAATTCGGTGAATCAGACAAATTGAATTTTCAAAAAAAATTGCTCACCACTAATTGTGTGCATGAATGGGACTCCACATCAGAAATGTGCCAAAGTGAACTAAAGTTTTTAACCTCTTTGTTGAAAATGAAAGCTCAGATTGAAAAATGTGTAAAAATTTGTAATGTGTTTGATAACGGGAGATATGTCGGCAATGGGTGTGGATTTTTAATTTCATATATATATATATATATATATATATATATATATATATAGTCCAAATATGAACAGCACATCAAGATAAATAGGCAATTTTGAACGGGGTGCAAGCATACTTGGAGCCTCGGTCGCAGGTTCCTTAATCCATAAAATACAAATAGATGCAGCACACCACAGCTTGAAAATCACGGTGCAAGGTTTATTCCATAGTGTATTCCAATAGACAACGTTTCACCAGCCTCACGCTGAAAAAGCCAGCGTGAGGCTGGTGAAACGTTGTCTATTGGAATACACTATGGAATAAACCTTGCACCGTGATTTTCAAGCTGTGGTGTCCTGCATCTATTTGTATTTTATATATACATATATATATATATATATATATATATATATATATATATATACAGGGTCAGTATTTTCCTCAGGGAGAGGACACCCCTTCTGGTGTAGGACGGAGATTTAACTAGGCCATATAGCACTCTGCGGGCTCCTGGGTAAAAACAAATATGCAAATTAGCTCACCAAACCACCTTCACAGGTAGTGTGTCTTGCATAACAGCTCAGGCTCCAGTTAAGAAGTCTCAGAGCTGATTGGGATTTATGCCAAGCCAGAACTCTCTCCAGAAGGACCCATCTGCAGACAGCTGTTTCGGGGTGCTTGCCCCTCGTCAGTACAGAGCAGGGTTATCTGGCTTGGCTGAGGTAAGAGATATATATACTATCTGAGTACCCGGCATTGCCCAGTTTTTCCTTCCTCATCCTTGTTTGGGAGGAAAATCAACAAAGGAGGAAGCTTTTGACTTCCTATCCCATCCCCATATATTGTTTGTTATATCCCAACCCCATATGCCGTTCCCATATACCGTTCTCATATCTCAACCTCATATCCCGACCTCATATCCCGTTCTCATATCCTGTCCTCATATCCCGACCTCATATCCCGACCTCCTATCCCGTCCTCATATCCCGATCTCATATACCGTCCTCATATCTCGACCTTGTATCTCGACCTCCTATCCCGACCTTCTATCCCGTCCTCATATCCCGACCTCATATCTCGACCTCCTATCCCGTCCTCATATCCCATCGTCATATCTCGATCTCATATCCCGACCTCCTATCCCGTCCTCATATCCCGATCTCATATACCGTCCTCATATCTCGACCTCGTATCTCGACCTCCTATCCCGACCTTCTATCCCGTCCTCATATCCCAACCTCATGTCCCGACTTCATATCTCAACCTCATATCTCTACCTCATATCCCGACCTCCTATCCTGTCCTCATATCTCAAACTCATATGTCGACCTCATATCCCGACCTCGTATCCTGTTCTCATATCCCGTCCTCATATTTCGACCTCATATCCCAACCTCCTATCCCGTCCTCCTATCCTGTCCTCGTATCCCGTCCTCCCATTCCGTCCTCATATTCCGTCCTCATATCTTGACCTCATATCCTGTCCTCATATTCCGTACTCATAACCTGACCTCATATCTCGACCTCCTATGCCGACCTCGTATCCCAACCTCATATTCCGTCCTCATATCCTGACCTCCTATTCAGTCCTCCTATCCAGTCCTCCTATCTTGACCTCATATCCCATCCTCATATCTCAACCTCCTATCCCGACCTCCTCTCTTTGTGAAATGGGGTGTCGCTTGCAAGCCGGATTGACACATTCAGCAGGAGATGCAGAGCGGAGCTTGTGGAGTAAGGTACTGGAAGTCCCATATACTCGCATGGGACTTGAAACAAAAACCCAAAAATGGTGTAGGTAAGGGTTAATTTAACTATCATATCTTTTTGGAATTCACAGAAGGGGTATAACAACTTAAAACTTAACATTTAATGTGCTATTTAAAAGACAAGACCTCACTGATAACAAAACAACTGAAAAAGATAGTCACAACGGACCCAGAGACCATAGATAGTGTGAACAGCAATCTGAGTCAGTCACAGAGGCCAAGGTAAATGATGGTCAGGGAGTGACAGGGGATAAAGGCTGTATGACCAGGGTGGGTAGGGCTGTGGCCCTAGTATACCCTAACGGGGAGATGTCGTGCCACTAACCCTGCTCGCTCAGGGAACTGTCGGGGCACTCGTCCTTGAAAGGATGACCCCTGCCCCGGTCTACCTCTTTGTCAATCCCTGCACTATATAGATAGTCAGCCCGCCCAACGTGTTTCCCCCAAGTCATTGGGTTCATCAGGGGCTACAAAGCAAAGACAACCAATATCAGAAATATAATCAGCAGCTTAATAACACAAAGTGCAAAACAAAAGCCAAGGCCAAAAAGGTGCACCAGTTACAATAAAGTGCACCATATACAATTAATCAGTTATGCACACCGCAACAACATCCCACAAGCATGTGCACCCCTCAATAGCAAGTTACAGTGCAGGGAATAGCGATGTGCTAATGACCCAGAACAGAGCCCTGCTCCTGGGTACTGACTCACGTGACCCACAGTGGCGGTCTGCAAGATGCTGGCATCTGCAGTGGCAGAATGCACAGCTATGGTGTCTGTTTTCCGCTAATTTGATCAACGAAACAGGAGCCCTCTTATAGCACTTACCTATCCAGACGCTACCATGCTCGATTCGCGTGTGCTGCTTCCGGATGCCGACGTCACACTAGTGAGTCTGCATCACTTCCGGGGGCGCGTCATCACTACAGAGCGGAGCGTCTGCCATTGCCTGGCGACGCCACAGTGCTGTGCGCAGGCGCCGTCCGCAACTTGTAAACATAGACAGAATGAGTATTTAGTGGCTGGATCTGGGACAAAAACGGTAAATATAAACAGAAAGGTAGTACGATCCTACTAATTAGTGACATAGCAATAGGTCTCCAACAAATAATAAGCTACACAATCAGAATTAATTTATCCTCCCACTCCCTGACACCTGACGAAATGTGCATCCTTAGTAAGGGTCTTGGCTTTGTCCCCGCAAACACCTTTAATAAATTTAACTGGGTTAAGGACCTGAATTTATTTACACGCAAATTACAATGGCATAAGCATCATCTCAATGTTGAGAGGAGGAGGGATCTTGAATGGGGATTACCCAGGGATGTAGTACAGGGCGCTGACATTCTGGTGGGCTTACTATCTGAGAGTGAGGCTACCAATGGTCAGGGTCCTTTTACGACTCTCAGGAACAAAGGCACAAAGATGCCCCCGGCTGGGGACATCTCGTGCATTGATGTTTTTCTGGGACTTGTGACTGGTGAACTAGAGCAGATTCATTCTGATAGACACTCCAACTTCAGACATGGGGAGATGGCGGCTCTCCAGTCCTTGGAGCGTTACCAGTCCCTGACCATAAAGCCCTCCGATAAGAGGGGTAACATTGTGTTCATGGACTGGTCACAATATCGTGACATGTGTCTTACTTTATTAGCGGACACCACCAGTTATGAGATTTTGGAGGGAAATCCGACTGAGGGTTATCTCTCTGAACTAAAACAGATAGTTGAGGGAGCTAAAAACCTCAACTTACTAAGTGATGAGGAGATAGACTTTTTGGTATCCCGCTTTCCACGGATCTCGACGTTCTATGCCTTGCCGAAGGTCCATAAGGGCACGTCTCCCCTCAAGAGTCGTCCAATAGTCTCTGGTGTAGGAAACATTACTCAGAATGTGGGCGTTTATATCGACACCATACTGAAACCCTTTGTAATGGCATTGCCCTCCTACACCAGAGACACTACAGACCTACTGCAAAAACTGGATGGTCTGTCCCTTGAGGGTGACTTCATATTGGCTAGTATAGACGTTGAGTCTCTATACACCTCTATCCCACATCATCTTGGGATAGCAGCGGTTGACTTTTTTCTCCAAACAAGGGGTGTTCAATTTCGTGCCCACAGCCGACTAGTTTCTGATTTGTTACGATTTACTCTCACCAGAAATTATTTCCTCTTTGATAGGCGTATTTACCATCAAACGCGGGGGATCGCCCCTGCGCCCCCACCTACGCAAATATCTATCTTGGGTGGTGGGAGGAGTCAGGTGTTTTTGGTGAGAGCCTTTTACGCTACACGGAACTGGTCGTTCTGTGGGCACGTTATATTGATGACATATTCATTCTTTGGAATGGGTCATCATTCAGTTTGTGGAGTTTGTGGATGCACTTAATCAAAATGATCTGGGATTACGCTTTACCTTCGAGATACATAGGGACCAGATTCCATTTCTCAATGTCCTGATCTCGAGAAATGACAATGGCAGGTTAGATACCACTATATACCGCAAGCCCACATCCACAAACTTATTACTTAACTGGGATAGTCACCACCCCAGATCTTACTGCAGATGGATTCCGAAAGGGCAGTATTTGCGCATTAATCGCAACTGCTCTACGGATTCGGAATTCAAGAAGCAGGCTGTTGATCTACGGAAAAGGTTTAGAGAATGGGGGTACCCTGACTGGGTGTTAAGGAAAGCGTATCAGGAGGCCATGGATAAAGAACGCAACACACTCCTTGTACCCCGACAGAAAATTCCAGTTAAAGACATTACACAAATAGTGGCCACTTTTGATAGTGGCACCCCCCAGGTCAGAGCCATTATTGAAAAGTATTGGCATGTCCTACTGATGGACAAGGAACTTCAGGAGGTCTTAGATACTCGCCCACAGATTTCATTCCGACGGGGTCGGAATCTGCGGGACAGACTTGTCCGGAGTCATTTTACCAGACCTAATCAAGGACACACTTGGCTAGACCGCAGAATCAAGGTCTGATTTAGATGCAGTGGAGGCATTGCATGCAACCACAATGCAGTGACTAAGACCTTCATGAGTTCCATCACAGGGGGAATTTTTGATATCCGTGATTTCATAAACTGTCGGAGCAAGGGGGTGGTATATAAGGCCAACTGTATATGTGGTCTTGAATACATTAGCAAAACCAAGCGTGAACTGAGAAGGAGGGTGGGGGACATTGCAAATCAAGCAGACAAACCCTTGGCAAGACACGTCTGTGACAGCCATGGGTGGGGGACCCAAAAGTGGTTACCTTTGTGGGGATTGAGCTGGTGAGACCCCCCCCCACCTAAGGGGAGGGGACTGGGATAAATTGATTTAACAAAAAGAGGCTCAGTGGATATTCCGTCTCCAGACACAGTCCCTGAAAGGTTTAAATTAGAAATTAAGTTATGAATGTTTTTTGAAGTTGATACTTATTCTGCTTTATCTTATACCCTCGTGCCCTGTCACTTTCCCACTATTCAGTTCATCTCCATGATCCCTCTGCCATTCACACCCTTGTTATAATTTTATATATTCTGTATATTCACAGCCGTGGTCCATATACATTCTCCATTCTGCAATAATTATTAATCTAATTCTGATTGTGTAGCTTATTATTTGTTGGAGACCTATTGTTATGTCACAAATTAGTAGGATCGTACTACCTTTCTGTTTATACTCACCGTTTTTGTCCCAGATCCAGCCACTAAATACTCATTCTGTCTATGTTTACAAGTTGCGGACGGCGCCTGCGCACAGAACTGTGGCGTCGCCAGGCAACAGCAGACGTTCCGCTCTGTAGTGATGACGCGCCCCCGGAAGTGATGCAGACGCACTAGTGTGACGTCGGCATTCGGAAGCGAATCGAGCGTGGTAGCGTCTGGATAGGTAAGTGCTATAAGAGGGCTCCTGTTTCGCTGATCAAATTAGCGGAAAACAGACTCCATAGCTGTGCATTCTGCCACTGCAAATGCCAGCATCTCGCAGACCGCCACTGTGGGTCACGTGAGTCAGTACCCAGGAGCAGGGCTCTGCTCTGGGTCATTAGCACATCGCTATTCCATGCACTGTAACTTGCTATTGAGGGATGCATATGCTGGTGGGATGTTGTTGCGGTGTGCATAACTGATTAATTGTATATGGTGCACTTTATTGTAACTGGTGCACCTTTTTGGCCTTGGCTTTTGTTTTGCACTTTGTGTTATTAAGCTGCTGATTATATTTCTGATATTGGTTGTCTTTGCTTTGTAGCCCCTGACAAACCTAATGACTTGGGGGAAACGCGTTGGGCGGGCTGACTATCTATATAGTGCAGGGATTGACAAAGGGGTAGACCGGGGCAGGGGTCGTCCTTTCAAGGACGAGTGCCCCGACAGTTCCCTGAGCGAGCAGGGTTAGTGGTACAACATCTCCCCGGCAGGGTATACTAGGGCCACAGCCCTACCCACCCTGGTCATACAGCCTTTATCCCCTGTCGCTCCCTGACCATCATTTACCTTGGCCTCTGTGACTGACTCAAATTGCTGTTCACACTATCTATGGTCTCTGGGTCCGTTGTGACTATCTTTTTCTGTTGTTTTGTTATCAGTGGGGTCTTGTCTTTTAAATAGCACATTAAATGATAAGTTTTAAGTTGTTATACCCCTTCTGTGAATTCCATTTTTGACATTGGGTATCTACTACAGAATTCTGTGATTTGTTATCATATCTTTTTTTTGACATATAAGTAATATGTGTACCAGGTATTATTGAAATATCTCCAGCCGTAGGGAAGTTATGTGGGAACATATATTTCCCATTGATTTGCATGGTACTTTAAACAAAAACCCTGACCCTCACAAATGGGGGTAGTTAAGCGTTAAATTAACTATACTGAGTATTCGAAATATCTCCAGCCGTATGGAAGTAACATATATTTCCCATAGTCTTGTATGGGACTTTAAACGAAAACCCTGACCCTGGCAAATAGGGGTGAGTAAGTTTTAAATCACCTATCCTATGTTTGTTGTTGACATATAAGTAACAAGTGTGCCAAGTTTCATGTCAATATCTTCAGCTGCTTGGACGTGATGCTGGAACATTCACGCACACGCATACACACACACACACACATTAGCCCTCATTTACTAATGTCAACCCGACTTTTTTTGTCGGGTTGTGTGATCAAATTTGTGTCGCATAGCCCATGTGACACAAATTTGGTCGCACACCCGTCAAAATGGCCGTGGTTATCACAAAAAGGGGTGTGTTCCCGACAAAACAGAAAAAACACTTGGAGTATGAGGACATTTTTCTTCACTAAAACCCGACAGCTCTGAGTTGTTGGGAAATTACTGAAAACCGAGTGAATCCTACCCCCATCATGGAACAGGGTCTGTTCCATGTTGGGGGTAGTAGTACAGGGGCTAAGGGGTTGATTGCATCGGGTCTCACTTCTGAGACCCGAGACGATCAAAAGTTATTGAGCAGGGGAGTGGGCGGCATGGTCCGCTCCCCAGCGATGTACGATGTGTTTCACTTTCATTTTCAAATTCCCCGCCGGGATACTTGAATGGCCCGTACTGAAGAGCCATTCAGGGATCCCTGCGAGCTGAGGTGGGGAAAGATATATAGAATTGCTGGGGGTTTTGTATATGTCCCCACTGCTTCTATATATCTTGCCCACTGCTTTGCCATATGTCTTTTCCACCGCCGCAGTGCATGTGTACATACATATATACCCCCCGCAGAGCGCTATTATTTAACCCTCACAGCGCATGTGTACTCATATATATCACCCCGAAGCGCTTGTGTACATATATATACCCCCCGCACAGCCCTATTATATATATATTGGGTTGGGGATGCGTATTGTATATGTATGTGTATGATTTAAATGATGTGCGTATATGTATTATGTGTGCATGATAGATTTATGTGTATGTACAGGGCCGCCATCAGGGGGGTACAACCCATACACCTGTATGAGGCCCGGAGCTTCAGGGGGCCTCGGACGTCCATGGACCTTTTTTTTAATTTATTTTTTATTATTGGCCTGTCAGTGAGTGACTGCGACTGTCACTCACTGACCGCTTGGTGCCCAACAGAATTATGACCGGGCCTCATAGTCCGGGGGGCCCGCACATGAAATTATCTATTTCTGGGGCGCGGGCCCCTTAACAATCATAGAAGGGCCAGTCTAATGAGAAATTATGTGTCTTGACAAGTTCTGTGTCCCGATCAGCAGAGCTGCCAGCACAGACACTGTGATTGCACTGTGATTGGTTGATGGGAGGGTGTGTCTGCTCATCGGGACACAGAACTTGCCAAGACACAGCATTTCTCATTACACTGGACAGGTCAGGGGCTGATGGGAGTAGAGACGTCATGTGCCCCTCGCAGGCACGCACGTTCACTCCAATCACCTGACCTGTCCCTGCACTGCCCAGCGCTCAGAGCAGCTGCAGCCTCACAACGCTACAATGATCCCCGGCAGGGTAAGTAAAGAACGGGGAGCACGGGGGGTGTTATGTGGGTGATAAAGGGTGCAGGGGGGGCGTGTTGTGGGGGTGATAAAAGGTGCAGGGGGGGTGTTGTGGGGGTGATAAAAGGTGCAGGGGGTGTTGTGGGAGTGATAAAAGGTGCATGGGGGGGTGTTGTGGGGGTGATAAAAGGTGCAGGGGCTTATGAGGGTGATGGTAGGTGCAGGTTATGTTATGGGGGTGATAAAAGGTGCAGGGGGGTTATGGGGATGATAATAGGTGCAGGAGGTGTTATGGGGGTGATAAAAGGTGCAGGGGGGGTTATGGGGGTGATAAAAGGTGCAGGGGGTGTTATGGGGGTGATAAGAGATGCAGGGGGGTTATGGGGTGATAAGAGGTGCAGGGGGGAATTATGGGAGTGATGAGAGATGCAGAGGGATGTTATGGGGGTGATGATAGGTGCAGGGGGGTGTTATGGGGGTTATAAGAGGTGCAGGGGGGTGTTATGGGGGGTTATAAGAGGTGCAGGGGGGTGTTATGGGGGTGATAAGAGGTGTAGGGGGGTGTTATGGGGGTGATAAGAAATGCAGGGGGAAGTTATGGGGGTGATGATAGGTGCAGGGGGTGTTATGGGGGTGATAAGAGATGCAGGGGGGTGTTTTTTGGGGGTGATAAGAGATGCAGGGGGGTGTTATGGGGGTGAATATAGGTGCAGGGGGTTATGGGGTTGATGAGAAGTGCAGGGGTTATGGGGTAATGAGAGATGCAGGGGGGTGTTATGGGTGTGATAAAAGGTGCAGGGGGGTCATGGGGGTCATAAGAGGTGCAGGGGGTTTATGGGGGTCATAAGAGGTGCAAGGGGTGTTATGGGGGTCATAAGAGGTGCAGGGGGGTGTTATGGGGGTGATAAGAGATGCAGGGGGGTTATGGGGGTGATAAGAGGTGCAGAGGGGTTATGGGGGTGATGAGAAGTGCAGGGGGTTATGGGGTTGATGAGAGGTGCAGGGGGGTTATGGGGTTGATGAGAGGTGCGGGGGGTTATGGGGGTGATGAGGAGAGGTTTGGTGGGGGTTATGGGGGAGATGAGGACACAGAGGATAAAACAGGGTGTATAACAGTATTATATTCATAGTACAGTGTATAGCAGTATTCATGTTACAGTGTGTTGCGGGATTGTATTTAGTGGATACAGTGTATAGCAGTATTATATTCAGGGTACAGTGTGGGGCAGTGTTATATTCAGTGTACAGTGTGGGGCAGTGTTATATTCAGTGTACCATGTGGGGCAGGATTATATTTAGTGGGTACAGTGTACAGCAGTATTACATTCAGGGTACAGTGTGTGGCAGTATTATATTTAGTGGGTACAGTGTATGGCAGTATTATATTTAGGGTACAGTGTATAGCAGTATTATATTCAGGGTACAGTGTGGGGCAGTATTTTATTTAGGGTACAGTGTATGGCAGTATTATATTCAGGGTACAGTGTGGGGCAGTATTTTATTTGGGGTACAGTGTATAGCAGTATTATATTCAGGGTACAGCGTGGGGCAGTATTTTATTTAAGGTACAGTGTATGGCAGTATTATATTCAGGGTACAGTGTGGGGCAGTATTTTATTTGGGGTACAATTTCTGGCAAGGTTATAATAATTACTGTCTTCATGCAGAGGATGAGGATCTGCTGACAGTGATGAGCCAACGATGTCTGGATGTCAGACTCTGCAGAGAAGATGGAGCTGGAGGAAGACCTGGTCTCTGGACCCGATGAAGAAGAAAAGATAACAGAGAAGATATCACCCAAGTCAGAAGACGTCACTCAGGTCACTGATATCATTGTGTATTCTCCTGACTGTCCCATCAGAACTGTTGTCACTTGTAAGTTCTGCAGTGATGATAAAACTGTGTCCAATCTGTGTCTCTCCAGCTGTTACAAAACTACAACTCCCATTGCCAGAGGCACTCCAGACATGATGGGAGTTTTAGCTTTCCAACAGCTGGAGAACCACTTCAACCGAGGTGATCGGTGGGAGTCTCAGCAGTCAGACCCCCCACCAAAAAAATTGCCTAAGGGGAGGGGGGGTACAGGCAGGGGGGAGGGGTAGGGAGCCCCAAGGTAATTTATTGCATCGGGCCCTGTGGTTTCTAGCTAGACCTATGGGGGCAACTATTAACAGAGGGGCCTACCCAAACTATATGGAGCCCCCTATATAGTTTGGGTAGGCCCATCTGTTAATAGTTGCTTCCATATAGTTTGGGTAGGCCCCTCTGTTAAAGGAGTAGTCTGGTGAAAAACAACTGTTAGGGGATAAGTTATAGATCGCAGGGGGGTCCAAGTGCTGGGACCCCCCCCCCTGATCTCCTGCACGTCTGTACCCCGCAGGAAGCCACGGCCAGCACACCCATCCATGTATCTCTATGGGGTACATGGAGGGGCGTGTCAGCCAGTGCTCCATGCTGGGTACAGCATGCCCCCCCTTCCAGCTGGGGGGGGGGGGCAGGCCTTGAGCTGTGTGAGGGGCCCCGAAATTTCTGATGGCAGTCCAGTGTATGTATGATGTGTGTTTGTGTGTTAGATGTGTATCTATGATGTATGTATGATGTGTGTATGAGGTTTGTTACAGTGTGTCACCCCAGTAGTAAGGAGATTACATGAGGAGGGGTTTGTTACAGTGTGTCACCTCAGTAGTAAGGAGATTATATGAGGAGGAGGATTGTTAGAGTATGTAACCCCAGTAGTAAGGAGATTACATGAGGAGGAGGTTTGTTACAGTGTGTCACCTCAGTAATAAGGAGATTACCTGAGGAGGGGGTTTGTTACAGTGTGTCACCCCAGTAGTAAGGAGATTACATGAGGAGGAGGATTGTTACAGTATGTCCAATCAAATTTAAAGATGACCCTGGTAGTATTGGTAGTGTGAGTATCAATGGCAGATCCAGGAAGGTGGGGGGGGGGGGGGGCGCAATGGGGCAATTGCCCCCCCCCCCCCAGATTAATTTCCCTCATCAGTATTAAGGACATCCCTGTGACCAATTAACTCTCTGCGGCCCTGCATTAACTTTAAAAACGCCGGGGCCGGGAGACATCCCGTGCGTGCGCCCATAGGAACGGAGGCGTGGAGCATCGAGCAGATGGAAGCCCGCTGGCCAGCATGGTAAGTTGCCAGCGGCACATCATGTTCAGTGCTCCGACCACTGCTCCTCTGGTCCTGGGACCTACTGCTGTGGCCTATAATCCAGGAGGAGCAGTAGTCGGAGTACTGAAGCAGGGCAATACATAGACATACAGCCTCCAGCCCTACACTGTATATGGTTGTAGGCTGTATGTCTGTGGGGGAATATACTGCCAGCCTAATGTGGGGGAACATACTGCCAAGCTAATGTGGGGGAACTATTCTGCCAACCTAATGTGGGGGGAACTAAACTGCCTAATGTGGGAGGACTAAACTGCCAACCTAATGAAAGGGAACTGTACTACCAACCTAATGTGGGGGAACTATACTGCCAACCTAAGGTGGGGAAACTACAACCTAATGTGGGGGAAACTATACTACCAAGCTAATGTGGGGGAACTATACTGCCAACCTAATGTGGGGAACTATATTGCCAAACTAATGTGGGGGAATTATACTGCCAACTTAATATGGAGGGGAACTATGCTGCGTACTTAAAGGGGTAGTCCACTGCCCCAGCTTTCTGAACATTCTCAGCAGGCCAGGGGCGGGTGAGGCAGGGGAAGGGGGGTGGCACCAGTTGGAGGCACAAAATGGGTCGGGTCACCTGCGGATCCACAGATGTTTCTGGCACGGAAATTCCATTTTCTCTGTCTGCACAGAATGCATGGCTGTCTATGAGACGGTGCATTCCTGTGCAGTCCTAGTGGTGGCATATTATGTCGGTGTCCTGCAGTTTGCGGAATATCTGCACGGAGATTCTCCATGTGGGCATTCTGTCTGTGAACATAGCCTCATAGTATATGTGGGCGCTATTACTGATAGGCAGCATTGAGATCACTGTTTATCTGTGTGCGGTGACTATTACTGTATAAAGAACAAGGTGACAGTATTAGGTTAGGGCTACATGGCAAAAATGGGTCGCAAAGTCCATGATCGCCATGTTGTTCTCCTTGAATGGTGCTGAATCTCAGATAATGTAAGTAAATGTGGTGACACAGAGAAATCCAGCACAAATCAGTTCTTGCTCTTTGGGAGGCTTATTAAACCCTTAAAGCGGCATCATAAAATGTATGGCTTTCTGTGACCCTGTGGTTTCCTGTGACCATACATTTTATGATGTTGTTTTGGACTGGATTTCTCTGTGTGTTTCCTTACAAGTTGCTGTTGCTCCACAGCTGTCCGTACACTTCGCTCTTGCAGAGGGGGGAGCTGATCTGATCTGCACTAAATGGGGTCACATTGCGACCCCAAATTACCACAGCCACAAATTCATTCTGGATGGAATTATTACATTTCTCATGTTGTAGTCACAGCCATGTGTGGTTTGCAGCACAGTCTCATTTACTCGCATTAGCCGAGATGCAGCACAATTCAGGGGGCGCAAAATAGTGATCTTTGGTCACGCAATCTGGGGGCCCCATTTTTCATTTTTGCCCAGGGCCACACTTAGTCTAAAACCGTTCCTGCCCGAAGCGCATGTGTATATATATATATATATATATATATACCCCCCGCGCAGCGCTATTATATACCCCCGCAGCGCATGTGTACACATATATATATACCCCCCGCAGCGCATGTGTACACACATATATATATATATCCCCCCGCATAGCCCTATTATATACCCCCCGCAGCGCATGTGTACACATATATATATATCCCCCTGCATAGCGCTATCATATACCCCCCGCAGTGCATGTGTACATATATACACCCCCCGCACAGCGCTATCATATACCCCCCGCAGAACATGTAGATATATATATTATATATGCCCCCCCGCATATGCCTCTGAAGTGCTATTAATGATTTATGCAGTGGTCTCCTCCAACTTGCGGACCTCCATATGTTTCAAAACTACAACTCCCAGCATGCACGGACAGCCTTTGGCTGTCCAGGGATTCTGGGAGTTGTAGTTTTGCAACATCTGGAGGTCCGCAGGTTGGAGACCACTGGCTAATGCTTGTCAATGATAGCGCTTAAGAGGAATACGTATATAGAAGCGAAGTGGGGACCAGACATATAGAGTTATCTAGTCCCCACTTCGCTTCTATACACAATCCTCAGCAAACACCACAGCTGCCCCATCGCCTCCCCCATCCCCGGTGTTATAATTACCTGTTCCCGGCCCTGGTCCGCGATCATTCTGACTTCGGCACTGTTGCTGTGCGCTGTCACTGTGCGCACTGACGAGTGACGTCCCCAACGCACGTCATGACGTCACCGTCAGTGCGCACAGTGACAGCGCAACGGCTGTCCGTGCATGCTGGGAGTTGTAGTTTTGCAACATTTGGAGGTCCGAAAGTTGGAGACCACTGCATTAGTCATTGATAGCACTTCAGAGGAATACGTATATAGATGCGTTGTCCGGGGGGCATATATAATATATATCTACATTCGCTGTGCGGGGGGTATATATATATATATATATATATATATACGGGTATATGATAGCGCTGTGTGGGGGTATATATATATATATATATATATATATATATATATATATATATACACATGCGCTGCGGGGGGTATATAATAGCGCTGTGCGGGGGGGTATATATATATACACATGCGCTGCAGGGGGTATATGATAGCGCTGTGCGGGGGACATATATAACATGCACTGTGCGGGGGACATATATAACATGTGCTGTGCGGGGGAGATATATACAATTTACCCTGCGACACAATTTCCAACCCGTGGGACACAATTTTTTTTTCCCATGCGACACATTAGTAAATCAGGAAGAAAAATACACGGAGTAAATGAAGAAACACTCAGAGATAAACCCGACACTCTTAGTAAATGAGGGCTATTGAGTTTTATAGATATATTCCAAGAAGAGCAGCACGACCTATATACGTAACTCTGTGGAAGGTGCACGCTGTAAGGGATCCAGGGTTAGTGGTTCCACTCTCATATAAAAGTCCAGAAAGCAGCAGCACACAAAAGATCTTGTGATAAAGATGTGGTTTATTCCATTTCCAGTGCACAAAATCGGAGCAACGTTTCTGCAGCCTCTCGCTTGAGAAATGCAGCGAGAGGCTGCGGAAACGTTGCTCCGTTTTTGTGCACTGGAAATGGAATAAACCACATCTTTATCACAAGATCTTTTGTGTGCTGCTATATATATATATATATATATATATATATATATATATATATATATATATATATATATTTCCATTTCTATTAAATCCACTTCTGACTTTCAATTAAAAAAAAATGAAAAAGGCAGTGGCAGTTTTTCTTAAAAACGTTGTGTGTGAAACCAGCGTAAAGAAGTTGAATTCTCAGTGAGGCTTTAAGGCTTTTACAGTAAGGAGAAGTGGTTGATAAATACTCAGTAGAAAAGGAGTTCAGTAGGTAGAATGAATGAATGAAAAAGACATGAGCTTGCTGCATAGGTGAAAGGTCCAGTGACTACAATTTCCCACAGACAGTTATTTGAAGTAACTCATTTATTATAAAGAAGTCTTACTCATTTGTACCATGTGCAGTTTCATATCTTCAGGTTCATCATATCATAGATATGAAAGATTTCTTTTTCAAAAATAGGTTTTAAATTAGTTTTGACTTTTAACACTTTATCCTAATCACTGCTACCTTTCCACTTTCACATCCTTTTCTCTAAAGCAAAACCCCTGCAGGGATCAGAAAAATCTTTGCCAGATGAGCATGACTGATACCAGTGTAGTTGTATTATATGTTTATTAATATATTTAAATGTTTTATTGTTTAAATAAATAAATAAAGGGAATCTGTCAGTTCTATATCCTGCTTAGAGATCAAATGTCAAACTGGCCTTGCTGGGGCACGGATGCTTCCCTTGGCACTGCCTCTTTGACACTGAGCATGATATAGACCTGACAATTTTACTTTAAATGATGGATAAGAGTATTGACGTAGGTAGTGTTGCAATATAGATAATCTACACATGACTAAGGAACAGAAAGACTTCAAGATGTCAGGCGTGCCGGTTCCATGCCTAAATTCAGACAGCATGTACAACCATTCTGTTGCCACATTCACCCCCCTTGACTTTTTTCATAGTTTGGTGCTTTACAGCCTTAAGTTCAATGTTTTGTGAATCTAATGTGATGGATCAGAACACAATAGTCTAAGTTGGTGAAGTGAAATGAGAAAAATATATAAATAAAACTATTGTTTAGAAATAGAAAACAGAAAATTGGCATTTGCGTATGTATTCACCCCCTTTGTTAGGAAGCCCATAAATAGCTCTGGTGCCACCAATTACCTTCAGAAATTGCATAAATAGTAAAATGATGTCCACCTGTGTGCAATCTAGGTGTCACATGATCTGTTATTACATATACACACCTTTTTTGAAAGGCCCCAGAGGCTGCAACCCCTAAGCAAGAGGCATCAGTAACCAAACACTGCCATGAAGACCAAGGAACTCTCCAAACAAGAAAGGGTCAATGTTGTTGAGAAGTACAAGTCAGGGTTAGGTTATAAAAAATATCCAAATCTTTGATGATCCACAGGAACACCATTAAATCTATCCTAAACAAATGGAAAGAACATGGCACAACAGCAAACCTGACAAGAGACGGCCGCCCACCAAAACTCATGGACCAGGCAAGGAGGGCATTCATCATAAAGGCAGCACAGAGACCTAAGGTAACCCTGAAGGAGCTGCAGAGTTCGACAGCAGAGACTGTAGTATCTGTACTGTAGTATCTGTACATAGGACGACAATAATCCATACGCTCCATAGAGTTGGGCTTTATGACAGAGTGGCCAGAAGAAAGCCATTACTTTCAGCTGAAAACAAAAAGGCATGTTTTGAGTTTGCGAAAAGGCATGTGGGAGACTCCCAAAATGTATGGAGGAAGGTGCTCTGGTCTGATGAGACTAAAATTTAACTTTTCAGCCATAAAAGAAAATACCATGTCTGGTGCAAACCCAACACATTGTAATGTCAGCGTTCCGGCCAGACATGCTGGCCGTGAGCGCTCTCCTGTCATGCCCCCGCTGCTGCCCGGGCTGGGATTCGCTTCGCAGGATGTGCCCATATGCGAGTCCCAGCCCGTCACTCACCTCCCTGGTCTTCACACAGGCCCAGAGGATCCATTCACACAGGCCCAGAGGATCCATCACCTGCCGTGACCCTTACACACATCAGATCACCCAAAGGACACCATCATTATTGAGCAGTCGTGACTGGGAAAATGGTCAGAGTTGAGGGAAAGATGGATGGTGCTAAATACAGGGATATTCTTGAGCAAAACCTGTGCCACTCTGTGCATGATTTGAGGCTAGGACAGAGGTTCACCTTCCAGCAGGACATAGACCCCAAACACACTGCTAAAGCAACACTTGAGTGGTTTAAGGGGAAACATGTAAATGTGTTGGAATGGTCTAGTCAAAGCCCAGATTTCAATCCAATAGAAAATCTGCGGTCAGTAATAACGATTGTTGTTCACAAGCACAAAACATCCAACGTGAAGGAGCTGGTGCAGTTTTGCAAGGAGGAATGGCAAAAATCCCAGTGGTAAGATGTGGCAATCTCAAAGAGACTTATCCAAAGCGACTTGGAGCTGTGATTGCCGCTAAAGGTGGCTCTACAAAGTATTGGCTTTAGGGGGTGAATAGTAATGTACATTGACCTTTTCTGTTATTTTGTCCTATTTGTTGTTTGCTTCACAATAAATAAATAAAAAATCTTCAAAGTTGTGGGTATGTTCTGTAAATTAACTAATCAAAATCCTCAAACAATCCATGTTAACTCCAGGTTGTGAGGCGCCAAAATACGAAATAAGTCAAGGGGGTGAATACTTTTGCAAGGCACTGTGTATATATATATATATATATATATATATATATATATATATATATATATATATATATATACTGTCTGTATCTGTATATGCCATGCCATAGCCAGTATTTCAAGATACACCTATAAAATCCATTATTATGAAATTTACTTAATTATTATATTTTTTATACCATATCTTTTTTATATTCGACTAGCTGAAGAAAGCTTAACTACTTGTCTGGAAGGAATATTACATGAATATAGGTGTGTGTGTGTGTGCGCTATTTACATTTATCACCTTGCTTTTTAACTTGCAACATTAGTGGACTATCTTCACCTAAATGCATGGCACACTCTCTAGACTACAGGAATGCAATGTTATTTCTTTTAACATGTCCATTTAATTAACTCCTTAAGGACATGCGCCCTAAATGTACAGCGCAACTTAGCGCACAGCACCATATATTTACAGCACGGCTGTGACGCAAACGCATGAGCTGCGCTTGCTTCATTCGCAGCGGGTCCTTGCGGCTGTTAGCAGCCGCTGACCCGCTGGTAATGGCGGATATCAGCATCTGCCATTAACCCCTCAGATGCCGTGATCAATACAGATCACGGCATCTGCGGCAGTGCAGCATTTAAAATGGCTGATTGCTGATCTGATCGCCCCCGCACTGCCTTCTTCCATCTCCAGGGGTCTTTTGCACTGATCTGCCTTCCAGCAGACCAGAGCAGAAGATCGCTGAAAATACTGATCAGTGCTATGCCCTATGCTTAGCACTGAACAGTATTAGCAATCTGATGATTACTATAAATAGTCCCCTATGGGGGCATAAAAAAAAAGCTAAATAAATGTAAAAAAAAAGTTTTAAAAAAGTGAAAAAAAAATTGAAAAAGCCCCTCCCCAATAAAGTTTTAAATCACCCCTTCTCCCCATGTCAATAAAACAAAGTGTAAAAAAAAAAATTAACATAATTGCTATCGTCACATGGGTAAATGTCCGAACTATAAAAATATAATGTTAATGATCCCCTACAGCAAACGGCGTAAACGTAAAAAGAAGTAAAAAGTAGTAGTTTTTTATTAAAAGCGATCAAAAAGTCACATATAAGCAAAAGTGGTACTAAAACAAACTACAGATCATGACGCAAAAAATGAGCCCTCACTCACCCCTGAATACGGAAAAAATAGGAATGTAAAAATAGGGCAATTTTAAATGTAATGATTTTGTAAAAAAAAGTTTGAGATCTTTTAAAAGCAGTACAATAATAGAAATGTATGTAACCATGGGTAACATTTTAATCGTACTGACCCAGAGAATAAAGAAAACATGTCATTTTTACGGTAAAGTTTACAGCGCGAAAACAACCCCCCCCCCCCCCAAATTTGCTAAATTATGATTTCCGTTTAAATTTCCTTACACCAAAATTTTTTTGTTTGGGTTTACCATACATTTTAGGGTAAAATGAATGATGGAATTACAAAGTACAACTGGTCACACAAAAAACAAGCCCTCATATGGGTCTGGGAATGGAAATATAAAAGAGTTAGGGATTTTAGAAGGCGAAGAGGAAAAAATGAAAACGCAAAAATAAAATTGTCTGTGAACTTAAAGGGGTATTCCAGGAAAAAACTTTTTTTTATTTATCAACTGGCTCCAGAAAGTTAAACAGATTTGTAAATTACTTCTTTTAAAAAATCTTAATCCTTTCAGTACTTATGAGCTTCTGAAGTTAAGGTTGTTCTTTTCTATCTAAGTTTTTTCCTGGATAACCCCTTTAAGGTCAAAATGGGCTGTGTCCTTAAAGGGGTACTCTTCCCCTAGACATCTTATCCCCTATTCAGGGACCCCTGGAATCTTGGCTGCAGCACCCCGCTGTCATTACTGCACAGTGCAAACTCGTGACAGGTTATACAGGGTCATGGCCCCGCCCCAAGTGATGTCACGGCCTGCCCCCTTAATGCAAGTCTATGGGAGGGGGTGTGATGGCCGTCACGCCCCTCCCATAGACTTTCATTAAGGGAGCAGGCTATGATGTCATGAGGGGCGGAGCCGTGACATCATGATGCTCCGGCCCCTGTATCACCCGTCATTACGCACAGAGCGAGTTTACTCTGTGCTGTAATGATAGCGGGGTGCTACAGCCGAGATCCCGGGGGTCCCCAGTGGCAGGACCCCCATGATCAGGCATCTTATCCCCTATCTCTGCCCCTAGACATCTTATCCCCTAGCCCATTTTGACCTTATGGACACAGCCAATAGGGGCAGAGTACCCCTTTAAGGGGTTAATGGCTATTACCAGGTCTCCTGAGTTGGGACATTTTGATTAGTTTCCCAATATCATATTGGTATAGACATCTGAAAATTTGACATCTGAAGGTTTTCTAAGCCAATCAGTCCCTTCAAGAGCCTTTTTATTTTTTTTAAACATAATCTTAAAAGTTCATTCATACATACCATATCTGCAAATCCACAGCATATCTTCAGCATTAAATACATATTATGTGTGAATGTTCTCTTATAGAAAGTCATTAAAGTTCAATGTGTAAACTATAGTTCATACAAACAGAAAAAAAATCAGGAGGAAGTCAATAACAAAATAACTAGCCAAGACCACCAAGTACTCTTCCAGAATTCTTCCAGAATCAATGAAACAATGTAAATGTATATATATTCTGACATTTATTAACCAAACATTCATTCTGACTGATGCTTCTACATCCAATTTTCTGCATGGTGTTTGTATGTCCGTTCTGTGTTTGTGTAAATTACATCTGTGTTCTCTAGTTTCCACCTACGCTCTCGAAGATACTCATTCAATTCAATGAATTGTGATGCACTTGGCCCTAGTGTATGTGTGAGGAAGATTAAGACAAATATAAATAATCTCTGTACGGTGTTACAGAATATATTGCAGCTATACGATATAACACAAAACTATTAGAATAAAATAGTTATAAAATAAAACTCCCCATTTTGGCATGTTGTGATGTTGTGTTGTGTCAAGACATTGACTTATTCTGTTGAATTTGGAACCAATAAGGAATTTCAACCAAAACTTAAAGACAATTGGTAGCTGTCTATACTGATGGTGATTTTTGGATGTCTCCATATTATTGTTATTTGTCACTTATTATGCAGTCACAAAATCCTCTTGGAATGCTATGGTGAGATCAGGACATAACAGAAAAAATATAGTTCTGAAATATGGTTAGTACAACCTGAGATGAACAACAACACACAGCAGATTCCAGCAAGTTATTATTATTTTAACAAAAACTAGGCCAGAGTAAACAAGAAATGTGTGAAAAACTAAGTGCACCTGATGAATCAATAGCTTGTAGAAGCAGAAATAACTTGAATAATAGGAATTGAGGAATATTGGCCCATGTTTCTTCACAATGTTGCTTCAGTTCATTGGTTCACCACTATTCTAACACTAGCCATGCAAAAAGGTTTCTCTCTAGTGTTGTTATCATCCTTCAAAACTTAAAGAGGTACACCGCCCCTAGACATCTTATCCCCTATCCAAAGGATAGGCGATAAGATGTCTGATCACAGGGGTCCAGCCACTTGGGACCCCCGCAATCTCCCTTCTGCATCCGGTGTTCATTTAGAGCATTGGGTGCAATGCCGGAGGCTTGTGATGTTATGCCCACTACGCCCCCTCCCATAGACTTGCATTGAGGAGGGTGTGGCCGTGACTTCATAAGCAGGGCATGGCCGTGACATCACGTGCCTCTATCCCGCATCACCAGTCATCCGGCTGTCTGCACCGGATGTCTGATGTGCCGCAGCCGAGATTGGAGGGGACAATATATCCCCTTTGGATAGGGGATAAGATGTCTAGGGACAGAGTACCCCCCCTTTAACTCCTCACCTCTTTGCAGCTCTAGTCTCTTCACTTTCTGTGGACAGCTCCAATAAAATCACATAGCCAAGGAGCAGCTGCATTTCCCTGGAGTGCAATGCAGTCTGGCCCTTGGTGACTCACCTGTTGCCACAGCTTACTTCTCCTGTCTTTCTCCACTGGCCTGCATAGAAAGTAATTATTTACACAGCTGCTTAGAGAGCTCACTAATAAAAAGTTGGGATGTAAGTTACCTAAATTTTCTTCTTCACTATCCCAATCAATGTCATTGTGTCATATATGTTTTCTGTGCTTCATATAATTATTTCATGCACTTCCGTAAGTAATAAGTATCATTAGTTCCATTTCCCCCCTTCTGTGTACCTTCTACTACCTTCTACTCTAATTTCTGTGTAGTATTACTTTTTTCTCAATTTACGTGTAAAGTCTTATGGGAGTATATGATATTCAAATGTATAAAGAAAGTATATGGTATACAAATGTACAAAGGCATCAGTGCACCTAGTGACAAGGCCAACAATAGAAATTATGTGTCTACCACTAAGGACAGTAGCAGAACAAGGGACAGCAAGCGGCACTACCACCGACATTGTTACGCCGAGCGCTCCGGGTCCCCGCTCCTCCCCGGAGCGCTCGCAACATCCTCGCATTTGCAGCGCCCCGGTCAGACCTGCTGACCGGGTGCGCTGCAATACCTCTCTCAGCCGGGATGCGATTCGCGATGCGGGAGGCGCCCGCTCGCGATGCGCATCCTGGCTCCCGTACCTGACTCGCTCTCCGTCGGTCTTATCCCGGCGCGCGCGGCCCCGCTCCTTAGGGTGCGCGGGCGCCGGGTCTCTACAATTTAAAGGGCCACTGCGTCACTGATTGGCACAGCTGGCTTAATTAGTGTGTTCACCTGTGCACTCCCTATTTATACTTCACTTCCCCTGCACTCCCTCGCCGGATCTTGTTGCCATTGTGCCAGTGAAAGCGTTTCCTTGTGTGTTCCTAGCCTGTGTTCCAGACCTCCTGCCGTTGCCCCTGACTACGATCCTTGCTGCCTGCCCTGACCTTCTGCTACGTCCGACCTTGTTCTTGTCTACTCCCTTGTACTGCGCCTATCTTCAGCAGTCAGAGAGGTTGAGCCGTTGCTGGTGGATACGACCTGGTTGCTACCGCCGCTGCAAGACCATCCCGCTCTGTCTGGGAAAGCTCTGTCATGGGCCACACCGCTCTGGGACCGCAATGACCCCGTCACTGCCTCTGTACACTCCTTCTTCACGGAGATTCGAAGTGTCTTTGAGGAACCTGCCCGAGCCTCTTCTGCTGAGACTGCCCTGCTGAACCTGGTCCAGGGTAATTCTTCCGTTGGCGAGTACGCCATCCAATTCCGTACTCTTGCCTCCGAATTATCCTGGAATAATGAGGCCCTCTGCGCGACCTTTAAAAAAGGCCTATCCAGCAACATTAAAGATGTGCTGGCCGCACGAGAAATTCCTGCTAACCTGCATGAACTTATTCATCTGGCCACCCGCATTGACATGCGTTTTTCCGAAAGGCGTCAGGAGCTCCGCCAGGATATGGACTTTGTTCGCACGAGGCGTTTTTTCTCCCCGGCTCCTCTCTCCTCTGGTCCTCTGCAATCCGTTCCTGTGCCTCCCGCCGTGGAGGCTATGCAAGTTGACCGGTCTCGCTTGACACCTCAAGAGAGGACACGACGCCGCATGGAGAATCTGTGCCTGTACTGTGCCGGTACCGAACACTTCTTGAAGGATTGTCCTATCCGTCCTCCCCGCCTGGAAAGACGTACGCTGACTCCGCACAAAGGTGAGACAGTTCTTGATGTCAACTCTGCTTCTCCACGCCTTACTGTGCCTGTGCAGATATCTTCCTCTACCTTCTCCTTCTCTACTATGGCCTTCTTGGATTCCGGATCTGCAGGAAATTTTATTTTGGCCTCTCTCATCAACAGGTTCAACATCCCGGTGACCAGTCTCACCAGACCCCTCTACATCAATTCTGTTAACAATGAAAGATTGGACTGTACCGTGCGTTACCGCACGGAACCTCTCCTAATGTGCATCGGACCTCATCACGAAAAAATTGAATTTTTGGTCCTCTCCAACTGCACTTCCGAAATTCTTCTTGGATTACAGTGGCTTCAACGCCATTCCCCAACCCTTGATTGGTCCACAGGAGAAATCAAGAACTGGGGGACTTCTTGTTTCAAGGACTGTCTTAAACCGGTTCCCAGTACTCCCTGCCGTGACCCTGTGGTTCCCCCTGTAACAGGTCTTCCTAAGGCTTATATGGACTATGCTGACGTGTTTTGCAAAAAGCAAGCTGAGACTTTACCTCCTCACAGGCCTTATGACCTATTGACTATTGACCTCCTCCCGGGTACTACTCCACCCCGGGGCAGAATTTATCCTCTGTCTGCTCCAGAGACTCTTGCCATGTCAGAGTACATCCAGGAAAATTTAAAAAAGGGGTTTATCCGCAAATCCTCCTCTCCTGCCGGAGCTGGATTTTTTTTTGTGTCCAAAAAAGATGGCTCCCTACGTCCTTGCATTGATTACCGCGGACTTAATAAAATCACGGTAAAGAACCGCTACCCCCTACCTCTTATCTCGGAACTCTTTGATCGCCTACAAGGTGCCCACATCTTTACCAAACTGGACTTAAGAGGTGCTTATAATCTCATCCGCATCAGGGAGGGGGACGAATGGAAGACTGCATTTAACACCAGAGATGGACACTTTGAGTATCTGGTCATGCCCTTTGGCCTGTGCAACGCCCCTGCCATCTTCCAAGACTTTGTTAATGAAATTTTTCGTGATCTCTTATATTCCTGTGTTGTGGTTTATCTGGACGATATTCAGATTTTTTCTGCCAACTTAGAAGAACACCGCCAGCATGTCTGCATGGTTCTTCAGAGACTTCGAGACAATCAACTTTATGCCAAAATGGAGAAATGTCTGTTTGAATGTCAATCTCTTCCTTTCCTAGGATACTTGGTCTCTGGCCAGGGACTACAAATGGACCCAGATAAACTCTCTGTCGTCTTAGATTGGCCACGCCCCTCCGGACTCCGTGCTATCCAACGTTTTTTGGGGTTCGCCAATTATTACAGACAATTCATTCCACACTTTTCCACTATTGTGGCTCCTATCGTGGCTTTAACCAAGAAAAATGCCAATCCCAAGTCCTGGTCTCCCCAAGCGGAAGACGCATTTAAACATCTCAAGTCTGCCTTTTCTTCTGCTCCCGTGCTCTCCAGACCTGACCCATCTAAACCCTTCCTATTGGAGGTAGATGCCTCCTCAGTGGGAGCTGGAGCTGTCCTTCTACAAAAAAATTCTTCCGGGCATGCTGTTACTTGTGGTTTTTTTTCTAGGACCTTCTCTCCGGCGGAGAGAAACTACTCCATCGGGGGTCGAGAACTACTGGCCATTGAATTGGCGCTTGAGGAATGGAGGCATCTGCTGGAGGGATCAAAATTTCCAGTTATCATATACATTGATCACAAGAATCTCTCCTATCTCCAGTCTGCCCAACGGCTGAACCCTCGCCAGGCCAGGTGGTCGTTGTTCTTTGCCCGTTTTAACTTTGAAATTCATTTTCGCCCTGCCGACAAGAACATTAGGGCCGATGCCCTCTCTCGTTCCTCGGATGCCTCGGAAGTAGAGCTCTCTCCGCAACACATCATTCCTCCTGACTGTCTGATCTCCACTTCTCCAGCCTCCATCAGGCAAACTCCTCCAGGGAAGACCTTCGTTTCTCCACGCCAGCGTCTCGGGATTCTCAAATGGGGACACTCCTCCCACCTCGCAGGCCATGCGGGCATCAAAAAATCCTTGCAACTCATCTCTCGTTTCTATTGGTGGCCGACTCTGGAGACTGATGTTGTTGATTTTGTGCGGGCCTGTACTGTCTGTGCCCGGGATAAGACTCCTCGCCAGAAGCCTGCTGGTCTCCTTCATCCTCTGCCTGTCCCCGAGCAGCCTTGGTCACTGATTGGTATGGACTTTATTACAGACTTACCCCCATCCCGTGGCAACACTGTTGTTTGGGTGGTCGTTGATCGATTTTCCAAGATGGCACATTTTATTCCTCTTCCTGGTCTTCCTTCAGCGCCTCAGTTGGCAAAACAATTTTTTGTACACATTTTTCGTCTTCACGGTTTACCCACGCAGATCGTCTCGGATAGAGGCGTCCAATTCGTGTCTAAATTCTGGAGGGCCCTCTGTAAACAGCTCAAGATTAAATTAAACTTCTCTTCTTCTTATCATCCCCAATCCAATGGGCAAGTAGAAAGAATTAACCAGGTCCTGGGTGACTATTTACGGCATTTTGTTTCCTCCCGCCAGGATGACTGGGCAGATCTTCTACCATGGGCCGAATTCTCATACAACTTCAGAGTCTCCGAATCTTCTGCTAAGTCCCCATTTTTCGTGGTGTACGGCCGTCACCCTCTTCCCCCCCTCCCTACTCCCTTGCCCTCTGGTTTGCCCGCTGTGGATGAAGTGACTCGTGATCTTTCCACCATATGGAAAGAGACCCAAAATTCTCTTTTACAGGCTTCATCCCGCATGAAAAGGTTTGCCGATAAGAAAAGAAGAACTCCCCCCATTTTTGCTCCCGGAGACAAGGTATGGCTCTCCGCTAAATATGTCCGCTTTCGTGTCCCCAGTTACAAACTGGGACCACGCTATCTTGGTCCTTTCAAAGTCTTGTGCCAGATTAACCCTGTCTCTTACAAACTCCTTCTTCCTCCTTCTCTTCGTATTCCCAATGCCTTCCATGTCTCTCTCCTTAAACCACTCATCATTAACCGCTTCTCTCCCAAACTTGTTTCTCCCACTCCTGTTTCCGGTTCTTCTGACGTCTTCTCCGTGAAGGAGATTCTGGCCTCCAAGACGGTCAGAGGGAAAAAAAATTTCTTGGTGGATTGGGAAGGCTGTGGTCCAGAAGAGAGATCCTGGGAACCTGAGGACAACATCCTAGACAAAAGTCTTGTCCTCAGGTTCTCAGGCTCCAAGAAGAGGGGGAGACCCAAGGGGGGGGGGGTACTGTTACGCCGAGCGCTCCGGGTCCCCGCTCCTCCCCGGAGCGCTCGCAACATCCCCGCATTTGCAGCGCCCCGGTCAGACCTGCTGACCGGGTGCACTGCAATACCTCTCTCAGCCGGGATGCGATTCGCGATGCGGGAGGCGCCCGCTCGCGATGCGCATCCCGGCTCCCGTACCTGACTCGCTCTCCGTCGGTCTTGTCCCGGCGCGCGCGGCCCCGCTCCTTAGGGCGCGCGCGCGCCGGGTCTCTGCAATTTAAAGGGCCACTGCGCCACTGATTGGCGCAGCTGGCTTAATTAGTGTGTTCACCTGTGCACTCCCTATTTATACTTCACTTCCCCTGCACTCCCTCGCCGGATCTTGTTGCCATTGTGCCAGTGAAAGCGTTTCCTTGTGTGTTCCTAGCCTGTGTTCCAGACCTCCTGCCGTTGCCCCTGACTACGATCCTTGCTGCCTGCCCTGACCTTCTGCTACGTCCGACCTTGCTCTTGTCTACTCCCTTGTACCGCGCCTATCTTCAGCAGTCAGAGAGGTTGAGCCGTTGCTGGTGGATACGACCTGGTTGCTACCGCCGCTGCAAGACCATCCCGCTTTGCGGCGGGCTCTGGTGAATACCAGTAGCAACTTAGAACCGGTCCACCAGCACGGTCCACGCCAATCCCTCTCTGGCACAGAGGATCCACCTCCAGCCAGCCGAATCGTGACAGACATCAATGTAAGATATCCATTTTTTTTAATTTTTTTTTAGATCAATTGCTATGGATGAAACATTTATTTTTATACATATTGTTGAAATACAGACACTATGTGTTGTTAGACTACTCCCTATGGTCCCACAACAGTATTTTTATTGTGTTTAGATCTTTTGACTTTTCATTACAACTTCTTGGTGCTATATTCTTTTCAATAATTTTGTTGTAGATTTGCTGGTGTGCTTAGAATCATCGACATGTTGCAGCCAAGATTTAGCTGTTGGATAGATGTGGCCTCACATGTGATTCAAGAATACTTTGGTATACAGAGGAGTTCCTGGTCAAATTAATGACTACAAGGTGTGCACACCATGTAACTGCAAAAAAAGCCCAAACCATTACTCCTCTACCACCTTGCATGTGTTTGAGGTGCTTGTACACTGTATGCTTTGTGGACATTGTTCAAGAAATCTTGTGGTTTGTTCAGAATCATTGCTTCTCGGCCTTTTGGCTAAGATCAAGTGTAGTATCTGTTCTTATCAGTTTCATGCCGGTGCCCGAATGATGCCGGTTTGGATCTGGTGGTGATGGGTGCTGTATGGAGAGTGCAGGTGTACCAGGGCTTTCCAGGGCTGGTTCTGAGGAATCAGCTCTACGGCTGCCCCGACGTGACCTGTTCCCTCTGGGTCTCACCATGAGGCTGAGAGGGTCTAGAGCCGAGGTACTTTTGTACCTCGGGGAGTGGTGACCCCGAGGTGCCGAAACTCACTGGGAGAAAGGACTCACTGAGTGGAAGCACGGGCACCATAATCTCTTTACCTTGTGGCACTCACCTCTTGATTCCTGGCCTATTGGCTAGGATCAGAGAAATTTTTATAGATTCGTCCGGATGTCCGGGCAGTATATCTGCACACATTCACTTATTTATTTATTTTTGTCTCACTGTGTCACTTTTTGCGTGTTGTGTGTCCACTGGATTTGTCAGGATGTGGTAGCCCTTCTGGGTGTCCCTCCTGGCAGTCTAGGGGAGGTGTGTGTGGCCATTAGGTTCCACACCTCCCTGCAAACACCCAGGGTACTCCTACTTTGACAGTATACTGGCCGTTATCGGCTCTGTGGGCAGATACCTTGGCTAACGCCAAAGGGGATGCCGGGAACATTTGTAGTCCCTTAGTAGCCTTGGCGAAAAGGGACATCGAACCTGGAACCTCGCAGGCACCTTTTGGTCCGGAAGTGAAGGGTAAGGTTTGTTGGGGGGGCCCCTCTCCTATTGGACGTTTTTTTGCATGTAACACGTTTGCACTTTTTCTTGCACTTTGGGGGATTCGAGAGCACGTTCCTCGGCTCTTAGATAAAAAAAAGTCGGTGTGGAGCACGAATATTTCTTATATGTGAATATAAAATATTCGTGAATATCGGCACTTACAGAGGACACTGATCCCTCCCTTCTTTTAGGGGAAAGATATAATCACGCATGCGCACTATGCGAATTTCATTACGAATTTTTGCATGTAAAAAAAATGGAGCGAACATAGCTAATATGCAAATTTCACGAATATAGGATGAATATTCGTCCATATATTCGCGAAATATCGCAAATTCGAATATGGTCCCCTGCTGCTCATCCCTAAATAAATAATGACATGGTGTAATATTGTATATGTTGCTGTTCACGTATTGTTGCATTTACCTAATTTTAACCCCTTAAGGACCAAGGACGTACTGGTACGTCCTGAGTCCTTTCCCTTTCTATAACGCGGGGCCACGACGTGGCACCGTGTCATAGCGGGTCAGGCCCGCCTCTGTTAGAGGCCGGGACCCATGGCTAATGGCGCGTGGCAGTGATCGCGGTGCCGCGCGCTATTAACCCTTTAGACGCGGCGTTCAAAGTTGAACGCTGAGTCTAAAGTGAAACCATGCCGGTTAGCTCAAGGAGCTGTTTGGGACTGCCGCGGCGAAATCTCGGCATCCCGAACAGCTGTTAGACACGAGGAGGGTCTCCTACCTTGCCTCCTGGTGTCCGATCGCCGAATGACTGCTCAGTACCTGAGATCCAGGCATCAGAATCATCGATCACTGGTTTCCTATGAGAAACCAGTGATCAATGTAATAGATCAGTGTGTGCAGTGTTATAAGTCCCTATGGGAGCTATAACACTGCAAAAAAAAAGTGAGGAAAAAAAAAAGTGAATAAAGATCATTTAACCCCTCCCCTATTAAAAGTTTGAATCACCCCCTTTTCCCATTTAAAAAATAAAAAAAAACAGTGTAAATAAAAATAAAAATATGTGGTATCGTCGCATGCGGAAATGTCTGAATTATAAAAATATATCATTAATTAAACCTCACGGTCAATGGCGTACATGCAAAAAAATTCCAAAGTCCAAAATAGTGTATTTTTGGTCACTTTTTATATCATGAAAAAATGAATAAAAAGTGATCAACAAGTCCGATCAATACAAAAAGGGTAAAAACTTCAGATCATGCGCAAAAAATTAGCCCTCATACCGACCCATACGCGGTAAAATAAAAAAGTTATAGGGGTCAGAAGATGACAATTTTAAACGTATATATTTTCCTGCATGTAGTTATAATTTTTTTCAGAAGTACTACAAAATCAAACCGATATAAGTAGGGTATCATTTTAATCGTATGGACCTACAGAATAAAGAGAATGTGTCATTTTTACTGAAAAATTTACTGCGTAGAAACAGAAGCCCCCAAAAGTTACAAATTGGCATTTTTTTTTCCAATTTTGTCTCAAAATGATTTTTTTTTCCGTTTTGTCGTAGATTTTTGGGTAAAATGACTGATGTCACTGCAAAGTAGAATTGGTGGCACAAAAAATAAGCCATACTATGGCTTTTTAGGTGCAAAATTGAAAGGGTTTTTTTTAAAGGTAAGGAGGAAAAAAACGAAAGTGCAAAAACGGAAAACCCCCTGGTCCTTAAGGGGACATTCTAGGGACCAAATGTTTTTAATTATTCCACATTCTAAGGACCAAATGTTTTTATTAATGCCATGTATGTAAAACCATAGAATTCAAAAGGGGTGTACTTTCTTTTTCTCATGACTGTATATATAGTTACATATATTTATGTTATATAAATACTTACTCATATATTTTACATATAGTTATAGTAGTTATTAAGCAAATAAATTATTTCTACATATGTTCCCTTGCTGCAAGCAACACATGATAAAGTTAAAGGGGTTCTCCGGTGCTTAAACATCTTATCCCCTATCCAAAGGATAGGGGATAAGATGCCTGATCGCAGGAGTCCCGCCGCTGGGGATCCCCGGGATCATGCACGCGGCACCCCGTTTGTAATCAGTCCCCGGAGCGTGTTCGCTCCGGGACTGATTACCGGTGACTACAGGGCGGGCGGCGTGTGACGTCACGCCTGCGCCGGCATGTGACGTCACGCTCCGCCCCTCAATGCAAGCCTACGGGAGGGGGCGTGATAGCTTTCACGCCCCCTCCCGTAGGCTTGCATTGCGGGGCAGAGCGTGACGTCAAACGCCGGCGCAGGCGTGACATCACACGCCGCCGGCCCTGTAGTCGCCGGTAATCATTCCCGGAGCGAACACGCTCCGGGGACTGATTACAAACGGGGTGCCGCGTGCATGATCCCGGGGGTCCCCAGTGGCGGGACTCCCGCGATCAGGCATCTTATCCCCTATCCTTTGGATAGGGGATAAGATGTTTAAGCATCGGAGAACCCCTTTAATATGTCTTCTTTCTACAGGAAGAACATAGCCGCTTGCTTGATGAGCTATATCGATTTAGAGGTATCATTACTGTCTCATGGAGCTCTGAACAGCTGCTATTGAAGGATGCCTGGTGCAGGTAAACCTGCATGCAGAAGCCAGTTCCTGTGATATCACACCTATTAATAACTAGGTGAGAAAACTTCAAAATTGTGATATTGTTAATTGACAAGCAATGCTTTAACAGGCAATGTTAATAACCTCTTACACAATATTTAAACCATCACTCCCAATTCCATCATATTAACATGTTATGTCCTTGTGCTTTGCAATGCCTATCCAAATATATCACTGTAGGTGATTATTTTTCATGTATATCCCGATGTAATGATCCCACCTCTCCTGGGTCCAGTGCCACATGCCATAAAGGATAAACATAGTCAGTTTTTTTAATTTTTAAATGGGAAAAGTGGGGCGATTCTTACTTTTATTAGGGAAGGGGTTAAAGGATCTTTATTAACTTTATTAAATTTTTTTTGCAATATTATAGCCCCCTCCATTGGTTATAACACTGCACACAATGATGCATTAACATGGCAGGTCGATTGCTCAAGTCTGGATTTCAGGCTTGGAGCAATCAATCACCGATCGGACGTGCCTAAGGCAGGTAACGGACCCTCCGCTCACGTTCTAGCTGATCGGAACATTGCAATTTCACCGTAATGGTCCCGATCAGCCCGACTGAGCTGCCGGGAGGGTATTTTTGTTACTTTAGATGCGGCGATCAACTTTTAATGCCGCGTCTAAAGGGTTAATAGCATGCGGCACAACAATCGGTGCCGCACACTATTAGCCCAGGGACTCCATGTTATAGACTGGGACTGGACTCGGGGCGCCCTGCGTCCTTAAGAGGTTAATGTTGCAGTAAACCCCCTTCAAACTTCACATGTTGTAATTAGTGTTGCTCGCGAATATTCGCAATTCGAATATTATTCGCGAATATCGCATATTCGCGAATTCGCGAATTTCCCGAATATAGCGCTATATATTCATAATTACGAATATTGTTTTTTTTTTTTTTTTTTCTTCACAGTACACATCACAGTGATCACCCCTCTCTGCTTCCAGCTTGTGTGGTGTAAAGAAGGCTGTAATACTACTGTGTGAGACTGGCGTGCGAAAATTCGCATATACGAAAATTAGCATATGCTAATGTTCGCAAATGCGAATTTTCACATATATTAATTTTCGCATACGCGTATTTTCACATACGCGAAAATAAAACGAGAATATAACGAATATGCGAATATTCGCGAATATATGACGAATATTCGTCCATATATTCGCGAATATTCGCGAATTCGAATATGGCCTATGCCGCTCAACACTAGTTGTAATCCAACTTTCTTAAAGAGAATCTGACAGCTAGTTGACCTGCACTAAATCCAATATACAGGGTTATGGTGTGGATGAAGAGCTTTAAAAAAAAAGTCCTTACTTAATTTAATCTGTGCAGTAGTTGTAGCATTATAGCAGGTTTATCTTCTAGCTGCATTGCACATCTCTGCGCAATGGAGGCAGGGAGCCGACTCGCTGAGCTCTCCTGTCTCCTCTGTATTTTCTTTCCAGCCTGCCTCCCTTGTTGAATATGCTAATGTCTGCATGTATGCCAAGAAGCATAGTGCTCAGGGCATCCAGCAAACCAACCCATTGTATGCAATGGATTGGTGTATAGTGCCAAGGAAATGATGTACAGATGTACAGGAGCATCAGACTCCCTGCTCTAGTATAATACAGAGTGGTGATGTATACCCACTAAGATTTTACACTTGTATATGGCCCAAAGCTAAACTGGTTCAATTACACATTCACACCCTATGTTTCAATAAATCTGCTGCCCATCTGACAATTCAGTAAAATGTCAACCAAATCATAAAATTCCTATGTCAGGAACTTGGGGGGCCTAGCAAGAAAGTCAAACCTTTTTAATAAAGTGGCTCTGTCAAGTCTTCCATCTGAGCAGAGTATTTGATAGGATATATCATTTTCTTTGATTTTATAAATATTTTCTAACTAAATCTGTTTAAATGGTGCCAGTGCTGATAGAGAAAGCTTGTGAGTTGTGCTGCCCCATTCACAATGATTGGCAGCGCTCCCTGTGTACAAACACTTACAGAAAAAAAGGTGATTCAAACTGTGTGGGTGGAGGAAGCAGGATTCACGGGTCTTTTCTATCAATCCTGGCAGCATTTACTTTTATATCATTCTTGATAAAAACAAAAAAGAATTTTCTAACTGTGTATATAAAGAATATTTAAAACTAGAATGTAAACAAACATTGGAATAAAGCCAGCAAATAGATGTAGAAAACATCACAAGATCTTAAAGTCATCTCATGTTTCTACATATTCTCCATATGCATCAATGTAGAAAAAGCCAGCGAGGTGTGTTCATAGGACATGAAAAGTTGGAGAATTGTCAAATATAAATATAATCCCATTTGCAAAAAATCATTAGTATACCTTCTCCTATAAAACATAAAAAATGTCGTAAGACAATACACATATATATATATATATATATATATATATATATATATATATATATATATATATATATACGTCCAAGGAGGAAGACAGCACTAGTCCCTGCTCTTATGCCCGTGACCATCCGGATAACCAGTCCAGATACAGAACATCCAATTGGTATAGGTCACAGCAAAAAGTATGCAGACTCCCAATTTCAAAAAGGCTGTGTTCTTTATTTAGGTCATCAGCAGTGCAACGTTTCGGCTATAGTGTAGCCTTTGTCAAGCAAAGGCTACACTATAGCCGAAACGTTGCACTGCTGATGACCTAAATAAAGACCACAGCCTTTTTTGAAATTGGGAGTCTGCATACTTTTTGCTGTGACCTATACCAATTATATATATATATATATATAAGTAATTCAACTAGTATGAATGTTTTATTGTATTTGCTAGGCATTAACCCATGGTTACTATTCAGTACATCACACTAGACCTGTATCTAAAAACCCTTATGAAGACATGGGGCTTGTTAGCAATCCCTTTCCTTCCCTTCAGGCACTTACCACCAGGGGCACATGTCAGTTGATTGGTGTATGAGCCTTCCAGTGTGCCGTTGTTTTACATGAAATTATAGAAAAAAATCTAAATAAAACATTTTATAATCAAACTTACTATCCTTCCTACTGTATTTCCTGTGTGGATAGCATCTTTTAAGAGCTGCTAGATCCACTTTAATATCATGTTGGCCATGATGATCTTATTTGTAAATTACTTTCTCTGTTCAATAGCTGAAAATATATGTGAAATGTTAGGTACGCTTAATATAGACATATGGCTACTTACTGTATTCAGTACAGAGAATATAAAAGTACTAACTATTATGATATAGTGGGCTATAGGTCCTAGTCCTGTGCTACTTTATCATCCAAAGTTTGAAAATGGTCTTACATCCATTGAGTATGTGATTTCTGAGTATGAAATCTATTTATAAACAGCCATTTTCTTATGAATGCATTCGAAAAGCTTTTATTTCTCGGTGGGTGTTTTCTGACATGGACAAAGCCCTTTCCAGCAACATAAAATGGAAAATAGCTACAAGTCTTACATAGGTGAAGTTGTCTCTAACAACAACCTTTAGATGTTGCATTAAAAGAAAACTGTTTACAAAGAACATTACAAGTTTGATCATTCCTAGTCGCGGTTTGATTCATGCAAGTAAGTAGGCTGTTTTTTTATCACATTTTTATATTTCCCTATATAATCTGGAAAAATAGACTGTGTATCCAGATTCAGAAAGACACCCCACTTACATACAAGAGTACTGGTATAAGGTAGGTCTTGATGAAGTCAACTCTTTTCCTTTTAGAGTCAATTTGATCTCCATCCCTCCCAGTGCTCTACCAGGTTAGGTGCATTGCACATCCTGCCCTTTCAATTATTTTCTCAATGTCCATTATTAATTTATTCATTACCAAGGATTTTGGTTGGAGCATAGCGTGAGCATCCAGGAGACCAAAATCAGGATCCTCTTCTCCCAGTCACATCCAAATCGGACATGTCTAAGTAATGCTTCTGACATCAATAACTCTGTCTCCTTTTTTAAAAAAACAAACAAAAAAAACAAAGATTGTGACGCCATCTCAAAAACCGCTACTATAAGACCTTGTCTTACTGGTCGTCAATTCAGGAGACCCCATAATATTGCACCCTGCTGTGTGACTGAGCCGACATCCCCAGGCTGTTGGGGAACCCCTGTCCCTCCCTTTCTCTTTAGTATCCCATTAGCTGTTGTATTTGGTCTGTGTGGCCTGGTTTGTGTTGTCCTCATTTTCCGTTTGCCCCTCTTTTCTTGCTCCCCCCTGTTCCTTTTCTTTTCTGCTCTTTTGTTTCCCTGCTTTTTTACATTTTCCTTTGTTTTGGCCTTCGGTATTTGCAATGTGTTATTTAATAAAAGACCATCTTATTTGGGTCCATCAGTACTCCTTGCCACCTTCAAAATAACTTGTTCCCATTCTCTTTTTTATTTACATCCCTCTGTGTATTGATGGTTTTGTAGTAAGTTTATGCTTAAAGGTCTACTCCAGTGGAAATCTTTTTTTTTTTTTATCAACTGGTGCCAGAAAGTTAAACAGATTTGTAAATTCAAGTAGAGAAAACAGACATGGTCGCACATCTACATTTTGTATATTGATCTAATTGTTTCTCAGCATAAATTCAAAAACTAACAGGTTGTTAGTATACATTTTGGTCAAAAGGTACAAGCCCACTCACCACGTAAAGGCCACCTATTTAGAGTAGGTCCCTAACGTCCCTAGGAGCACATGGTAAGGGAGCCATTGCTGCCGTGGCACTGTGTCTGTGGGTAGGTGCGGCCCAGAGACTGATTTGAGTGGCATTGGGGCCGCTCTGCCAGTGGGTTGTTCCCCCTGAGGTCACTGGTGTTGCGGCGGTGGTGGTCGCTGACCAGTGCTACGCCATTTTATGCTAGGGATGTTAGGGACCCACTCTAAATAGGTGGCCTTGACGTGGCAAGTGGGCTTGTACTTTTTGATCAAAATGTAAACTAACAGCCTGTTAGTTTTTGAATTTATGCTGAGAACCAAGTAGATCAAAACACAAAATGTGGATGTGCGACCATGTCTGTTTCCTCTATTGAATTCACATTGTATTTTCTATCCACTCCTTTTTTTGTTTTTTTCTTGGTCTGCACACTGCCACACCCCCTCACCCCAACCCTATATAAGTAGCAGGTAGCTACACAGGGCCCTTTCATTTCTGGCAGCCTCCCAGTCTGACTGGGAGCACATGGTAAGTGAGCTTTTACATCTTGTTCATACTGGTGTGGTGCTGTGCAGCATCCATTGCTGCGGTGGCATCGTGTCTGTGGGGAGGTGCGGCCCAGGGACTTGTTTGAGTGGCATTGAGGCCGCTCTGCCAGTGGGTCGTTCTCTCTGTGGGCACTGGTGTTGCGGCGGTGGTGGTCACCACCCAGTGCTACGCCATTTTATGCTAGGGACATTAGGTACCCACTCTAAATAGGTAGCCTTGACGTGGCGAGTGGGCTTGTACTTTTTGATCAAAATGTATACTAACAACCTGTTAGTTTTTGAATGTATGCTGAGAAGCAAGTAGATCAAAACCCAAAATGTGGATGTGCGACCATGTCTGTTTCCTCTACTTAAATTCAGATTTGCAAATTACTTCTATTTAAAAATCTTAATCCTTCCAGTACTTATCAGCTTCTGTATGCTCCAGAGGAAGTTATTTTCTTTTTAAAAAAATTTCAGTCTGACCACAGTGCTCTCTACTGACACCTCTGTCCATGTCAGGAACTGTCAAGAGCAGGAGAGGTTTACTATGGGCCTTTGCTCCTACTCTGGACAGTTCCTGACATGGTCTGAGGTGTCAGCAGAGAGCACTGTGGTCAAACAGAAAAGAAATTCAAAAATAAAAAAAAACTTTTCCTTGCAGCATACAGCAGCTGATAAGTACTGGAAGGATTAGGTGCGTTTTTTAAGATTTTATTAATAAAAGTAATTTACAAATCTGTTTAACTTTCAGGCACCAGTTGATTTAAAAAAAAAAAAAGTGTTTTCCACTGGAGTTCCCCTTTAAAATTTGAAAATAAGGAATTTTAAAAAAATAGATTGTGACATCATCTACCACTGTCCTCTAAGCCTGTCTCTTTGATGGCTCTATCGACACACCTGCAAAAAGTCAACAATCTAACTTCCAAATCATGTGATTGAAAACATAATTCTAACCTTGCACCTTGACAGACACTAGAACGAACCAGAAAGAACATCCCAGCCATCCATTAAAGAAGCGTCCAGGCTGCATTTATTAAATCAAACTTGAGGAAGTGGTAAATAAAAACGAAACACATACTTACCGTCCTCCCTCCTTCACGGTCATTAGTATCCTGGAGCTCTGATCCCTGCAGCACAGTTCCTCGAGGTTTGGGGATCTGATGTCACACACCCACTCAGACACTAAGATTAAAGGGTTACTCCGGTGAAAAACTTTTTTTTTTAATCACCTGGTGCCAGAAAGTTAAAGGGGTACTCCGGCGCTTAGACATCTTATCCCCTATCCAAAGGATAGGGGATAAGATGCCTGATCGCGGGGGTCCCGCCGCTGGGGACCCCCGTGATCTTGCACGCAGCACCCCAGTTAAAATTAGCCCCTGGAGCATGTTCGCTCCGGGTCTGATTACCGGCGACCACGGGGCTGGTGGCGTGTGATGTCACGCCTCCTCCCCTGTGTGACATCACGCTCTGCCCCTCAATGCAAGCCTATGGGAGGGGGCGTGACAGCTGATTTTAACTGGGGTGCTGCTTGCAAGATCACGGGGGTCCCCAGCGGCGGAACCCCCGCGATCAGGCATCTTATTCCCTATCCTTTGGATAGGGGATAAGATGTCTAAGCACCAGAGTACCCCTTTAAACAGATTTGTAAATTATTTCTATTAAAAAATCTTAATTCATCCAGTCATTATTAGCTGCTGAATACTACAGAGGAAATTATTTTCTTTTTGGAACACAGAGCTCTCTGATGACATCATGAGCACAGGGCTCTCTGCTGACATCTCTGTCCATTTTAGGAACTGTCCAGAGCAGCATATGTTTTCTATGGGGATTTTCTCCTACTCTGGACAGTTCTTAAAATGGACAGAGATGTCAGCAGAGAGCTCTGGGTTCCAAAAAGAAAATAATTTCATCTGTAGTATTCAGCAGCTAATAAGTACTGGAAGGATTAAGATTTTTTAATAGAAGTAATTTACAGATCTGTTTACCTTTCTGGCCCCAGTTAATTAAAAAAAAATAATAAAGTTTTCCACCGGAGTAGCCCTTTAAAGACACAGTTTCAGCCACTGATTGGCTAAGCAGGCTGGTGACATCTCATCTCACTTACAAACTAATAAGTGGGCTACCTACATAGCTTATATAGGGATTTTCATACACGGGACAGCTATCTGGGGGATTTACCTAGGGGGGCCCTACCTACTCGGGGCACCTATGTGATGGGGGACACTAGCTGAAGGGACCTGTCTACCTACTGGAGCAACCTAACTATGCAATGGGAGGGACCTACTAACTCTTCATCTACCCACTCTACTAGGGGGGTATTATTACAGTTTGAAACAGTATAGTTTCTGGAAAAGTGCAGAGCCTAAAAAGTTTTTTCCCCCCCACTATGTTCTCCAGAGAGGAATCATAGCCGTAGGAAATTATTATGGCAGCCTGAGCTGGATGAAGAAGAAAAAGGAAAGTGAACAACTTCCCTGTGAGTCACCAGATGTAACTGTAATCTCTTATATGGTCTCTAGTGGTAATGATAGGGGTTGTTGTCAGTCACCTGATGTTACTCTATGTACGGTAATCTCTTATATGGTCTGTAGTGGTAATGATGGGGGTTGTTGTCAGTCACCTGATGTAACTATATAATCTCTTATATGGTCTGTAGTGGTAATGATGGGGGTTGTTGTCAGTCACCTGATATAACTCTATGTAATCTCTTATATGGTCTGTAGTGGTAATGATGGGGATTGTTGTCAGTCACCTGATATAACTGTTTGTAATCTCTTATATGGTCTGTAGTGGTAATGATGGGGGTTGTTGTCAGTCACCTGATATAACTCTATGTAATCTCTTATATGCTCTGTAGTGGTAATGATGGGGGTTGTTGTTAGTCACCTGATGTTACTCTATGTAATGACTTATATGGTCTGCGGTAGTAATTATGGTGGTTGTTGCCAGTCTGTCAGTATAGTAAGTTCTTCTATGCAGGCATGGTCATTGGATGACTGAGGGCGTATGTTGTTTGGTTAGGGGGCGTGGCTTGTCCCTCTTTACTCTCAGTGGGGAGGTATGCTTTCCTCTGCGACTCTTCTGCACATGAAATTTAATTTGCAACTTTTTATGCGACTTTTAAAAGTGCTCTCCAAATACAGTTCTGTAAGCAGGTCTTGGCTGGTGTAGATTTGTGATGTTTTGGAGGTGTTTGCAACTTTTTGTGCGACATTCGCCCTTGATAAATCCATTAACACTGCTAAGTGAAGACTGAAACTGACTTTTGCAAGATCATTCGCAACTTTTTGCTTACAGTCAAAAGTTACAAAAAAAAACAACAAAAATCTGCTTTGACACACACATGCGACATTTCACGCGTCAAATATAAGCAAATAAAAAGCTCACGCTCTAAAGACAATGATAAATGTCCCCCATAGCGACAATGACTTATGCATATAACAGTGGGGTTTTTAACCTTTTTTTTTTTATACCTTTTTTTTTTTTGGCTCAGGAGTTTTTACTCATAAAGAATTATGTTTATGTTTTACATACTGTATATACTCGAGTATAAGCCGACCCAAATATATGCCGAGGCCCCTAATTTCACCCCATAAACCCAGGAAAAGTTATTGACTCGACTAGAAGCCTAGGGTGGGAAATACATCATCCCCTCAATTTCATCATCCCCTCCTGTAATCATCCAGACCCCCGTCATTAACACCCCCATCATCATCAACCCCATCATTAACACCCCCGTCTGCTGCGCACGGACGTCCCTGTGCGTCGTCATCAAAGCAACGTCACTAGTCCGGGCCCGGCCCGGAGCGGAGAAGAGGGCCTCCCGGTGAAAATGGACAGCCCGGAACGACTAAACCTCCCCACTGGACGGTCTCTGCAGCATAGATGGCCCGGACCAGCTCACCCTTCCTTCCCACCTAGGGGAGGTGAGTAGAAAACTTAAAGGTGGGGTCTGGATGATGACAAAGGCCGCAGTGGTCTTCAACCTGCGGACCTCCAGATGTTGCAAAACTACAACTCCCAGCATGCCCGGACAGCCGATGGCTGTCCGGGCATGCTGGGAGTTGTAGTTTTGCAACATCTGGAGGTCCGCAGGTTGAAGACTACTAAGAAGGAATTGACAGGTGGAGAGTTCACTCGAGTATAAGCCGAGGGGGGCATTTTCATTCAAAAAATCGTGCTGAAAAACTCGGCTTATACTCGAGTATATATGGTATCGTCTTGCTAGGGATAAAATGTGAATTTATATATTCTTTTGACAGAGTTGCTTTGTATATATTGTCTAAAACTTAGGTTACATCCACCCCTCATTTGGGTCTCCGAATTTGAGCCTGTTTGGTTTTACAGGTTGGCTCTTTTACTTCAGTGGAACTGAGCTGCAATACCACTCACAAACTGAAGACACGGGTGGCACTATTTCTGATAGAAAGCAGCTATGCTTTTCTAATCTTGGCTAACCCCTGTAAAGCAGTACTACTAATAATAATGATAACTATTATCTGATTACAACACACAAGCATGATTATTCATTGTGCTGCAGAATACATAAGACTTCTGGGAAATAAGAATAACTTCAGGTATAAAGGTGCTGAGAGCTGTTATTTTCTATATATCCAGCTGCGCATTAATCTGCGGTGACAGGGTGACTCACCTGATGGTGAAGGCGTTAAATATATGTTATTATTTGCCCAATCAATGCGATCCTGATGAGGCTGCGTTCTCCCTTTGTTGCATTGCTAATGAACACGGCCAGCTGTGCTTGTTACATAAAACGTCTAAGCTAACAATCAAGATAATACTATTTTTCTAAGAAGCATAAACATGTAATACCTTGGGTAATAAGAAGTTGCAGGTGGTTGAGTAGCTGAATGCTCGTTCTGATTGGCCAAACTCTCCAGACAAAGAAAACGGAGGAAAAACCCTTTAAAGATTCTCTCTTATTTTTATTGTTATTTTGTTAACTACCTGTAGGGAATTTTGTTTTTAGATGTAAGAAGTGGTCAGATGACTGTGATCTTGCAAATAAACACTGCCATTTCGCCAAGATAATAAATTGAAAAGATCACTATAGAAGCCTGTTAGTAAGCAGCACAAACCTTGAATTGGCTTCACAAACACAAATATGTGATCTTTACAACGCAGGCCTCCGGTTGGGGGATTGCTTATAAGGAACACCTCTATTATAGAAGTGTCACTTTTATCAGTCAGGAATGGGTAGGAGAGCACTGCCTGATAAGATGTATCAAAAATAATAGAGGGCAAAATAAATCACTAAACAACCATTTATACACAGATTCTTGCTTACTCTTATGCATGGAATCCCATGCTCCGAATCGAATTGAATATGAGATATATAGAGGAAAGATAGATAGATAGATAGATAGATAGATAGAAAGAAAGATAGATAATTACTTCACACATTCCAGGAAATGCCATAATCCTCTGTCTGTCACTCAACTGACTGGCCATCACATAAAGAATCCAATTTAGCCCCTTAAAGAGGTACTCCGGCGCCTAGACATCTTATCCCCTCTCTAAAGGATAGGGTATAAGATGCCTGATCGCGGGGGTCCCGCCGCTGGGGACCCCCGTGATCTTGCATGCAGCACCCCGGTTACAATCAGTCCCCAGAGCATGTTCGCTCCGGGTCTGATTACTGGCGATCACGGGGGCCGGAGCATTGTGGCGTCACGGCCCCGCCCCCATGTGATGTCACGCTCTGCCCCCTCAATACAAGCCTATGGGAGGGGGCGTGACACTGCACAGTGGTCTTCAAACTGTGGCCCTCCAGATTAGAGATGAGCGAACTTACAGTAAATTCGATTCGTCACGAACTTCTCGGCTCGGCATTTTGATGACTTTTCCTGCGTAAATTAGTTCAGCCGTCAGGTGCTCCGGTGGGCTGGAAAAGGTGGATACATTCCTAGGAAAGAGTCTCCTAGGACTGTATCCACCTTTTCCAGCCCACGGGAGCACCTGAAAGCTGAACTAATTTATGCAGGAAAAGTAATCAACTGCCGAGCCGAGAAGTTCGTGACGAATCAAATTTACTGTAAGTTCACTCATCTCTACTCCAGATGTTGTAAAACTACAACTCCCAACTTGCCCAGACAGCCAAAGGTTGTCTGGGCATGCTGGGAGTTGTAGTTTTGAAACACATAGAAGCCAGCAGTGAAGATCACTTTACAGTGATCTTCACTGCTGTCTCTGACAACGCTGTTGCCACCTCCTAACTCCTGCCTCCACTAGGCTTACACCGCTGCCTGCCACCAGTCCCCACGTAGCTGTCGAGGCCATCTTCTCCCCGCTCTGTCTGGACTTAAAGGGGCGGGTAGAGTGGGGGATCTTAACTTTAACCCCCCCTGCCCTGCCGACAAGTACTGACAAATCGCAGGGGATAGGAGGAGGTGTCCACCTCACTCCTATCCTTCATGGTGGTCATTGCTGTCTCTGACAGCACTGATCACCTCTATTTTCTGGGCAATCGGGTCTCCAGAGACCCGATCAGCCCAGAAAAGCCGTGATCGCCAACAATGGGGGATCTCAGGACCCCCCTAGCCTATGTTCTGGGATGACTACTGATAGATAACAGCAGCCGTACCATTCCAATCACTGCCCTGTGCGCAGCGGTGGATGGAAACGCCAAGGGCGTACAGGCACACCCTTGGTCCTTAAGTGGCAGGGAGCATGGGCATATCTCTATACCCTTGGTCCCCAACAAGTTCAAGAATTTTCTGTGTTTTGTACATACAATATCTGTTGTTCACAGATCAGCCTCCTCCTACCTGTAGAATGACCTCTGAAAAGGTCACATGGGATATGTCCAGACTCCTGACTATTATTGTCTATGTCCATGGGTCCTGCTATAAAGCATATCTTTAAATTCTGTTAAAAACAGCTCGGGTAAGAAGGCAGCTCCCATAATAATATACAAAAATGAATAAAAAATGTAAATTAGAAAATAGAAACAGCTAGGAAAAATTTACATGTTTCGATATATTTCTCGAATCAGGAAAATTCTAGGTGATACATTGCATTTAAGTAAAAAAAATATATAAGAAATTCATATATGAACAAGTAAGGTTTTTTGCGCCAAAACATAAGTAATCAGACATCACCTTTAAATGAAGCCACCTGTAAGCGATGCATGCCTCATGTCTCCAAGGAAACTGGCTAAACTTTGCAGAAAGAGAAAAAAACAAGTTGTTCAATCATTTTGTGTCTTGTAAGATGTGCTTAGTGAATTGGTAATTCACCACAAGTGCTAGAATGACAAAAATCTTTTGACCTAATGTAAAACCTAAAATTTGACTAAAAGCAAAAGCTCTTATGCATGAATCTGCAAAAGTGTTTATACCATCTGGTGCTTTTAAGGAGTTTCTGCCCACTCTAGTTGTGGACTTATTAAAGGTCAATGGAGGCCCAGAGTAAATTGTTTGATAGGTTTTTGTTCCCTTTTTCCACTCTTTTCATGTGAGTGTATGTCAATCACTACCTTACTGTATAAAGGGAGATGACAACGCTTGATAAAGGGTAGTATTTCCCCTCGGAGATGGACAGAGTGGTTTGTCTTGGCCTGCTAATGTAGCAATGTCATGCAAAACATTGTTCCAGAGTCTTTAGTGTGAGAACATTTCCGTACAGTTTCTTAGGCTTAAATCGGTAATCTATGCCGCACATTTACTTTACAAATCTATTTATTGTAAAGTAAATGTATAAGTAGAAATAAAAAAAGGAAACACTGTAGTTGTAATGTAATACAAAGTGTGTAATGAATAATATAATCTTATGTGCCCACAGTGTGGTTGCATACCTGGCTACATAGCTTTATACCAGGCTACCTACCTACATACCTGGCTGCCTAACTACCTACCTACATGCCTGGCTGCCTTAAAGGGGTACTCTGGTGGAAACCTTTTTATATAAATGAAATGGTGCCAGAAAGTTAAACATATTTGTAAATGACTTCTATTAAAAAATCTTTAACCTACCAGTACTTATTAGCTGCTGAATACTGCAGAGGAAATGTTTTTTTTTTTTTTAGGAACACAGTGCTCTCTGCGGACATCATGGGCACAGTGCTCTCTGCTGACATCTCTGTCAGTGGAGAGCACTGTGCTCGTGATGTCAGCAGAGAGCTCTGTGTTCCAAAAAGAAAATAATTTCCTCTGTAGTATTCAGCAGCTAGTTTGTACTGGAATGATTAAGATTTTTTAAGAGACGTAATTTACAAATCTGTTTAACTTACTGGCACCAGTTGATTTGAAAAGTAAATAAATAAATAAAAATATTCCATAGTACCCCTTTAACACTTACATATCTAACTACTTAGTTAACTACCTACCTACCTGCCCTTTTCTGTGCTGGACACCAAGGGGGGGGGGGGGGGGGCATTCTAACAGTTCAGGGCCTATAGATGAGAAGATTGTGTAGGGGAGGGCATGGGAAAAATGATGAATCTAATATGTTTGCCCTGCAGGTGTTAAGAGATGAGTTTTGGCTGAAAGAAGTCATCATGGCGGTCTGAGCCAGATGGAGAAGTAAAGGAAATAGGATGACACTGATCAGAAAAGACATCTGTGAGGCTAAAGTTACATGGTTGTTTCAACATCAGAGTGTACAGTTATATAAATACCAATAACTGCAAAATATACAATGATATGAAGAACGTACAAATGCAGTTGTACTTTCTTCCTATTATTGTATATTTTGCAGTTATTGGTATTTCTATAGTTGTAGGTAGAAGTGACGGAGCGGCACTGCTAACTTAATATGGTGTTAATCACAATGTGCTTTAAAGGATACATATGGAGGTAGACTCCTGACAGGTCACCCAGTACGAAAAAGGTCCTACTGGTGGTGCTAGGTGAAAAGGTAAATACGTTCAGACAAATGCTTGTAACAAGAAACAATCCACACCTGCACTCACAGCTGGGGTACCGCAACTCCGGCTTGTCTCATCCGATTCCTCTTATGAAAGACAGGGCATCTCAGATGTAATGGCACTCAGAAGAAGGCAACTACCGGCGGTTTCACGCAATCATAATGCGCTTCATCCGGCCTAGCGCCATTACATCTGAGATGCCCTGTCTTTGATAAGAGGAATCGGATGAGACAAGCCGAAGGTGCGGTACCCCAGTGGTGAGTGCAGGTGTGGATTGTTTCTTGTTACAAGCATTGGTATTTACACTCTGATGTTGAAAGAACCATGTAACTTTGGCCTTGAGTGGCGGACACCGTCCTCTGAACATGCGACCCTGACGAGTTCAGGTGCACCTGTTTGCTGGGTGATGTTCCGCCTACTTAAGCCCATTGTATCCAAAAGTTTTTAGTATGAGTAAGGCTAGTCTCTGGCTGAAATGCGTCACTTTTATCCTGTTCTTGCTGGTACCTGAATAAATAAGTTTTCTATTGCACAAAGTCTGCGCTGGATCCATTTTTCTGTTTCAAGTTTTCCTCGGTGCTGGGTTGCACCTGTCCAGGCGCGGAAACCAAGCGCAATCAGGGGTGAGCTGATTAACTCTATTTCTCTAGAGGAAAGAATGTGTATTGTTTATACCAACTCCTCAGCAACTGATGATTTACAAAGGGTCTGGTGTGTTAGATTCCTGCCGCCCAACCATTTTATTCAGGGAGGGATAAGTCAGTGTCAGAGATGGCTGGATGTAGCTTACCCCTCCCCACAGACAACACATGAATGTTTAGCCGTCTGGAGAAAAAAAGTTACTGTCACCATTAGGGCAAAAAAAATTCTTTCTGACAATAACAAAAAAACCTGTATCACATACTCTTCTACAGAAATCTAGTAACAATAACCGATAATAATATTACACCTAAACAGCCTGTTTTGTACTCTGGTAGTAAAATGACCACTTCCGCTGGCAGAAACTGTAGTTCCATAGTCCCACTGCTCTTACAGTAAAGAACCATCTTCTATGTTAATTGAGAAACCCCCTTAACTCTAGGTCAGAATTTCCCAACCAGGATGCCTTCAGGTGTTTCAAAACTACAGTTTTGCAACAGTTGGAAACACCCTGGTTAAGAAACACTGCTCTAGATGTAGGGGATGTCTCCTTGATATATAATACATCCACTCCTAGTTACAAATAGATGATGGCACATATCTCTGTATTGCCCTCTGATATATTTATACATAGTGATACGGTCAACCATTTTTTAAAACTAAATAACCCTAAATTTTGATAATCTTTCTGTGTACTGTAGTCCTCCCATTCCCCCTTTTTACTTTAGTAGTCCGCCTTTAAACCCCTCTCCGGCTCTGCAGTTTTTTTTCTGTGCAGAGGCACCCCTTGACTAAGGGTGTCAAGGTGGCAAAAACACGTCGGTGTTATGTCTGTCCTGCCATTTTTGTCTATTTGCACAACTTGAATCACAGAAGTCTGTGATTTTACTTGCAATTGCCGGATCCAAGTTGTGTTTCTTCAGCACAGGCACCCCCTACCTGAATCCAATATCCCATGTCTGGCCTGACTACTGATATGTAATGTTTACATAGCTGCATTTATTTGCTGTCAAAGATTCTGCTTCCATATGCCATTTCCATCCCGAATCAAGATGACAACTACTTTGTACTTGGGAGAAAAAAAAATACAAATACACAACCAGACCGTTGAAATGCATTTCCTTGGAATATTTACTTAAAAAATATATATCATTCATTTGTACTTGAAAAGCTTTTTCATAAGAGGACAGTCAAAAATTTGCATGAAAATTGCAGCTTACACTTTGTTGAAAGCTTTTAAAAAGCTTATGCTGCATGTAAACACTTTTCATGCTGTCTTTGCTAACCTCTTCATCTTCTCCAGCATCCCCCTGATAAATAATGCTGTATCCAATTCAGCTTATACCATCAGCAGAAAATAAACTCCATTGACCATTGTTTTTGTTTGCCTATAGCTGAGTGATTGATTGGAATATTTTTGGCGTGGCGTGCAGCTTTCTCTCCCGCTCTGGAGCATATCTCATTGATTGCTTCGCAGAAATAAAAAAGGTTTTGGATCTCAGCAAATTGCCGGAACACTTCTCAAGGCTCAGGAACATAGTTCAGAAATGTCACTAACATTTCATTGTTAATTTCATACTCAGGCTGAGAAATGGATTGTAAGCTTCCCCCTGTATATTAATTCTGGCTTTTTCCATTTCTGAAAGCTGCATCAACTTCCCAGGCTACTGGAATACGACTTGAATGTTGTGAGACGTTATTCAAAAAAGACGTTCATAAAGGGTTAAACCAGCGGCACCTTACAGTGTCCTTGAATGGGAGTTTGGGGATGCTATACGCCATTTCTAAAAAAAAAAAAAAAAAAAAAGGGAAACATATTTGCAAATAATTGACTGTCTGACAAAACCCCCTACAGAATTACTGAGAGAAATGTAACAAAATATAGATGTCCTTGGTTGAAGAAGTGATAGAACTATCTTGAGTTGTTGATTTGTCTAAACACTCAGACCCCAACTAATCAAAAAAGTTTGACATGTGATAGGTACACTATAAATGGGTACTCCTGGATAGAAAAATCTATTCCCTGTCATAAGGATAGGGAATAGGTGTTGGATCTCTGGGGGTCCAACCGCTGATAACCTTTGTGCATAGGCTTTTACAGTGTCTATGGGTTCGGTTCGTTCATCTCTATTCTCAATCTGTAATAGTATGCTCCTAAGGATAGATGACATATTTTAAGTGGGTTCTTGCATTGTACACATACCATGCTTTGAATAGACTGCACAGTATGATTCTTTGCTTAAAGGAGTACTCCAGGATGGAAAAATGTATTCCCTATCCTAATTATCTCCTGCCTGTCGCCCCTTGCCTTCTGAATGGGCTGTATTGACCACTGCCAAAAATGGTGGCTGACATGCCTTCTTCATGCATCTCTATGGAGAGCTGGAGTGCTGCACTTGGGTATCTCCAGTAGTGCTGGGCGGTGTACCGGTATGAACAGGATACCGTTTTTTTTTTCTCCCACGGTATGGATTTTTGCCCATACCACTATACCGGTCGGGCCCCTCCCCCACCCTCCGAGTCAATAAAAAAAATTAAACTTACCCCTAATGGGGGTGGTCCAGGCCATCCATCCTTCCTGTAGTGTCCGGTGGCATTCCGGGTGGAGGGTGAACCGGTCCGGGCTGTCCTTCTTCTCCGGGGGTCCTCTTCTCCACTCCGGGCAAGCTCCGTCCTAGTACGCTGCATAGATGCCGCTACGCTGTGACGTCAGGTGCGTCGCTGCACACAGACATCACTGGGCAGTGGCATCTATGCAGCGTTACTAAGCCGGAGTCTGCCCGGACAGGAGAAGAGGACCCCCGGAGAAGAAGGACAGCCCGAACCGGTTCACCCTCCACCCGGAATGCCGCCGGACACTACAGGAAGGATGGATAGCCCGGACCACCTTCCCCGGACGGTCCCTGCAGCAACTGGGAAGGTAAGTCAGGGTTCTGGGATGGACAGGGGTCTGTATAATATACTATACCTACAGTAGGCCCTCCAGCTGTTGCAAAACTACAACTCCCAGCATGCCCGGACAGCCAACGGCTGTTCGGGCATGCTGGGAGTAGTAATTTTGCAACAGCTGGAGGCACCCCTACTTGGGAAACACTGACCTATACTATATACTACTATATAGTCCAACATGCTGGGAGTTGTAGTTTTGCAACAGCTGGAGGCTGTAGGGTTGTTTGTTACATCTATTTAAAAGGGTACTCCACTGCCCCAGTGTTCAGATCATTTAGTTCCAAAAGCCCATTTAGTTCTGCTACGCCACCTCAATGCAAGTCTCAATGTAAAAAAATAAATAAAAAAAACGCAAAATACCGTGATACCGTGATACTTTAGAAAAATACAGTGAAACTCATTTTTGGTCATATCGCCCAGCACTAATCTCCAGCTCTCCCATAGAACAGCATGGAGCGGGCATGGAGGCCACAGCTTCATGCAGTAGACAACACACTCCATTTAGGAGGAGAGCCTGGGCACCGTGTGGGAGATTATGGGGGTTCCCAGCGGTCGGATTCACCTGACCACAAGGCCACAACCCCCCCCCCCCCCCCCCGGAATATGATACTTATCCCTTGAGGGATACATTTTTCCATCCTGGAGTACTCCTTAAAGCCAAGAATCATACTTTTCAGTCTATTGAAAGCATGATATGTGTACAATGCAAGAACTCACTTAAATTATGGCATGTATCCTTAAGAGAGGCAGAGGTAGAGAGTGTTCTGCATCTGTTATGTCGGTGCAAAATATGTTTTAATTGCAAGTTGAGGCTTTTGTCACACACTATATTTTTTTTTTCTTTTTTAATGGAGAACTGCCGATGCGGTTTTTGAGCCAAAGCCAGAAGTGGATGATCGAGCAGAAAGGAGTAGTAGTAGTAGTATCACCCAGGGCTGGACCTCTACTATCCAAGGGTCTACCTTTTAATGGTATGCATGCCCTTTTCGTAGACATATTTATTGTGTACAAACAAATATTTTGTTAGATCGTTATTTAACCTGCACAGAAAATAAAAACCCTATTATTCCCAATTGTAGTATCCTTTGAGAGGCTATGGTTTTTACTCTATGATCATAGCAAAAAATTGTTATTATAAAAGAAAATTCCATACTGGGAAATAACAGTGTTCTAGTGCTACAATAGAAATGATATTTCCTCTACAATTAACTTGTTCACATTGTTGTGTAGACTCCCCTCTAGCAGTGCACCTCTATGTACTTCAGAGCTGTGAGTCAGTGATTGATTGCTTATACAGGGCATCTTATATAGTATGTCATATCTGCAAATGAATTGAAAATTAAAAACAATAATGTATCTTGGACATAAGTATTCATACCCTTTACCTTTTAGCTCATTTCTGAGATGTTTCTACACCTTGGTTGGAGTCACTTGTGGTAAATTCAGTAGACTGGACATGATTTGGAATGACACAGCCCTGTCCCACATCTGACAAAAACCAAGCCATGAGCACAGACTGTATAGCTAGGAGACAGGATTTTGTGTTCAGGTACAGATCTGGAGAAGGGTACAAAAATGTCTCATCTGCACAGTGGCCTCCATAATTCCTAAAGTCAATAATACAAATAAAGTAATGGGAAGGGCATTGCACAGCAAGAAGTAAGAGCTAATGAATAAACACTACGGTAAATATATGAAGGCAATGTCCGAACCGGGGTACCAGGCAGAAAGATAAAGTAGATAGATAAAGTAGATACAACAATGTGTAGCAGCAACACAACAATCTGTTGTTCTGAGATGCCCCTGCTGACGGCTGCTAGCCAGCTTCCCTCCCTGCACCGAATGATGTCCCTCTGTTACAGGATGTATGGCTGAATAAGCCTCCTGTGATTTAGCATTTACTGGTGAGTGCGGACAGTCCTTTCTTTGTGTTGCACCTAAATTAATCTAGTTTGATGCAACAGGGTACTCTTCCTTGAGCTGTCCGCCAAACCAAACAATGTAATAGGGGAAGAATGACCTTGATAAAAGGTGTGACAAAGAACTCAATGACCTGTGACAGTTCTGGCACTGCCGTTTCTTAATAGTAAGTATTGATAGTTACCCTGTGAGGTCAGCCATAGCGTTCCCCATCATGTACAAGTCAGTTGATTTATGTGTCTGTGGTGTCGGACGGGGTAATGTGTAATTAACCTTATCGTGACGCCGGGGCGTGGTTGACCTATACACCCCCCAAGGTAGGCCAGCTTGCTCTGTGCCAGGCACGGGGCAAATAATAACGCCGACAAAAGGTTAGGGTTAACTGGCTTGCTTTACTAAGGTTGGAAACATGGTACAATCTGTTACAGCTCAGATTAGCGTGAAGGATTTGCAGGGTGAACTTCAGGAAGCTTATCAGCTAGCTAGGACTTATAATTGAATGTGCTGTATATGACAGATTCCACCCACGCTATACTTTAGAGACTTGGACTTGACTAACTTGCTGGACTTGACTTGTATAATATCCCCAAGACTGTTGGCTTACCGCAAGGCTTTGACTTTCAACTCGGTAGTGGGGTTAACTGGTAGTAGATGCATGGTTGCTGGACTAGGCCTCAGGCCTCCTTTCAGATCCACCTAACAAACTGACTTCACTCTTCACCAAACTGTACCTCAGCATGCACTAGACTGAACGCTGTACTCTAGCTACAGTCTATAAGGGGACAATTTAGAGCCTTCCTATTGGGCAGAATGTTCAGCACTGCATTCTCCCCTTAACAACCAGGTCCTTAGCAACAAGAGATTTAAATGGACACTGTCAGATAGGAAAACTTTTGATATGTTGTAAAGCATGTATAACCAATAGGTTTTGCAATTGCTTTCATTAGAAAATTTTCAGTATTTCATACTGAAAAAGCCAGTCAAACAACTGCCCCCCCCCCTGCCTGCTTAGACACATAATAGTCCTGCTGTGTCCATGCATCATCACCTACGTCATGGACCCACTTCCTTGATTGACAGCTGCGAGTGCAGGGCTCACAGCTGGAGGAAAAATCCTCCCACTGTCAGCTTGTGTCCCGCTACTGTCAGCGAGGACAAGCTGGAAATTGTAGTTTTGCTAATGCTAGGGGAGATGTGAGCAGACAGCATACTGAGGGAGGGGGCAGAGACCTGCACAGTGAGGCCACGCCCCCTTTGCTTTGAGAGGAATTCAGACTAGTGAGCTAAACTAAAAGTGTAATAAAAAATAAATGAAGGTGCTAGACACATAAAAATAAGATGTACATAGTCAGGATTAGGTACTGAGTGATATATATATATATATATATATATATATTTTTTTTTTTTTTTAAATTGTTGGATCTGACTGGTACACTTTGAGGCAACAAGTACATAAATAATACAAATACATTAACCCTTATATGACAGTATATTAGTGCATTATAGAGAGTTCTGAGGAGAGGCGACCCATGACAAAACATTGAACAGCATCTGAAACACAGGATGGGCAGGAGTACAGAAGATGTGATTATGTACTGAAATAGATAGAGTGGACAGAGGCAGATTTATGAGAGGAAGATAGGAAGGAAGGAAGGAAGGGAGACAGCAAATAGTTAGAAAGAAAGAAAGAAAAATAAAATTAGAAGATAGATAGATAGATAGATGATAGTAGATAGATAGATAAATAGATGATAGTAGAGATATAGATAGATAGATAGATAGATAGATGATAGTAGATAGATAGATAGATATATGATAGTAGATAGATGATAGTAGATAGATAGATAGATAGATAGATAGATAGATAGATTTTGTGGATCTATGCAGATTTGAGAGGAAGGAGAGGAAGGAAAGAATGGATAAAAGAAAGACAAAAGAAAGAAAGACAGAAAGGAGGAAGGAAAGAAAGAAAGAAAGAAAAGTAGAGAAGACAGAGACAGACAGACAGACAGACAGACAGACAGATAGATATATAGATAGATAGACAGATACGGTTTTGATGTTATTGATGAATACATCTTTACTTTCAGCCACATACTTTGACCACTAAGTGGAGAAGGTAGAATTAAAAGTGCATTAATAAAAGGTGTTAGGTGAAGCTTCTGTACATAATGCTCCACTGAAGCACTTCACCTCTTATAGCTGCACTTTTTATTATAATATATTAAGTCAGCAGCTTCCAGGGCTTGGTATAAAATTACTGTAAATTCACTCCATAAAGAAGCAGAGTAATACAAGAAATGGAAATGTCCTAAGCACCAAAGGGAGCTAAAATGTGATGATTGGATTTGACAATTCATAGCAATGTTCCCAACATATTCTCTCAATAAATATCCCATATAGCAGCTTAAGCTGTTAACCGCATCCTGACTCCATCACCTCCTGACATTGCCTTGCATCACTGTGACACCGCAGTGTCATGCTACCTGCATCTTCTGACACTATAGTAGCATTATTTATTCTAACCATAAATACAAATGTATTTATATATAATGCATCTTGAAAGTCCTCAGGCCCTTTCCCTTTTTTCTAATTTTATGTTGTGGCCTTGTACTTAAAAAAAAAAAAAATAATCAAGTTTTTAACCATCATTCTGCACTCAATAACAGAATGAAAAAGAGAATGTTAGAAATATTTCCTAATTTAGTGAAAAGGAAAAACCCAAATATTGCATTGACATAAGCATTCAGACCATTTACCCAATACTTTGCCAGCAATTCCAGCCTCCAGTCTTCTTTGGGATGATACCACAAGGTTTGGTGATTTTCTTCCCTTCTTCTATGAAGATCCTCTCAAGCTGTCAGGTTGGATGGGGACTGTTGGTTCCCATTTTCATGTATTTTTCCAGAAATATTCAAATGGATTCAAGTCAAGGCTTTGGATAAACCCCCTCAAGGACATTCACAGAGTTTCCCTAAACCACTCTCTGTGTTTTCTTGATGGCTCTCTGCTTAAGGTTAGTGTCTTGTTAAAAGGGGAATCTTTGGCCCAGGGCTAGAGTACTCTGGATCAAGTTGTTATCCATCGAATGGATTAAAGGGGTACTCTGGTGAAAAACTTTATTTTTTTTTTTTTTTTAAATCAACTGGTGCCAGAAAGTTAAACAGATTTGTAAATTACTTCTATTAAAAAGTTGTAATCCTTCCTGTACTTATTAGCTGCTGAATACTACAGCGGAAATTCTTTTCTTTTTGAAACACAGAACTGTCTGCTGACATCACGAGCACAGTGCTCTCTGCTGACATCTCTGTCCATTTTAAGAACTGTCCAGAGCAGCATATGTTTGCTATGGGGATTTCCTTTTACCCTGGACAGTTCCTAAAATGAACAGAGATCTCAGCAGAGAGTACTGTGCTTGTGATGTCAGCAGACAGCTCTGTGTTTCAAACGGAAAATAATTTCCACTGTAGTATTCAGCAGCTAATAACTACAGGAAGGATTAAGATTTTTTAATAGAAGTAATTTACAAATCTGTTTAACTTTCTGGCACCAGTTGATTTAAAAAAAAAAAAAAAAAAAAAGTTTTTCACCGGAGTACTCCTTTAACAAAAAAAATAACTCAGATCAGCATACAAAATTAAAGGGGTACTCCAGTGAAAAACAACTGTGTCTGACAACATGCTCTATGCTGACACCTCTGTCTGTCTCAAGAACTGTCCAGAGTAGGAGCAAATCCCCATAGCAAACCTCTCTTGCTCAGGACAGTTCCTGAGACAGCTAGAAGTGTCAGCAGAGAGCACTTTTGTCAGTCAGAAAAGAACAACTCAACTTCAGCAGGAAGGATTACGTTTTTTTAATAGAAGTAATTTACAAATCTGTTTAACTTTCTGGAGCCAGTTGATATGAAAAAGATAGTACTCCTACCCTTGCATGTATTATTCTACTGTGACCTTTTTATCTCCTGTATGTGGCTCTGATAGGCCTTTCCCCCCTCCTGCTTGTTCCCTTCCCCTTCTTTAAACTACAGGTCTCAGCATTCTTTGTTGCCGCTCTGTCCTCACTTCCTTATAACTGCCACTTTCTGTCATAGTCCACAGGCCAGCATCAGCACTCGGAATGTTACTAAGCAACCATTCCCATCCGCTTCCATCTACAGGAAACCTGTTATACGGCCTGTTCCTTTCACAATACTAATAACATGGTAATTTACAAAAATGTGCCCTTCTGCCCAATATTAGCCCTAAAACAGCCCATAAACTATAGAGAATATATATATATATATATATATATATATATATATATATATATTCCCAAAATAAAGCAGCACTACTTATCCAGTCCAACCAAAAAATTGGTGCCAGCGTCCCAAAGGACTTGATCAGAGTCCATCCAAGATAAAAACCAGATACAGGCGCAGCACTCCAACAAAATAAGTGATTTAATATCTCATGTCAGCATTACTTGTCAGTAATGCTGACATGAGATATTAAATCACTTATTTTGTTGGAGTGCTGTGCCTGTATGTGGTTTTTATCTATATATATATATATATATATATATATATATATATATATATATATATGGTGAAAGGCATCATGGTGGATGGGCGATATGTGTCACCAAGGCTCCTGGCCGTAGTGAAGTAAGAGCCGGTATTTAGTCAGTGTCTGTGCTGCGATGCAGTCTGACACTGTGGCCGTAGTATGGCTGGAAGGCCAATCTGGGACGGCTCTTACTGGAAATGACCAAGTGCAGGGTGGGGGTCATTCCCCACAATCCAGGCCGCCTTTTGTTGGCCTTAAAGGCAGCCTGTTTCACCAGCTGAGGGGGATTTGATAGTTGCAGCTCACACTGCAAGAGAGAGTTGGATGTGGAGTTGTTCCCTGCATTTGCTCCAAGGTTGGAAGCTGGTGAATAGTCTGCCTGGAGGCCTTGAAAAGGCTTGCTTAATGCCGCATGGCATGGACCCAGGTATGAACAAACACCTAAGGAATACAGGTGGACTTTTGTTACGTTTTCCTTGGTTCTGCATTTAAAGACTGTTTGCTGTGTGCCAAGTGTGAATAAAACACTGAACTTTGATTTGAAAAGTACTCTTTCCTTGCCTCTATACTGCAACCGCACCTATTTGCAAGAGTGAGTTATCACATTTGGTGGAGGATGAGGGCAACACAGTGAGGTAAGCGGTGAATTGCAGTACACTGTTGCCAAGAATCAAGCCTGGGAGAACCCGTTGGAGTTGTTGCTAGGACCACCGATCCTGCCGACAAGTGACTGTCAGTACGGCGGGAGTGTTTTATCCAGTGAGTCAAGGCAAAGCAGTGTTCCAGCGACTGCAGTGTTGCCGAAATGGAGGCTGTTATAAAAGCGCTCATGGAAGCCAACTTGCAACAGCGGGAGACCAACAGGCTAATTGTACCCAGCGGGAAGAGCCTATGAACACGAACTATGCACTCTGCCTTTCCCTGTTTGCCCAGAGACTGTGTGCTACCGGTGCCCCCAGGGCAGGGGACTCTGATAACTTCTGCCAAGTAAAGGTGGGAGGTAGTGTAATCATAGCATTTATAGACTCGGGAAGTATGGTAACTCTAGTGAGGTCCAACCTAGTGCCGCCCACAGAGTACATGGGAAGACAGGCTGTATTGTTGTGTATACACGGAGACTTAAAAGACTATACATCCGCCTTGGTGACTCTGTCAACAGCAACTGGCTGCTGGACTCATGAGGTGGCCGTTGCCACGAAGTTGCTATATGAACTAATAGTTGGAAGAGACATTCCAGGGTTCATGTCTCTGTGGCCCCAGACAAGAGTTCCCCAGACCTGCGAAGCAGGAGTGTCCCCAATAGACTGGCTCTACTCAGGGGTGACCCCGGAACCCTGGGAGCCTGAGTCAGAAGCAACGGCAGTTGGGGTGACTACTATTATGGGGGAAGAGGAGGAAGCATCTACACTGTGGGTAATGGTAGGAGATGTGGAGGATCTGCTGTCAGGGTCAGAGTTGGCAGACCTCAATGTTACAGGAGAAAATTTCGGTACAGCACAGCACCAGGACCCGACTCTATCTCGGGCATGGAAAATGTATTAATTGTCGAAGGGGCACCGAAACAACAGGGAACTGAGACTATATACCACCAAGGGATGCTGTACCGAGTAAACCAAGTTCGGGGTGAAAATGTGGAACAATTGGTGGTGCCTAAAGCATATCGGCGGGTGGTGTTAGAGTTAGCCCACCAGCATGTTCTGGGGGGGCACCTGGGCCAGCAGAAGACGCAGGACCGAATTTTGCAGCGCTTTTACTGGCCCAGTGTGTATGAAGAGGTCAAAAGGAATTGTAAATCTTGCCCAATCTGCCAAGTCACTAGCCCCCAGCCTCATTATCATAGTCCCCTGTTCCCTCTCCCGATTATCGAGGTCCCATTCGAACGGATAGCTATGGATCTGGTAAGCCCATTGCCAAAATCCGCTAGGGGGCAGCAACACATCCTGGTAGTCCTGGACTATTCAACTAGGTATCCCGAGGTCCTGCCTGCGACATACCTCGGCCAAACTTATAGGTAAGGTGCTAATGGAGTTGTTTTCCCGAGTGGGCTTACCTAAAGAGGTATTGACTGACCAGGGCACCCCGTTTATGTCAAAGGTAATGATGGAGCACCGTTAGTTACTGCAGATAAAGCAGCTACGGACCTCCGTGTATTAACCACAGACAGACAGCTTGGAATAAAAGTTTAACCAAACATAAAAAAATACGTTAAAGTGGTGGTGGCTAAAGATGGAAAAAATTGGGATCTTCTGCTGCCCTATCTTATATTCGCAGTGCGAGAAGTGCCCCAGGCTTCTACTGGGTTCTCGCCCTTTGAACTGCTAAATGGCAGACATCCGTGTGGTCTGTTAGACATAGCTAAAGAGACGTGGGAACAACAGCCCACGCCGCACTAAAGTGTAGTAGAGTATGTCACTTAGTTGCAGGAACGGATGGAAACAGTGTTGCCCTTGGTTAGGGAACATATGGAGGTAGCTCAGCAAGCTCATAGCAGAGTTTATAATAGTCAGGCTCGGGTTCGGAATTTTTACCCGGGAGATCAGCTTCTGGTTCTGGTAACAACAGTCGACAGTAAATTTCTGGCTAGATAGCAGGGAACCTACAAAGTGATCGAAAAGGTAGGGGAGGTGACGTACAGGGTACACCAGCCCGGGCAATGTGTTCTCAGACCTTCCTGGACATACTTCAGTCATCCACTCAGTGAATCAGTGTTGCTTCCTGAGTGGACAGTGTGATTGCACGGAAGTGTGATTGACAGAGTTACATTGTGTTGTTTAAGTGTCCCCTTAATTTTTTAGAGCAGTGTATATATATATATATATATATATATATATATATATATATATATATTTCTGTATATATAAAAGTCAATGGGGGGATTCATCAATCTATATAGAGTAATTTTAAGTGTATTTTCTTGCGCAAAATCTTGCGCAATGATATTTTCTGCGGTCTTTTTGTGCGTCTTTTTTGGTGGAACTTTTTCTAAGGATGTCATCCTTCGGGTGTACCGTAGAGCCATGTTTCCCATAGACATCGATTTACTAACTGAGTTTTTTGTTTTTGGACGCACAAAAAGAACGCAAGTCTAATTTTTTGGCGCAAATATACACCACCTCGGAGGACACGTACCAAAGTGTGTATTTTCACACAGTAAGGACTGCAACTCCCATCATGGACAGACTCTGCCCATGATGGGAGTTATAGCCCAGGGGCTGAGGTGCAGATCGCAGCAGGTCAATATCCAGAGACCCGCTGCGATCCGCATTTATTAACTGTAAAACCGGCAGTACATGCGGCTTCACTGCGCTGACACGACTTCTATATACAGCTGTCATAATTCATAATCCCCGCCGCCGGGAGAGGAGAGCTCTGATTGGTCAATAGCTATTCTCCAATCAGAGCTCCCCTCTCCTGGCAGGGATTATGAATCATTACAGTCTATATAGAAGCCGGTAGCAGCGCGATGTAGCCGCATGTACCACCAGCTTTTTAATTTAAATGTGGATTGCAGCAGATCATTTTGGAGATCTGCTGCGATCCGCATTACATCAGTGGCCCCCCAATTTAACCCGTTCCTGCAGAATGACATATATAAATGTCATGATGTGCAGGTAGTTCGCGCATCATGACATTTATATATCTCATGCAGTTAACCTGGCAATGCGCGGCATCGCACAGGTTAACTGGCAGAAGTCCTGCTGTTATCAACGGAGGACAACTTCTGCAAGCCCCCCCAGGACCATCTGTGGATGGTCCTGGTCAGCGATCATTGTGGTTGGTCCCTGTGGACCAATCACAGTGATCGCTGACTGTGGGGGGTTATAGTTCAGATCCCCCGCTCTTCCCGCCCCTAGAAGTCGGGCAGAGCGGGGGAAGAGGATCCCGGGAGCTGCGGGTGGCCGCGGCATATACCTGCTGTGGGACCGGCGGGGACGGCAAGGACCGGGGACCGTCTAGAAGGCAGCTGGGAGTTGCAAAACTACAACTCCCAGCATGCCCTTTGGCTGTCTGAGCATGCTGGGAGTTGTAGTTTTGCAACAACTGAGTGTTTCCAACTCAGTGTTTCCAAACCTGTGTGCCTCCAGCTGTTGCAAAACTTCAACTTCAAGCATGCCCAGACAGTGCAGGCATGCTGGGAGCTGTAGTTCTGTAACATCTGACCCTTCAGATGTTGCCGAACTACAACTTCCAGCATGCCTGGGCAGTCTGGGCATGCTTGAAGTTGAAGTTTTGCAACAGCTGGAGGCACACAGGTTGGGAAACACTGAGTTTCCCAACCAGTGTGCCTCCAGTTGTTGCAAAACTACAACTCCCAGCATGCTCAGACAGCCAAAGGGCATGCTGGGAGTTGTAGTTTTGCAACAACTGGAGGAGAACAGTTGGGAGACCGCTAAATAGTGGTGTCCAAACTGTAGCCCTCCAGATGTTGCACAACTTCAACTTCAAGCATGCTCAGACTGCCCAGGCATGCTGGGAGTTGTGGTTATAACTCCCAGCATGCACTGACAAATCGTACATGCTGGGAGTCGTAGTTTGGCAACAGCTGGAGGCGCACGGGTTGGGAAACACTGAGTTAAGTAACAAACTCTCAGTGTTTTGCAACCAGTGTGCCTCCAGCTGTTGCTTAAAATACAGCCCCCTATGATGGGAGTTGTAGTTTAGCAACAATTGGAGGCTCCCTGTTTAGGAACACGTTGCATTATGTGCGCTCTTCCCAGGGGAGAGCACAAAAAATGTACTAACCCATATTTCTTATTTTTCTTTTCTTCTCATTTCAGATACGTGAATGCAGAGGACTACGTTGGATTTGGTTTAAAAAGGGCTGTGGGGAGTGATTTTTTTAAAATAATTTTTTTTTTCAATGTGTCCGTGTTTTGTATAATTGAATTTTCAGGGTTAGTAGTGGAAGCTGTCTTATAGACAGAATACATTATTAAGCCAGGGCTTAGCGTTAGCCCCAAAAACAGCTAACGCTAACCCCCAATTATTACCCCGGTACCCACCGCCACAGGGGTGCCGGGAAGAGCCGGTACCAACAGGCCCGGAGCGTCAAAAATGGCGCTCCTGGGCCTAGGCGGTAACAGGCTGGCGTTATTTAGGCTGGGGAGGGTAACAATGGTCCTCGCCCACCCTGGTAATGTCAGGCTGTTGCTGCTTAGTTGGTATCTGTCTGATACTGAAAATAGGGGGAACCCTATGCATTTTTTTTTTAATAAATACAAAAAAGTGTGTGGTTCACAATTTTTTTCAGTATCAGCCAGATACCAACCAAGCAGCAATAGCCTGACGTTACCAGGGTGGGCGAGGACCATTGTTACTGGCCCTCCCCAGCCTAAATAATGCCAGCCTGTTACCGCCTAGGAGTGCCATTGTTGACGCTCAGGGCCTGTTGGTATCGGTTCTTCCTGGAAACCCTGTGGCGGTGGGTACCGTGGTAATAATTGGGGGTTAACATTAGCTGTTTTGGGGGCTAACGCTAAGCCTCAGCTTAGTAATGGATTCTGTCTACAAGATGGCTTCCACTACTAAGCCTGAAAATTCAATTATGAAAAACACAACACAATAAAAAAAAAATGTATTTAAAAAAACACTCCCCCACAGCCCTCGTTAACCCTTTTATTGACATACAAAAAAAACGCTGTTCATCATCGCAATCCACAAAATCTGACATTGTACATTTTTTTTGTTTCCACACACCAGCAAAAATGCAATAAAAAAAACACAAGAAAAACTGACAAAACGCAGGAAAAAGCTGGGACAGTTTTTCTGGCGTTTTTTATGATGCATAAAAAACCTCAATGGAATCCAACCTCAAAGCAATAGAACAAAATCCCTGCGTTCACTTTTCCTGTGAGGTAGAGAAGGAGTGTACGGTAGAGCGAGGGGGGGGGGGGGAGTTTCTATATTTGCACACGATTTATCAAAGCAGTGTACAGCCTTAGTAAATTCTGAGCAAGAGTGTACAATACACAAGCAGTGTAAAGGGGTAGAACTGTGTCTACAATAGACACAATGGGGGAGATTTATTAAAACCAGTGCAGAGGAAAAGCTGACCAGTTGCCCATAGCAACCAATCACATTTCTTCTTTCATTTTTGAAAAGGCCTCTGCAAAATGAAAGAAGCGATCTGATTGGTTGCTATGGGCAACTCAGCAACTTTTCCTCTGCACAGGTTTTGATAAATCTTTCCCATAATGATGAATCCCCCCCCCCAATGTGTGTATGTATGTATATATGTGTGTATGTATGTATGTATGTATGTATGTTCCAGCATCACATCCAAACGGCTAAAGATAGTAACATAAAACTTGGCACACCTGTTACTTATATGTCAGCAACAAACATAGGATAGGTGATTTAACCCTTACTAACCCCCATTTGCCAGGGGCGGGGTTTATGTTTAAAGTCCCATACAAGTCTATGGGAAATATATGTTACTTCATAACTTCCAAACGGCTGGAGATATTTCCAGAATATTGGTCACATGTTAATTATATGTCCACTTAAAATATAGGATAGTTAATTTAACCCTTAACTACCCACATTTGTGAGGGTGGTTTTTTTTTGTTTAGAGTCCCATGCAAATCAATGGGAAATGTATGTTCTCACATAACATCCGTACCGCTGGAGATATTTCAATACCCGGTACACAAATTACGGGTCGGGATAGGAGGTCGCTATATGAAGTCGAGATAGAAGGTCGAGATAGGAGGTTGGGATAGGAGGTCGAGATAGGAGGTCGAGATAGGCGGTTGGGATAGGAGGCCCGGATAGGAGGTCAAAATAGGACAAGATAGGAGGTCGGAATACGAGGTTGAGATAGGAGGTCGAGATAGGAGGATGGGATATGAGGAAGGTATAGGAAGATGGGATAGGAGGTCTGGATAGATGGACGGGATAGGATGTCGGGATAGGAGGATGGGATAGGAGGTCGGGATAGGAGGTCGACATAAGAGTACGGGATATGAGGACGGGATAGGAGGTAGAGATAGGAGGTCGAGATAGGAGGTTGAGATAGGAGGTCGGCATAGTAGACCGGGATAGGAGGCCGGGATAGGAGGTCAGGATAGGAGGTCAGGATAGGACGGGATAGGAGGTCGGGATAGATGGACGGGATAGGATGTTGGGATAGGAGGCCAGGATAGGAGGTCGAGATGGGAGGTCGGGATAGAAGGACGGGATAGGAGGATGGGATAGGATGTTGGGATAGGAGGACGGGATAGGAGGTCGGGATAGGAGGTCGGGATAGGAGGCCAGGATAGGAGGCTGGGATAGGAGGTCGGCATAGGAGGTCAGGATATGGGGTTGGTATATGACAACAATATATGAGGACTGGATATGAAGTCAAAAGCTTCCTCCTTTGTTTATTTTCCTCCCCAACAAGGATTAGGAAGAAAAAAACGGGCAATGCCGGGTACTCAGCTAGTCTATCTATCTATATATATAAAACTCAATGTGAGTGTGTGTATGTATGTATGTATGTATGTTCCACAAAAACGTCCAAACGGCTAAAGATATTAACATGAAACTTGGCGCACATGTTACTTATATGTCAACAACAAACATAGGATAGGTCAAAAGCTTCCTCCTTTGTTTATTTTCCTCCCAAACAAGGATAAGGAAGGAAAAACCGGGCAACGCCGGGTACTCAGCTAGTCTATATCTATATATATATATATATATATATATATATATATATATATATATATTCATATATATATATATATATATATATATATATATATAAAACAACGTGTGTGTATGTATGTTCCACAAAAACTTCCAAACGGCTAAAGATATTAACATGAAACTTGGCACACATGTTACTTATATGTCAACCACAAACATAGGATAGGTGATTTAACCCTTACTCACCCCCATTTGCCAGGGGTGGGGTTTATGTTTAAAGTCCCACACAAGTCAATGGGAAATATATGTTACTGCATAACTTCCAAACGGCTGGAGATATTTCGATAATACTTGGTTACATGTTACTTATATGTCCACTTAAAATATAGGATAGTTAATTTAACCCTTAACTACCCCCATTTGTGAGTGTCAGGTTTTTTGTTTAAAGTCCCATGCACATCAATGGGAAATGTATGTACCCACATAACTTCCGTATGGCTGGAGATACTTCAATACCTGGTACACATATTACAGGTCGGAATAGGAGGTCGGGATACGAGGATGCGATAGGAGGACAGGATAGGAGGACGGGATAGGAGGTCGGGATAGGAGGTCGGGATAGGAGGTCGGGATCGGAGGTCGGGATAGGAGGTCGAAATAGGAGATCAAGATAGGAGGTCAAGATAGGAGGACGGGATAGGAGGTCGTGATAGGAGGTCGAGATAGGAGGACGGGATAGGAGGACGGGATAGGAGGTCGTGATAGGAGGTCGAGATAGGATTATGGGATAGGAGGTTGAAATAGGAGGTCGAGATAGGAGGACGGGATAGGAGGTCGTGATTGGAGGTCAAGATAGGAGGACGGGATAGGAGGATGGGATAGGAGGTCGTGATAGGAGGACGGGATAGGAGGACGGCATAGGAGGTCGGGAAAGGAGGTCGAGATAGGAGGACGGGATAGGAGGACGGGATAGGAGGTCGTGATAGGAGGTCGAGATAGGAGGACGGGCTAGGAGGTCGGGATAGGAGGACAGGATAGGAGGTCAGGATAGGAGATTGGGATAGGAGGATGGGATAGGAGGTCGGGATAGGAGGTCGAGATATGAGGATGGAATAGGAGGACGGGATATGAGGCCAAGATAGGAGGTCGAGATAGGAGGTCGGGATATGAGGACGGAATATGGGGTTGGGATATGACAACAATATATGAGGACGGGATATGAAGTCAAAAGCTTCCTCCCCAACAAATATTAGGAAGGAAAAACCGGGCAACGCCGGGTATTAAGCTAGTATATATATAAAACTCACTGTGTGTGTGTGTGTGTGTGTGTGTATGTATATGTGTATGTATGTGTGTATGTTCCACAAAAACTTTCAAACGGCTAAAGTTATTAACATGAAACTTGGCACACATGTTACTTATATGTCAACAACAAACATAGGATAGGTAATTTAACCCTTATTCACCCCCATTTGCCAGGGGCGGGGCTTATGTTTAAAGTCCCATGCAAGTCAATATAGAAATATATGTTACCGCATAACTTCCAAATGGCTGGATATATTTCAATAATACTTGGTCACATGTTACTTATATGTCCACTTAAAATATAGGATAGTTATTTTAACCCTTAACAACCCCCATTTATGAGGGTCGGGTTTTTTGTTTAAAGTCCCATGCAAATCAGTGGGAAATGTATGTTCTCACATAACTTCCTTACGGCTGGAGATATTTCAATACCTGGTACACATATTACGGGTCGGGATAGGAGGTCGGGATATGAGGACTGGATATGAGGACGGGATATGAGGACTGGGATAGGAGGACGGGATCGGAGGTAGGGAAAGGAGGTCAGGATAGGAGGTCGGGATAGGGGGACGGGATAGGAGGATGGGATAGGAGGTCGGGATAGGAGGTCGAGACAGGAGGTCGAGATAGGAGGTTGGGATAGATGGACTGGATAGGAGGATGGAATAGGAGGTCGAGATAGGAGGACAGGATAGGAGGTTGAGATAGGAGTACGAGATATGAGGTCGGGATAGGAGGTCTGGATAGGAGGTCGGGATAGGAGGTCGGGAAACGAGGATGAGATAGGAGGACGGGACAGGAGGACGGGATAGGAGGATGGGATAGGAGGCCGAGATAGGAGATCAAGATACGAGGACGGGAAAGAAGGTCAAAATAGGAGGTCAAGATAGGAGGTCGAGATAGGAGGACGGGATAAGAGGTCAGGATAGGAGGTCAGTATAGGAGGTCGGGATAGGAGGTCGGGATAGGAGGAGGGGATATGAGGACAGGATAGGAGGTCGGGATAGGAGGACGGGATAGGAGGTTGGGATAGGAGGAGTGGATAGGAGGACGGGATAGGAGGACAGGATAGGAGGTCGGGATAGGAGGACGGGATATGAGGATGTCATATGAGGTCGAGATATGATGACGGGATAGGAGGTCGGGATATGAGGACGGGATATGGGGTTGGGATATGACAACAAAATATGAGGATGGGATGTAAAGTCAAAAGCTTCCTCTTTTGTTTATTTTCCTCCCCAACAAGGATTAGAAAGGAAAAACCGGGCAATGCCGGGTACTCAGCTAGTATATATATAAAACTCAATGTGTGTGTTTATGTATGTGTGTGTTTATATGTGTATGTTCCAGCATCACATCCAAATGGCTAAAGATATTAACATGAAACTTGGCACACATGTTACTTACACATACTTGGCACATATGTCAACAACAAACATAGTATAGGTAATTTAACCATTACTCACCCCCATTTGCCAGGGTTGGGTTTTTTGTTTAAAGTCCCATACAAGCAAGTCTATGGGAAATATATGTTACTGCATAACTTCCAAATGGCTGGAGATATTTCAATAATACTTGGTCCCATGTTACTTATATGTCTACTTAAAATAGAAGATAGTTAATTTAACCCTTTACTACCCCGATTTGTGAGGGTCAGGGTTTTTGTTTAAAGTCCCATGCAAATCAATGGGCAATGTATGTTCCCATATAACTTCTGTACGGCTGGATATATTTCAATAATACCTGGTACACATATTACTTATATGTCAAATAAAAATATATGATAATTAAATTAACCCTTACCTACTGCCTTATATAAAAGATGGGTTTTTGTTTCAAGTCTCATACAAGTTTATAGGACTTCCAGTACCTCACTCCTTAAGCTCCACTCAGCATCTCCTGGTGAATGGGTCAATGCGGCTTGCAAGCCACACCCCATCTCACAAAGACACACCCACATTTTAAGTCCCATCCCTTTTATTATCTACCCTTTTTGTGCATCGGTCTGGCTTGCAAATCATGCCCAGTCCCACAAAGCCACGTCCACCTTCTATTTTCAGCTTACAATATCTTCATCAAAAATCAGTCCCACCTGAGGACAGGATATGAGGATAGGACATAAGGACAGGATATGAGGTCAGGATATGAGGACGGGATATGAGGACGGTATATGAGGTCGGGATATGAAGACGGAATGTGAGGACGGGATATGAGGTCGGGATATGAGGTCAAGATCGGAGGAGGGGAAATGAGGTTGAGATAGGAGGTCAGGCTTTGAGGACAGGATATGAGGATGGGATATGAGGTTGAGACATGAGAATGGAATATGAGGACGGAATATGAGGACGGGATAGGAGGTCGGGATAGGAGGTCGGGATAGAAGGTTGGGATAGAAGGTTGGGATAGGAGGTCGGGATAGGAGGACGGGATAGGCGTTCAGGATATAAGGTTGAAATATGAGGTCGGGATAATGGGGTTGGGATCTGACAACAATATATGAGGATGAGATATGAAGTCAAAAGCTTCCTCCTCTGTTGATTTTCCTCCCCAACAAGGATTGGGAAGAAAAAAACGGGCAACACTGGGTTCATATATATATATATATATATATATATATATATATATATATATATCAAAGGCTGATTTGTGAGTCGCTCACCACGTGCACGCCCACCTCGCCACCTGTGCCGTAGACCGTCCGCTACCGCCTCCGGCTACTCGCTTGTGGAGGAAAGAACAAGGTCCGGCACTAGGTTGCAGGTAAAAACGTCTTATTTCTTTATTTGAAGATTCTGCAGTACAGGGTAGAAAGTCTGACGCGTTTCGCTAAAGAGCTTAATCGTAGACTGCCGTACAATCACAGAGGACAACTTAAAATACCGGAGGTATAAGTCACATGACTAACCTCGTCATTGTTAATAACATATACATATAAAACCTGGAATTGGAATCCATTTAGAACATTACATGTGGTGTCCGTTCACACTCTTAAATTCTCATGCATTGCATTAGAGACTATTTCATATTTATTATTCGCAATTTGCAAGACTGAACGCTTCCATAACAATAAATTATATTGTAAAATGGATTTTGACCTCTATTGATTCTAGGTTTTTAAGAACCGCAGTGCATGTAAATGGAGTGTGAACTAGACATACAAATTGTCATGTATATAGGGAAACCAAAATAAGAGGGGGGAGGGGGGAAGGGAAAGAAAACGCGAGAGGGAAGGAGTCGACTTGGTACGAGGAAGAAAAAATATTTTTTATATGTATATTTATTATTATCCAAGCGCACACGGGAAAGGCACACATTAGGATTAGTGCGCAATATTACACGCTGCTGCATGTTATGTGAAAAAGACATCAATATTTATGCGTGAATATCAATAGGATGTAATAAAAGGAGACCTTTATAATGATGAGCAATTTTTTGTAATTTTTTATGTATATTATTATTATTTTTTATGTTTTTTATTTTTATTATTATTATTATTATTATTATTATTACCGTATATACTCGAGTATAAGCCGACCCGAGTATAAGCCGAGACCCCTAATTTCAACCCAAAATCCCAGGAAAAGTTATTGACTCGAGTATAAGCCTAGGGTGGGAAATACATCATCCCCCCCTGTCATCATCCAGACCCGTCATTAACATCCTCATCATCATCACCGCCTGTCATCATCCAGACCCTCATCAACATCACCTGTCGTCATCCCCTTGTCATCATCCCACACATCCCCCCCCTTCATCATCCCCTTGTCATCATCCCCACCCCCTTCATCATCCCCTTGTCATCATCCCCACCCCCCTTCATCATCCCCTTGTCATCATCCCCATCCCCCTTCATCATCCCCTTGTCATCATCCCCACCCCCCTTCATCATCCCACACCCCCCCTTCATCATCCTCTTATCATCCCACACACCCCCCTTCATCATCCTCTTCTCATCATCCGCCCTCAGTGGTCTTCAACCTGCGGACCTCCAGAGGTTTCAAAACTACAACTCCCAGCAAGCCCGGGCAGCCATCGGCTGTCCGGGCTTGCTGGGAGTTGTAGTTTTGAAACCTCCGGAGGTCCACAGGTTGAAGACCACTGCGGCCTTCGACATCATCCAGCCCCCTCTCACCCCCCTTTAGTTCTGTACAGTACTCACCTCCGCTCGGCGCTGGTCCGGTGCTGCAGGGCTGTCCGGTGAGGAGGTCGTCCGGTGGGATAGTGGTTCCGGGCTGCTATCTTCACCGGGGGCGCCTCTTCTCCGCGCTTCCGGCCCGGAATAGAGGCGTTGCCTTGACAATGACGCAGAAGTACGTTGGCAATGAACGCATCTCTGCGTCGTTGTCAAGGCAACGTGACTATTCTGGGGCCGGGCCCGAAGCGCTTAGAAGAGGCCTCCCCGGTGAAGATAGCAGCCCGGAACCTCTATCCCACCGGACGACCTCCTCTCCGGACAGTCCTGCAGCAACGGACCAGCGCCGAGCGGAGGTGAGTACTGTACAGAACTAAAGGGGGTGAGAGGGGGCTGGATGATGTCGAAGGCCGCAGTGGTCTTCAACCTGCGGACCTCCGGAGGTTTCAAAACTACAACTCCCAGCAAGCCCGGACAGCCGATGGCTGCCCGGGCTTGCTGGGAGTTGTAGTTTTGAAACCTCTGGAGTTCCGCAGGTTGAAGACCACTGCGGGTGGAGAGTTCACTCGAGTATAAGCCGAGGGGGGTGTTTTCAGCACAAAAAATCGTGCTGAAAAACTCGGCTTATACTCGAGTATATACAGTATTTATTATTGTTTGTTGTTATGCCATAGTATCCTAGATAACATTAGAACTTTTTCTATTATTTTCATATGAAAATAATAGAAAAAGTTCTAATGTTATCTAGGATACTATGGCATAACAACAAACAATAATAAATAATAATAATAATAATAATAATAATAATAAAAATAAAAAAAAAACATAAAAAATTATAATAATATATATAAAAAATTACAAAAAATTGCTCATCATTATAAAGGTCTCCTTTTATTACATCCTATTAATATTCACGGATAAATATATGTATATTTATTATTATCCAAGCGCACACGGGAAAGGCACACATTACGATTAGTGCGCAATATTACACGCTGCTGCATGTTATGTGAAAAAGACATCAATATTTATGCGTGAATATCAATAGGATGTAATAAAAGGAGACCTTTATAATGATGAGCAATTTTTTGAATTTTTTAATGTATATTATTATTATTTTTTATGTTTTTTATTTTTATTATTATTATTATTATTATTATTTATTATTGTTTGTTGTTATGCCATAGTATCCTAGATAACATTAGAACTTTTTCTATTATTTTCATATGAAAATAATAGAAAAAGTTCTAATGTTATCTAGGATACTATGGCATAACAACAAACAATAATAAATAATAATAAATAATAATAATAATAAAAATAAAAAAAAACATAAAAAATAATAATAATATATATATAAAAATTTACAAAAAATTGCTCATCATTATAAAGGTCTCCTTTTATTACATTCTATTAATATTCACGGATAAATATTGATGTCTTTTTCACATAACATGCAGCAGCGTGTAATATTGCGCACTAATCGTAATGTGTGCCTTTCCCGTGTGCGCTTGGATAATAATAAATATACATATAAAAAATCTTTTTTCTTCCTCGTGCCAAGTCGACTCCTTCCCTCTCGCATTTTCTTTCCCTCCCCCCCCCCTCTTATTTTTGTTTCCCTATATACATGACAATTTGTATGTCTAGTTCACACTCCATTTATATGCACTGCGGTTCTTAAAAACCTAGAATCAATAGAGGTCAAAATCCATTTTACAATATAATTTATTGTTATGGAAGCTTTCAGTCTTGCAAATTGTGAATAATAAATATGAAATAGTCTCTAACGCAATGCATGAGAATTTAAGAGTGTGAACGGACACCACATGTAATGTTCTAAATGGATTCCAATTCCAGGTTTCATATGTATATGTTATTAACAATGACGAGGTTAGTCATGTGACTTATACCTCCGGTATTTTAAGTTGTCCTCTGTGATTGTACGGCAGTCTACGATTAAGCTCTTTAGCGAAACGCATCAGACTTTGTACCATGTACTGCAGAATCTTCAAATAAAGAAATAAGAAGTTTTTACCTGCAACCTAGTGCCGGACCTTGTTCTTTCCTCTCTCTCTATGTATATATATATATATATATATATATATATATATATATATATATATATATATATAAATATATAGGCAGCACACCACAGGTAGACTTCAAGCAAAAGGTAGATTTATTCCATGATGTGAGAGACTACGTTTATTCCAGTGTAGAAGAAAGGCCAAAAGTTCAAAAAGGCCATTAGCACTCCACGGGCTTTCTGGGTAAGAAATATGCAAAGCAGCTCATCACACCACCTTCTCAGGTAGCATGCCCTAATATCAGCTCTGGCTCCAGTTATGAAGTCACAGAAACTGATTTGGATTTATGCCAAGCCAGAATTCTCCCCAGAAGGGAAGAAGACACATCTGCAGACAGCTGTTTTGGGGTACTTGCCCCTCGTCAGTACAGTGCAGGACTGAGTGTTCTGGCTTGGCCCGCGGAGTGCTAATGTCCTTTTTGAATCTCCGTTCTACACCGGAAGCAGTGCTCCTCCCTAAGCAGAATACTTGCCCCTTTTAGCTATGCACAGGCCTCTCACCTCAGCCAAGCCAGAACACCCTGCTCTGTACTGATGAGGGGCAAGCACCCCGAAAGTGTTGTCTCCAGATGGGTCTTCTTCCCTTCTGGGGAAAATTCTGGCTTCATGAGACACACACAACTCTGCTTGATGAGACACACACCTCTGCTTCATGAGACACACACAGCTTGGCTTCATGAGATACACACTCACAGCTCTGCTTCACGAGACACACACACACAGCTCTGCTTCATGAGACACACACAGCTCTGCTTCATGAGACAGAAAGACAGAGGCAGGCCCACACACTCATCCACCTCTTCTCGATAAAAGATGCAATTTGTCTCATCACACATCAAGATGTTTCCTGCTTCCCCACATTTGACACAGCATCCTCTTTTGTCTCTCCTCTGCTCAGCTAAAGATTTCTGCAGCCAAGTTCCCAGACACTAAGCTCCCTAAGCTCACTAAGTTATCAGATCTTTCTTCTGTGCAGATGCTTCTAGGAGGCGTGGCTTACACAGACTCAGAGACAGTGTGAGGTACAAAACTGTGCCCCATGTAATTTTGCGTGGACCCCTCCCCTCAGAGATTTATGAACATACAGTGAGGGCAAGAGAAAGGTAGAGCTTTGCAGGACGTAGTTCTGCACCTCCCTCAGGAGGAGGACATAGAATCTCACTGACCCGCTCCTGGACATAGATTTTGACAGCTGTGAAAATCTACATCCAGGGGGCTGTGTGAGCGGGGCTGTGAGAATCCCTCTCCTCCTGAGGGAGGTGCACACGTAGATTTTTACAGCTGTCAAAATTTATGTCCAGGAGTAGGTCTGTTAGAATCTACGTCCTCTTCCTGAGGGAGGTGCAGAACTGCTTCCTGCCCTGCTCTTCCTTCCCCCTCCCTTCGCTGTATGTTCTGAAATCCCTGAAAAGCTGAGGGGAGGGCCGACACAAAATTGCATGGTGCACAGTTCTGCACCTCAAAATGGAACTTAAAAGCAAGGCCCCATAGACAGCATAAAAGTCACATGATATCCGTCCCAGAGGCAGTTAAGGGAAGAAAGCAGAGACAGAGTGGACACCTGATGGCTCATTTTGCTGCATTTCGCCAGATTTTTGCTTTATAAATCTCTGCAACGGTACATTACTTACAATGAATTGCTTAGGAAGTTATATTTATCATAACATGAGGGAATTAAATACATTATAATTTACTTAACTGGACTACCCCTTGAACCCCTTATAGACCAAGGGCATACCTGTATGCCCTGAGTCCGTTCCCATTCTATAACACGGGGCCACTGCGTGGCCCCACGTCATAGCAGGTCAAGCCCGGCCTCTAACAATGGCCGGACCGGTGGCTAATAGCGTGCGACACTGATCGTGGTGCCACGCACTATTAACCTTTTAGACGCGGCGTTCAAAGTTGATTGCCACCTCTAAAGTGAAGCTAAACTACCCCCGGCTAGCTCATTCGGCGATCGGACACCAGTAGGTCCCGCAATTTCACCACGGCGATCCCGAACAGCTGTAGGACAGCAGGAGGGTCCCCTTATCTGCCTCCTGGTGTCCGATCGCCGAATGACTGCTCAGTGCCAGAGCTCCAGGCATGAGCAGTCAAGTGGCAGAATTATCGATCAATGGTTTCCTATGAGAAACCATTAACCAATGTAAAAGATCAGTGTATGCATGTTATGTGAAAAAGACATCAATATTTATGCGTGAATATCAATAGGATGTAATAAAAGGAGACCTTTATAATGATGAGCAATTTTTTGTAATTTTTTATGTATATTATTATTATTTTTTATGTTTTTTATTTTTATTATTATTATTATTTATTATTGTTTGTTGTTATGCCATAGTATCCTAGATAACATTAGAACTTTTTCTATTATTTTCATATGAAAATAATAGAAAAAGTTCTAATGTTATCTAGGATACTATGGCATAACAACAAACAATAATAAATAATAATAATAATAATAATAAAAAAAAAACATAAAAAATTATAATAATATATATAAAAAATTACAAAAAATTGCTCATCATTATAAAGGTCTCCTTTTATTACATCCTATTAATATTCACGGATAAATATATGTATATTTATTATTATCCAAGCGCACACGGGAAAGGCACACATTACGATTAGTGCGCAATATTACACGCTGCTGCATGTTATGTGAAAAAGACATCAATATTTATGCGTGAATATCAATAGGATGTAATAAAAGGAGACCTTTATAATGATGAGCAATTTTTTGAATTTTTTAATGTATATTATTATTATTTTTTATGTTTTTTATTTTTATTATTATTATTATTATTATTATTTATTATTGTTTGTTGTTATGCCATAGTATCCTAGATAACATTAGAACTTTTTCTATTATTTTCATATGAAAATAATAGAAAAAGTTCTAATGTTATCTAGGATACTATGGCATAACAACAAACAATAATAAATAATAATAATGTTAATAATAATAATAATAAAAATAAACATAAAAAATAATAATAATATATATATAAAAAAATTACAAAAAATTGCTCATCATTATAAAGGTCTCCTTTTATTACATTCTATTAATATTCACGGATAAATATTGATGTCTTTTTCACATAACATGCAGCAGCGTGTAATATTGCGCACTAATCGTAATGTGTGCCTTTCCCGTGTGCGCTTGGATAATAATAAATATACATATAAAAAATCTTTTTTCTTCCTCGTGCCAAGTCGACTCCTTCCCTCTCGCGTTTTCTTTCCCTCCCCCCCCCCCTCTTATTTTTGTTTCCCTATATACATGACAATTTGTATGTCTAGTTCACACTCCATTTATATGCACTGCGGTTCTTAAAAACCTAGAATCAATAGAGGTCAAAATCCATTTTACAATATAATTTATTGTTATGGAAGCTTTCAGTCTTGCAAATTGTGAATAATAAATATGAAATAGTCTCTAACGCAATGCATGAGAATTTAAGAGTGTGAACGGACACCACATGTAATGTTCTAAATGGATTCCAATTCCAGGTTTCATATGTATATGTTATTAACAATGACGAGGTTAGTCATGTGACTTATACCTCCGGTATTTTAAGTTGTCCTCTGTGATTGTACGGCAGTCTACGATTAAGCTCTTTAGCGAAACGCATCAGACTTTGTACCATGTACTGCAGAATCTTCAAATAAAGAAATAAGAAGTTTTTACCTGCAACCTAGTGCCGGACCTTGTTCTTTCCTCTCTCTCTATGTATATATATATATATATATATATATATATATATATATATATATATATATATAAAAATATATAGGCAGCACACCACAGGTAGACTTCAAGCAAAAGGTAGATTTATTCCATGATGTGAGAGACTACGTTTATTCCAGTGTAGAAGAAAGGCCAAAAGTTCAAAAAGGCCATTAGCACTCCACGGGCTTTCTGGGTAAGAAATATGCAAAGCAGCTCATCACACCACCTTCTCAGGTAGCATGCCCTAATATCAGCTCTGGCTCCAGTTATGAAGTCACAGAAACTGATTTGGATTTATGCCAAGCCAGAATTCTCCCCAGAAGGGAAGAAGACACATCTGCAGACAGCTGTTTTGGGGTACTTGCCCCTCGTCAGTACAGTGCAGGACTGAGTGTTCTGGCTTGGCCCGCGGAGTGCTAATGTCCTTTTTGAATCTCCGTTCTACACCGGAAGCAGTGCTCCTCCCTAAGCAGAATACTTGCCCCTTTTAGCTATGCACAGGCCTCTCACCTCAGCCAAGCCAGAACACCCTGCTCTGTACTGATGAGGGGCAAGCACCCCGAAAGTGTTGTCTCCAGATGGGTCTTCTTCCCTTCTGGGGAAAATTCTGGCTTCATGAGACACACACAACTCTGCTTGATGAGACACACACCTCTGCTTCATGAGACACACACAGCTTGGCTTCATGAGATACACACTCACAGCTCTGCTTCACGAGACACACACACACAGCTCTGCTTCATGAGACACACACAGCTCTGCTTCATGAGACAGAAAGACAGAGGCAGGCCCACACACTCATCCACCTCTTCTCGATAAAAGATGCAATTTGTCTCATCACACATCAAGATGTTTCCTGCTTCCCCACATTTGACACAGCATCCTCTTTTGTCTCTTCTCTGCTCAGCTAAAGATTTCTGCAGCCAAGTTCCCAGACACTAAGCTCCCTAAGCTCACTAAGTTATCAGATCTTTCTTCTGTGCAGATGCTTCTAGGAGGCGTGGCTTACACAGACTCAGAGACAGTGTGAGGTACAAAACTGTGCCCCATGTAATTTTGCGTGGACCCCTCCCCTCAGAGATTTATGAACATACAGTGAGGGCAAGAGAAAGGTAGAGCTTTGCAGGACGTAGTTCTGCACCTCCCTCAGGAGGAGGACATAGAATCTCACTGACCCGCTCCTGGACATAGATTTTGACAGCTGTGAAAATCTACATCCAGGGGGCTGTGTGAGCGGGGCTGTGAGAATCCCTCTCCTCCTGAGGGAGGTGCACACGTAGATTTTTACAGCTGTCAAAATTTATGTCCAGGAGTAGGTCTGTTAGAATCTACGTCCTCTTCCTGAGGGAGGTGCAGAACTGCTTCCTGCCCTGCTCTTCCTTCCCCCTCCCTTCGCTGTATGTTCTGAAATCCCTGAAAAGCTGAGGGGAGGGCCGACACAAAATTGCATGGTGCACAGTTCTGCACCTCAAAATGGAACTTAAAAGCAAGGCCCCATAGACAGCATAAAAGTCACATGATATCCGTCCCAGAGGCAGTTAAGGGAAGAAAGCAGAGACAGAGTGGACACCTGATGGCTCATTTTGCTGCATTTCGCCAGATTTTTGCTTTATAAATCTCTGCAACGGTACATTACTTACAATGAATTGCTTAGGAAGTTATATTTATCATAACATGAGGGAATTAAATACATTATAATTTACTTAACTGGACTACCCCTTGAACCCCTTATAGACCAAGGGCATACCTGTATGCCCTGAGTCCGTTCCCATTCTATAACACGGGGCCACTGCGTGGCCCCACGTCATAGCAGGTCAAGCCCGGCCTCTAACAATGGCCGGACCGGTGGCTAATAGCGTGCGACACTGATCGTGGTGCCACGCACTATTAACCTTTTAGACGCGGCGTTCAAAGTTGATTGCCACCTCTAAAGTGAAGCTAAACTACCCCCGGCTAGCTCATTCGGCGATCGGACACCAGTAGGTCCCGCAATTTCACCACGGCGATCCCGAACAGCTGTAGGACAGCAGGAGGGTCCCCTTATCTGCCTCCTGGTGTCCGATCGCCGAATGACTGCTCAGTGCCAGAGCTCCAGGCATGAGCAGTCAAGTGGCAGAATTATCGATCAATGGTTTCCTATGAGAAACCATTAACCAATGTAAAAGATCAGTGTATGTAATGTTATAGACCCCTATGGGGGCTATAAAATTGCAAAAAAAAAGTAAAAAAAAAAGTTAAAAAAGATCATTTAACCCCTTTCCTAATAAAAGTTTGAATCACCCCCTTTTTCCCCATAAAAAAAGTGTAAATAAAATAAACATATGTGGTATCGCCAAGTGCAGAAATGTCCGAATTATAAAAATATGTCATTAATTATGCCGCACAGTCAATGGCGTACGCGCCAAAAAAATCCTAAGTCCAAAATAGTGTATTTTTGGTCACTTTTTATTCATATATAAATGAATAAAAACCAATCAAGAAGTCTGATCAATGCAAAAATGGTACCGATAAAAACTTCAGATCACAGCGCATAAATTTAGCCCTCATACAGCCCATACGAGGAAAAATAAAAAGTTATAGGGGTCAGAAAAGGACAATTTTAACCTCTTAAGGACGCAGGGCGTATGGATACGCCCTGCATTCCGAGTCCTTAAGGACGCAGGGCGTATCCATACGCCCGTTGGGATTCCGGTCCCCACCGCTAGCCGGTTGGGGGCCGGAGCCGGATGCCTGCTGAAATCGTTCAGCAGGCATCCCGGCATATCGCCCAGGGGGGTCATTAAGCCCCCCCATGTCGGCGATCGCCGCAGATCGCTGGACAATTCAGTCCAGCGATCTGCGGCGATTCCGGGTCAATCGGGTCTCCAGTGACCCGGTGGCCCGGAATTACTGGCTGTTCGGGGCCGTCTCTGATGGCCCCGAACAGCCAGAGCCTGCAGGGGTGAGGTGGCACTGGTGCCACCTCACGATTGCCCTGATTCGTCGGCCGGATTACCGGCCGACCAATCAGGGCGCCTGCTGCGGGTGTCACTCCCGCACCCGCTCCGCCCCTCTTCCGGAGGGCGTGAGCGGGTGCGGGAAGACGACCCCGGGTGCTGGGGACCCCGATCCCCGGCGTCAATGTTGGGATCGGGGCCCCAGGAGCGACGGCGGCGGCGAGGGACAGTCCTGCGATGGAGCAGCAGCAGGAGGTGAGTTACAGCCTCCTGCTGTTGCTTAGCAACAGCTCCCAGCATGCAAAAAGGGCATGCTGGGAGCTGTAGTTATGCAACAGCAGGAGGAAGACCACCACAACTCCCAGCATTCCCTTATGGGCATGCTGGGACTTATGGTTTTGCAACAGCTGGAGGCACATTTTTTCTATGGAAAAGTGTACCTTCAGCTGTTGTATAACTACAACTCCCAGCTTGCACAAACAGCTAAAGTGCATGCTGGGAGTTGTAGTGGTGCATCTGCTGGTTGCATAACTACAGTGTGCCTCCAGCTGTTGCAAAACTACAACTCCCAGCATGCCCGTTGGCTGTCAGTGACTGCTGAGAGTTGTAGTTTTGCAACAGCTGAAGGCACACTGGTTGTGAAACGTAGAGTTTTTTTTTTTACCTAACTCAGTGTTTCACGACCGGTGTGCCTCCAGCTGTTGCAAACTACAACTCCCAGCAGTCACCTTACACCATGCACCGTACATGCTGGGAGTTGTAGTTTTGCAACAGCTGGAGGCACACTGGTTTTGAAACACTGAGTAAGGTCACAAACTCAGTGATACATAACCAGTGTGCCTACAGCTGTTGCAAAACTAAAACTCTCAGCATGTACAATCTGTCAGCGCATGCTGAGAGTTGTAGTTTTGCAACAGCTGGATGTCCCCCCCAATGTGAATGTACAGGGTACACTCACATGGGCGGAGGGTTACAGTAAGTATCTGGCTGCAAGTTTGAGCTGCAGCAAATTTTCTGCAACAGCTCAAACTGCCAGCGAGAAACTACTGTGAACCCCCGCCCGTGCGACTGTACCCTAAAAACACTACACTACACTACCACAAAAAATAAAATAAAAAATAAAAAACACTACATATACACATACCCCTACACAGCCCCCCTCCCCTCCCCAATAAAAATGAAAAACGTCTGGTACGCCACGGTTTCCAAAACGGAGCCTCCAGCTGTTGCAAAACAACAACTCCCAGTATTGTCGGACAGCCGTTGACTGTCCAGGCATGCTGGGAGTTTTACAACAGCTGGAGGCACCCTGTTTGGGAATCACTGGCATAGAATTCCCCTATGTCCACCCCTATGCAATCCCTAATTTAGGCCTCAAATGCGCATGGCGCTCTCACTTTGGAGCCCTGTCGTATTTCAAGGCAACAGTTAAGGGTCACATATGGGGTATCGCCGTACTCGGGAGAAATTGTGTTAAAAATTTTGGGGGGTATTTTCTGCTTTTACCCTTTTTAAAAATGTAAAATTTTTGGGAAAAGAAGCCATTTTAGGTAATTTTTTTTTTTTTTTTTTACATATGCAATAGTCGTGAAACGCCTGTGGGGTATTAAGGTTCACTTAACCCCTTGTTATATTCCCCGAGGGCTCTAGTTTCCAAAATGGTATGCCATGTGTTTTTTTTTTGCTGTCCTGGCACCATAGGGGCTTCCTAAATGCGGCATGCCCCCAGAGCAAAATTTGCTTTCAAAAAGCCAAATGTGACTCCTTCTCTTCTGAGACCTGTAGTGCGCCAGCAGAGCACTTTTCACCCCCATATGGGGTGTTTTCTGAATCGGGAGAAATTGGGCTTCAAATTGTGGGGGGTATTTTCTGCTTTAACCCTTTGTATAAATGTAAATTTTTTGGGAAACCAAGCATTTTAGGTAATTTTTTAATTTTTTTTTTTACATATGCAAAAGTCGTGAAACACCTGTAGGGTATTAAGGTTCACTTTACCCCTTGTTACGTTCCCCGAGGGGTCTAGTTTCCAAAATGGTATGCCATGTATTTTTTTTTGCTGTCCTGGCACCATAGGGGCTTCCTAAATGCGGCATGCCCCCAGAGCAAAATTTCCTTCAAAAAAGCCAAATGTGACTCCTTCTCTTCTGAGACCTGTAGTGCGCCAGCAGAGCACTTTTCACCCCCATATGGGGTGTTTTCTGAATCGGGAGAAATTGGGCTTCAAATTTTGGGGGGTATTTTCTGCTATTACCCTTTTCAAAAATGTAAAATTTTAGGGAAACCAAGCATTTTAGGTAAAAATATATATATAGTTTTACATATGCAAAAGTCGTGAATCATCTGTGGGGTATTAAGGTTCACATTACCGCTTGTTACGTTCCCCGAGGGGTCTAGTTTCCAAAATGGTATGCCATGTGTTTTTTTTTGCTGTTCTGGCACCATAGGGGCTTCCTAAAGGTGACATGCCCCCCAAAAACCATCTGACGCTCCTTCCCTTCTGAGCCCTCTACTGCGCCCACTGAACAATTAACATAGACATATGAGGTATGTGCTTACTCGAGAGAAATTGGGTTTCAAATACAAGTAAAAATTTTCTCCTTTTTACCCCTTACAAAAATTCAAAAATTGGGTCTACAAGAACATGCGAGTGTAAAAAATGAAGATTGTGAATTTTCTCCTTCACTTTGCTGCTATTCCTGTGAAACCCCTAAAGGGTTAAAACGCTTACTGAATGTCATTTTGTATACTTTGGGGGTGCAGTTTTTATAATGGGGTCATTTATGGGGTATTTCTAATATGAAGACCCTTCAAATCCACTTCAAACCTGAACTGGTCCCTGAAAAGAAGCGAGTTTCAAAATTTTGTGAAAAATTGGAAAATTGCTGCGGAACTTTGAAGCCCTCTGGTGTCTTCCAAAAGTAAAAACTCATCAATTTTATGATGCACACATAAAGTAGACATATTGTATATGTGAATAAAAAAAAATTATTTGGAATATCCATTTTCCTTACAAGCAGAGAGCTTCAAAGTTAGAAAAATGCAAAATTTTCAAATTTTTCATCAAATTTAGGGATTTTTCACCAAGAAAGGATGCAAGTTACCAAAAATTTTTACCACTATGTTAAAGTAGAATATGTCATGAAAAAACTATCTCGGAATCAGAATGATAACTAAAAGCATTCCAGAGTTATTAATGTTTAAAGTGACAGTGGTCAGATTTGCAAAAAATGGCCGAGTCCTTAAGGTGAAAAAGGGCTCAGTCCTTAAGGGGTTAAACATATACATTTTCCTGTATGTAGTTATGATTTTTTCCAAAATTAGGCCAAAATAAAACCTATATAAGAAGAGTATCATTTTAATTGTATGGACCTACAGAATAAAGAGAAGGTGTAATTTTTACGAAAAATTTACTGCGTAGAAACGGGAGCCCCCAAAATTACAAAATGGTATTTTTTCTTCAATTTTGGCGCACAATGATTTTTTTTTCTGTTTCATCAAAGATTTTTGGGTAAAATGACTGATGTCATTACAAAGTAGAATTGGTGGTGCAAAAAATAAGCCATCATGTGGATTTTTAGGTGCAAAATTGAAAGAGTTATGATTTTAAAGGGTACCTCTCCTCAAAAAAACTTTTGATATATTATAGATTAATGTATGCAGAATAACTTTACAACTGCATGTTATTAAAAAATATGCTTCTTTCTATTTAATTTTCCACTTTGAAGAAATGACCACTAGGGGTCTCCCTACCAGTCCTGGCAGCAAGCATTTCAGACTCATGCTGGAGTCCTAAACACTACAAGCTGCCAGTCTGCTTTGTTCACAAAGGAGAACACTCAGAGCTGCCAGCCTGCTTTGTTCACAGCCTGTTTGGCTGTGAACAAAGCAAGCTGGCAGCTCTGAGTGTTTAGGACTCCAGCATGAGTCAGAAATGCTTGCTGACAGGACTGATCGGGAAAAATACAATAGAAAGAAGCATATTTTTCATTAACATGCTATTGGAAAGTTATTCAACATTCATTAATCTAAAATATATCAAAAGTTTATTTGATGAGAGGTACCCTTTAAAGGTGAGGGAAAAATGAAAGTGCAAAAATTGAAAAACCTCTGTCCTTAAGGGGTAAAGTCTATCTCTGCTTTGCTCCATTTTATTGATGAGATGTTTCTTTTTAGCCACTGTGCCATAAAGCCCAGATTTGTGGAGTGATGTTAGTGATGGTTGACCTTTTGAAAGTTTGGAAAAGTCCTGGTTGTTCCAAACCTTTTTCCATTTAAGAATTATGGAGGCCATTGTTCTCCTTGGACCTTCTGTGCAATGGATTTTTGTACTCTTTTCCAGATCTGTGTCACCACCCAATCCTTTCTCTGAGCACTACAGGCAGTTCTTTTCCGTCTCATGGCTTGGTTTTTGCTCAGATATGCATGATCAGCTGTTATACAGTATATAGACAGGGCTGTGTCTTTCTAACTCTTGTTCAACCATAGGAATTTTCCAAAGGTGACTCCAAATCAAGGTGTAGAAACACCTCAAAGATTATCAAGAGAAATGGGAGGAGCCAGAGCTATATTTCAAATGTCACAGCAAAGGGTCTGAATACCTATCTCTGTGCAAAACTTTAGTTTTTCCATTTTACCAAATATGCAAAAATGTCTACATTTCTGGACTGGAGGCTGTATTCACTGCTGAAGGGGCTTCAACTAAGTACTGAGTGAGTAAAGGGTCTGAATACTTATGTCAACGCAATATTTAAGCTTTTTTTTTTCTTCGATAAATTAGCAAATATTTCTAATATTCTGTTGTCACATTCACATTATAGGGTACTGGGTACATCTTCAAGAAGACCACCCAAAATTGAATAGAAAAGTAGTCTTCTATGGGGTTGGTCTTTTCAGAGAAACTGACCAGTATGCATATATATTGGTGGACAGAGATCCCATGATAAGAAATCTGGTCTCCATCTGGAGGTTTCTTTTGAAGAGGTTTCACTGTATGTGTTGCACCAGCCTCAGAACCTGAAACATGAGACAGATCTGAACAGGGGTCAAGTCCTGGGGGGGGGGGGGGGGGGGAAGTGTGGGAACTCTTCCACTCAAGCACTGGTCCTGCAAAACTTCTGCTAATGGGAATGGTGTTTCTGCTGTGAACCTGTTCTTCTGTCTCCTGTTTAAAGGGATACTCCGGTGGAAAACTTTTTTTTTTTTTTTTTTAAATCAACTGAAGCCAGAAAGTTAAACAGATTTGTAAATTGGAGATTTTCCTAGTCCTTATGAAGGAAAATATGGATTTTATTAAAGACAGGAGGCGAACATTTTGCAATCTCTTCTTTACTACTTTAACTGTTAGCAGCAAGATAAAACAATAAAGTTTATAGAAAAAAAAAACGTTACATATGCAAATGAAGTGTATTATGCAGCCAATGAGAGGTTAGCACAGGTGATATGAGGCAAGGTAACATACAATACTTCCTCTTCTTTGATGCAAAACGTTATAATAAAATAATATAAGGAAAACAAGACAATAAAGTCCTATAAGAATTTGTCGGAGTGAAGAAACAATATCTGAAGAAATAAATCATCTTCAACTAGCATAGTTTCTAGGAGTCTGAGAAGATTGTGGATAACAGTTCTGAAGAGGGATAAACAGGAGTGAACTTCATGAGAAACTGGAAACCGGTCTTATAAGATGTGGAATGGATGAATATTCTGTTGACACGAAGATCCTTGACAGTCCGTGAATTACACTAAAAAGATAGAGACAGAAAACAACAATAATAATAAAGGGATGGGATAAAGGGAGGGAAAATGTTCGCCTCCTGTCTTTAATAAAATCCATATTTTCCTTCATAAGGACTAGGAAAATCTCCAATTTTATTACAAGACTGGAGGCTCCATTTTGCAAGTTTAAAGCACAAATACTAATAATAAACTTGATCAGATTTAACAATAAAGCATGCAGAAATGAACAACATTAAATAATATTCATAGAAACATGGGGATCTGGTCGGAAATAAAAGGTTTTAAAAGTTGATTCCGAAGACCAATTAGCTGCTTTAAGGATATCCGACAAGGATACTCCTGATTGTTTTAATTTTGTGGACATGGCTCCTCTGGAGGAGTGGGCTTTAAAGATAGAAATGTCAACTCCTGCCGAATGCATGATCTGTTTCATCCATCTGGCTAAAGAAGGAGATGATACAGGACGGTAGGGTTTACAGAAAGAAATTAGTAATTGAGAGTCAGAATGGTTACGAAAAGGTTGAGTTCTCAGTTCATAAGCCTGGAGGCAGGAAACTACGCAAAGGTGTTTTTGATGAGGAAAAGAGGGATAAAATACTGAATGAAGAGAAGTTTTAGTGCGTTTGTGAATAGAAAAACGAACACCATCAGGTAGGTATTGCCTATGTGAAATATCTAAGGCTCTAACGTCAGAAATTCGTTTAAGAGAAATTAGGCAAAGTAAGGCAGTGAGTTTCAAGGATAGGGACTTTAAGGAAAGGGAATGATTATCCCCTAAGGAAATGATATACTGCAAAAGAATATTGACATCCCAAGTAGATTGGTATCTGGGTAAAGGCGGACGTCTGAATTTTATGCCTTTGAGTAATTTACAAATTAAAGGATGTTTACCTACAGAAAGGGAATTGATAGGAGCGTGGTAAAAAGAAATGGCAGATCTGTAAACGTTTATGGTACGGTAGGCCTTACCCAAATCAAAAGATGAAGACAGAAAATTTATAATATGGTTTAAAGGTGCATGTATGGGATCCAAATCCCGTTGCATGCACCAACTAGTCCAAATTTTCCAGGCTGATCTGTAAGCAGATCCGGTACCTGGAGCCCAGGCGCTTGAGAGTATTTCTCTAGCTGAGTTAGAAAGTTCGTAACTCGGGTCTGTTGACCCGAAACATACCAGGCTATCAAAGGAAGATTGTTGGAGGTTATGAGAGGATGAGGGTTCCCCACAGGGTCCTGAAGTAGAAACGGATGAGAGGGAATTAGGCGAGGAAAATCGATAAGCATTTCTAGAATCTGAGGGAACCAAGACTGTGTTGGCCATAGAGGGGTAATGAGAATTACCGTCGATTTCTGGGATTTGATGAGAAGGAGAACTCTCGGAATCAGAATAAAAGGAGGGAATGCATATAGGTTCTCTGGGGGCCAGTATTGGAGAAGGGCATCTATGCCCTCTGCTTCCGGATCGGGGCGCCAGCTGTAAAAACGGTGAACCTGACGATTCAGTCGTGAAGCAAAGAGGTCTAGGTGAATAGGACCCCAAAGAGAATTGATGCTGGAGAATATTTGAGGGTCCAATTGCCAATCGCTGGAATCCGTAAGAAATCGGGAATTCCAGTCCGCAATGATGTTGGACAGGCCTGGTAAGTATTCTGCTTTGATGGTGATGTTCCTGTGAAGACAGTAATGCCAAAGGTCTTTGGTAATGTTGGCCAGATGAAAAGATTTTGTACCACCAAGCTTGTTGATATATTGTACAGCGGAGATATTGTCCATTCGTAAAAGAATGCAACAATCTGATCTGTTCTTCGCAAAACTCTTGAGAGCGAAGAAACCCGCCAGTAATTCCAAGCAGTTGATGTGGAAGAGTGATTCCTCTGGGGACCACTTTCCTCCTGTCGAAGAGGAACCGCAGCGGGCTCCCCAACCCGAACGGCTGGCATCTGATTCTATGATCAGATCTGGAACGGAATTGAATATAGTCTTCCCGTTCCAATCCTGGAGGTGTCTTAGCCACCACAGAAGCTCTTCTGTGGTATCTGAAGTAAGAGCTATTTCGTCCGAGTAGCCCAAACCGTTCCGAAGGTGTTGAGCTTTCAATCTCTGGAGAGCTCGATAATGAAGCGGAGCTGGGAAAATCGCTTGAATCGAAGCAGAAAGAAGCCCTACTACGCGAGCTATCGAACGAAGAGAGACTGTTTGTTTGTTCAAAATGGAATGAATCTCTCTTCGAATGGTTTTCATCCTCCTGGGGGGAAGACTGAGCTGGGCAGATTGAGTATTTATTAGAAATCCCAAAAATTCTATCTCCCTGGAGGGGGAAAGGATGGATTTTTCTGTATTGATAATAAAGCCCAGATTGGAGAGGAGAGACATAGTCCATTGAATGTGGAGCCGAATTAGAGATAAGGATTGAGCCATGAGGAGGATGTCGTCCAGATAAATAATCAAACGGACACCTCTGGCCCTTAGGATTGCCACAACCGGTTTGAGCAGTTTTGTAAAGCACCATGGGGCCGAGGATAGGCCGAATGGTAGGCAGGTGAATTGCCATTTTTGATCCTTCCATAAAAATTGGAGGTAAGGTTGAGATTCGTGATGCATGGGAACCGTAAGGTATGCATCTTTGAGATCTATTTTCGCCAACCAATCGTGTGGTAACAGTAGATCTCTCAAAAGATGGATGCCCTCCATCTTGAAATGTTGATAGAGTACATAATTGTTTAGGGTCTTTAGATTTATAACAGGCCTGTACCCACCGTCTTTCTTTTTTACTAGAAAAAGATTGCTCAGGAAACCTTGAGAATGCATGGGTACTTGGATGATTGCCTTTTTGGAGCTTAGTTCTATGATCTCTGAATCTATGAGTGATCTGTTTTCCTCTGAAAAATGAATTGGATGAGGGATTAAAATTTGAGGAGGAGGTTGAACAAACTGTATCTGATAACCCAGGACTGTGTTTAGAATCCACGGGTCGGATGTTATTATGGCCCAGGTATGGAAAAAATATGCAATCCTTCCTCCTAATGGAAGTGTGGAAGAAAATATCGGATAAAGACTTACCAGCGTTGGGTCGAGATCTGGGATATCCGCGATGTCCTCTGGCTCTCCACGGTCTTCCTCTTGTTGGAAAGAATGGACTGGATTGATAGGTGGAGGTAGGGTTCTGGAATCTGTCTGTTCTTTGGGGGGCACGTGTATATTGTCTCTCTTGAGACTGGCGGCTGGGAAAATTGCCCCTTCTTTTCCCAGCCCTGGGTAAAACCCGAGGTTGAAAAACCTTCTTAAGGGATGTTTGGGCCTTATCAAGAGATGAAAATAATGCTACATATTTATTTATCTCTTTAATAAACGTGTCTCCAAAGAGAAGGCCCTCGGTGGAGGATTCAGGTTCAGTTGTAGCTAGGTTAATCAACTGAGGATCCAATTTTAATAGAATGGACCTTTTACGTTCAGTGCAGATGGTAGTATTAATGCCACCAAATATACACAGGGCCCTTTGAGCCCATCCTTTAAGGACTTCTAAGTTCACTGGGTTGCCAGAGGAACTAGCCTCCTCAGTGAGGTCCAAAATTTTTGTTAAGGGACCCAGAAGGTCTAAAAATCTGTCCTGGATTGTCTTGAAAGAGCGATCTATACCTTTTTTGGGATTTTTCCCTGATTTGTTTAGGTATTTAATCAATGGAGGGTCTATCTCTGGGGTAATGGATAGTTTCTTTGGAATATTAGGTCTAGGGCATTCTGCTCGCAACCTGTTGCGAGTGGCTCTATCTATAGGTTTTCTGACCCATAGAGTTAAAAATTGGGTCACCTGAGGATGAGGATCCCATTCTCCAGAACGTGGATGTTTAAGTAGGCTTGGGTCAAAATACGGGATTCCCGCACTGTCCATAATGACTGCCTTAGGGTCCTCAATAGCCATAGTAGGCTCTTCATTATCAGAGATGTCCTCATATTCAGAGTCTGAGGCATATTCCGAGATCTCACCTTCCTCAGATGAGGATTGGTCAGGGGAGGTGTTATAAGAGTCCGGTTTTTCTCTCCGGGATACTCTTTTAACCCGGTTATCATGTTTCTCCTCCCGGGTGGAGGGTATGGGATGCGATTTTTTAGCATCAGTATGTCTGCTTTTGGTAACAGCAGAAGATGGAACCTGGTCCTTAACCACTTTAGGTTTTTTATAGGATTTTGAAGGACCGGTAGTAGGCATAGGCCGTTTATGGGTGGCCTTCCCAGACTTTCCCCATCCCCTGGCTAAATTTGAAGTAGAGTCCTCCGCGGACCAAAAATGATCCGACGGGGTAGAAGGACCAGCCTTGGGGGGTTGCTGATACTTATCATGGGACATGAATAGAGCCATGGATTGGGCCACAATCTCTGGTATACTGGCCATTGCATTCCGGACTGATAAGTCCACCATAGACTGCATGGAGTTGCTATCCATAGGTTGGGCATTAATGGACTCCATGTCTTTAACAGTTTGTTCATTGGCCATAATGCAATATATGTTAAATATATAGGAATAAGGATATATATATATATATATATAAATGAGGTAAAATATATAATAGACTGGCCAAATGAACAGAAAATCTGTATGAAGAATTATATCACCGGCACCGGAGTAATTGTGACAGAAATTATCAATAATAAATATAAAAGTATGCCAGTAGGAATTACTATTGGAAGAAAACAATGAAAGGGGAAAAGAAAATTGACTTAAAGAGCGCTTTCAGTAGGCGAAATGCCGCGGTCGTCTCTGAGGGAGCGAACACTCTGACTGACAGAAGACGTCTGATAGTTCAGTCACAGAGTGGAGAAAACCACAGAGCGGGGGATAACCAAAGAGCGCGAAGCTGAGGACCAGCTCGCGTAGTATCGCGAGAAGTCCGGCAATGCCGAGACCAGCGATACTGAGGAGAAGAATGAATAGGTATATGGAGGGGAGAAAAGAGGCTAAGAACGGAAGGTAAACGGTAAGGACCAGGGGTAATGATATAAGCTAGAGGTGAATAAGACCTGAGGAAAAAGTGATATATAAGTCTATGCTTGTCAGACAAAATAAAATAAGGAATGAATGGCAGCGGAGATAAAAATGTAAGCAACTGTATAGGGTGTTAACTGAGGGTATGTTTAAATATAGATAAATGTATTTTTTAAAAGGATAATAGTATGTTTGCAGAGCAAAAATGTGAGATATACTTAACTTCTGAGTAGCAGCAAAGAAGAGGAAGTATTGTATGTTACCTTGCCTCATATCACCTGTGCTAACCTCTCATTGGCTGCATAATACACTTCATTTGCATATGTAACGTTTTTTTTTTCTATAAACTTTATTGTTTTATCTTGCTGCTAACAGTTAAAGTAGTAAAGAAGAGATTGCAAAATGGAGCCTCCAGTCTTGTAATAAAATTACTTCTATTAAAAAAATCTTAATCCTCCCAGTTCTTATTAGCAGCTTTATACTACAGAGGAAATTATTTTCTTTTTGGATTTCATTTCTGTCACAACCACAGTGCTCTCTGCTGACACCTCTGTCCATGTCAGGAACTGTCCAGAGCAGGATAGGTTTGCTATGGGGATTTGCTCCTACTCTGGACAGTTCCTGACATGGAAAGAGGTGTCAGCAGAGAGCACTGTGGTCAGACAGAGAAGAACTATACAACTTCCTCTGTAGTATACAGCAGCTGATAAGCAATGGAAGGATTAAGATTTTTAAATAGAAGTCATTTACAAATCTGTTGAACTTTCTGGCACCAATTGATTTAAAAAATAAAAAAAAAAACGCTTTCCAGCAGAGTACCCCTCTAATCCCTTTAAGACACGCTCCGTAAATTTACAGCACAGCTAAGACTTACTTAGTGCACTGCAGTTGCGGATCCAGGGGGGGGGGCAACGGGGCAATTGCCCCCCCCCCCCCCCCCCCCGAGATTGCTCCCTAGCATGGTGGAGAGGAAGCTGTAAGCTCCGGCTCCACCATTCACTAACCTTACACACACGCTGTGCGTACACAGCGTGTGAGCTGCGGGGACGAGATCCACTAAAGGCCGGCGCGATGACGTCACATCATCGCGCTGGCGCCTGGAGGACCCGTCCCCGCGGCCTGCATACTGGAAGTAAAGGTATGCTCAGGGATTAGGGATATGCGCCGTTGTTAGGAGGGGGGGGGGGTCAGAGAAAAGGGAATATTTCATGAGGGTCTGCAGGGCAAAGCATAGGGGGCATTATATGTGAAGAGCACATGACAGAGGGGCCCCCTGTCCTGTGCCCTTCACATATAATGTCCCCTGTGCTGTGCCCCTCACATAATGCCCCCTGTGCTGTGCCACACATATAAATTATATGTGTGGGGCACACAGCACAGGGGGCATTATATGTGTGGGGCACAGCACAGGGGGGGCATTATATGATATAATGCCCCCCTGTCCTGTGCCCCTCACATATAATGCCCCCTGTGCTGTTCCCCTCACATATAATGCCCCCTGTGCTGTGCCACACATATATATATTATATGTGTGGGGCACAGCACAGGGGGCATTATATGTGTGGGGCACAGCACAGGGGGGCATTATATCATATAATGCCCCCTGTTCTGTGCCCCACACTTATAATGCCCCCCTGTCCTGTGCCCTTCACATATAATGTCCCCTGTGCTGTGCACCTCACATAATGCCCCCTGTGCTGTGCCTCACATATATATTATATGTGTGGGGCACAGCACAGGGGGCATTATATGTGTGGGGCACAGGACAGGGGGCATTATATCATATAATGCCCCCTGTTCTGTGCCCCACACTTATAATGCCCCCTGTGCTGTGCCCCTCACATATATTGCCCCCTGTGCTGTGCCCCTCACATATATTGCCCCCTGTGCTGTGTCCCACACATATAATGCCCCCTGTGCTTTGCCCCTCACATATAATTCCCCATCATGCGCCCCTCACATATAATGCTCCCTGTGCTGTGCCCCTCACATATAATGCCCCCATCATGTGCCCCTCACATATAATGCCCCCATTCTTTGCCCCTCACATATAATGCCCCCATCATGCGCCCCTCACATATAATGCCCCCTGTGCTGTGCCCCTCACATATAATGTTCCTGTCATGTGCTCCAAACATATAATGCCCCCTGTGCTGTGCCCCTCACATATAATGCCCCCTGAGGGGACAGGACATGGGGCTTTATATGTGAAGGGCACAGCACAGGGGGCATTATATGTGCGGGACGCATGATGGGGGCATTATATGTGCGGGACGCATGATGGGGGGTTTATATATGAGGGGCACATGATGGAGGCATTATATGTGAGGGGCAAAGAATGGGGGCATTATATGTGAAGGGCACAGGGGGCATTAAATGTGTGGGGCACATGACAGGAGCATTATATGTGAGGGGCACAGCACAGAGGGCATTATTATGTGGGGGGAACAGGACGGGTCATAATTATTATATGTAGGGGTACAAGATGGGGCATTATTACTATATGTGAAGGCACAGAGTGTTTTGCCTTTCAGAAGTATAGTGTATATTATGAGGAATTTCTGGGGTGGTACAGTTTTTAGGGGCCACAATACATTACGGTATTTTACTCAGAGGGTGCACTGCACAGCAAGTTATATTCAGAGAGTGCAGTGTGTGGTAGTATTAGATTTAGAGGGCACAGTATGTGTTAGTATTATATTCAGTGGGTACAGTGTGTGATAGTATTATATTTAGAGGGTGCAGTGTGTGATAGTATTATATTTAGAGGGTGCAGTGTGTGATAGTATTATATTTAGAGGGTGCAGTGTTTGGTAGTATTAAATTTAGAGGGCACAGTGTGTGGTAGTATTATATTCAGAGGGTGCAGTGTGTGGTAGTATTATATTCAGAGAGTGCAGTGTGTGGTAGTATATTTAGAGGGCACAGTGTGTGATAGTATTATATTCAGAGGGTGCAGTGTGTGATAGTATTATATTCAGAGGGTACAGTGTATGGCGGTATTATATTCAGAGGGTACAGTGTGTTGTATATTCAGGGGGTACAGTGTGTCAGAATTATATTCAGAGGGTGTGTGCCAGTATTATATTCAAAGAATACAGTGTTTGGCAGTATTATAATAATTATTGTTTTCATATAGAGGATCAGAATGTGCTGACATAGTGAGGAGACGTCTGGGCATCAAGTTCTGCAGAGAGAAGATTTAGCTGGAACAAATCCTGGCGGTATGTACCAGCTGAATTAGATAAGGAAAGACCATAGAGAAGACGTCACCTGTAATCACTGATATCATTGTGTATTCTCCTCACTATAGAGAAGACGTCACCTGTAATCACTGATCTCTATAGTGAGGAGAATACACAATGATATCAGTGACTACAGGTGACGTCTTCTCTATAGTGAGGAGAATACACAATGATAAGACGTCACCTGTAGTCACTGATATCACTGTGTATTCTCCTCACTATAGAGAAGACGTCACCTGTAGTCACTGATATCATTGTGTATTCTCCTCACTATAGAAAAGAGGTCATCTGTAATCACTGATATCATTGTGTATTCTCCTCACTATAGAGAAGACGTCACCTGTAATCACTGATATCACTGTGTATTCTCCTCACTATAGAGAAGACGTCACCTGTAGTCACTGATATCATTGTGTATTCTCCTCACTATAGAGAAGAGGTCATCTGTAATCACTGATATCATTGTGTATTCTCCTCACTATAGAGAAGAGGTCATCTGTAATCACTGATATCATTGTGTATTCTCCTCACTATGTCCCATCAGAGCTGGAGTTACTTGTAAGTTCTGCAGTTATGATGGGTGAAACAACAACTCCCAGCATAACCTTACCACTGCATAGGTCATACTGGGAGCTGTATTTTTAAATGGTAAAAATTTCTTTAGCACTTTCCCATTCTGTGGCAATTGGTATATTTGATTATTATTCTGACATATGAGCATGGCCAAAAAGTCTTAAACAAGGTTAGGACTGTATGATACATTTAACCTCTTAAGGACGCAGGGCGTATGGATACGCCCTGCATTCCGAGTCCTTAAGGACGCAGGGCGTATCCATACGCCCGTGGGAATTCTGGTCTCCACCGCTAGCCGGTTGGGGACCGGAGCCGGATGCCTGCTGAAATCATTCAGCAGGCACCCTGGCACATCGCCCAGGGGGGTCCTGAGACCCCCCCCATGTCGGCGATCGAAGAAAATTGCATGTCAATTCAGACATGCAATTTTCTCCAATTCCGGGCTGATCGGGTCTCTGGTGACCCGATCACCCGGAAAATAGGGCTGATCGGAGCTGCCAGCAACAACCCCGATCAGCCTAAAGGATTGGAGTGAGATCGCAAAGCTGCGATCTACTCCTATCCCCTGCCATTACTCAGAACGGAGTTCTGACCAATGGCAACCCCCCGTTCTGCCCGCCCCTGGATGTCGAGGGGCTCTGGGAAGAAGATCGAGGCCGTACCTGCAGGAGAAGATGCCTGGGGACCTGGGATCTTCGCTGGAGCCTGCAGGATCCTGATCAGGTAGGTAATCGACAGTGGGGGGGGGGGGGAATTGAAAGTGAAAGTAAATCGATCTTTACTGTGGTAACCACTAGGGGGGCCAAACTGCAACTCCCAGCATGCACAGAGAGCCAAAGGCTGTCTGGGCATGCTGGGAGTTGTAGTTTTGCAACATCTGGAGGGTCACAGTTTGGAGACCACTGTTACAGTGGTGCCCAAACAGTAGCCCTCCAGATGTTGCCAAACTACAACTCTCAGCATGCCTCGACTGCCCATGCATGCTGGGAGTTGTAGTTCTGTAACATTTGTCCCTTCAGATTTAGCAATTTTCATGACATTTTTGAAAATTGCTGCTCTACTTTGAAGCCCTCTAATTTTTTCAAAAAGCAAAAGTATATCCATTTTATGATGCCAACATAAAGTGGACATATTGTATTTGTGAAGAAAAATAAAAGGTATTTGGAATATCCATTTTCCTTACAAGCAGAGAGCTTCAAAGTTAGAAAAATGCAAAATTTTAAAAATTTTCATGAAATTTGGGGATTTTTCACCAAAAAAGGATGCAATTAACGCCGGAAATTTACCACCAAAATAAAGTAGAATATGTCACGAAAAAAACAATCTCAGAATCAGAATATTCGGTAAAAGCGTTTTCGCGTTATTAATTTGTAAAGTGACAGTGGTCATAATTGCGAAAAAGGGCTCAGTCCTTAAGGTGAAAAAGGGCTGCGTCCTTAAGGGGTTAATAATATTGTAAGTTCTGTAATCTTTTTTTCTGTCCGCCAACACAAAATACTCTAATAGTGCCCCTCCCGAGACTCAACTCTGGATCCGCCCCTGGCGCACTGGTGATCAGGCTAGGATGGCTGTTATTATCTAACAGCAGCCATCTCGGCATATTGCCCAGGGCGGTCCTGTTAGCGATTGCCATGATTGGCCGATCAGTTCTCTGGTTACCCGGAAAATAAGGGTGATTGGTGCTGTCCGAGACAGCAACAATCACCCTTGCCCAGCAGAAGATAGGTAGGGGGAGGGCTCCTGCTGGGAGGTGTCACTGATGACACCTGCTCCGCCCCTAATCAGGAGGGCAAAATCTGGTGCCTGTGAGTGTGGTGAAGCGGTGTGGGCAGCGGTAGCGCGATCCAGTTCAGCGGCAGCAGCAGGAGGTGAGGCCTGTTTGCCTCCTGCTGTTGAATAAGAACTACTCCCAGCATGCACAGCCAAATGACATTCCGGGGGTTGTAGTCATGCAACAGAAGGAGACACACACCTCTGTCCATGTCAGGAACTGCCCAGAGCAGGAGCAAATCCCCATAGCAAACATATGCTGCTCTGGACAGTTCCTAAAATGGACAGAGGTGTAAACAGGGAGCACTGTGACAGAAAAGAAATCCAAAAAGAAAAGAATTTCCTCTGTAGTATACTGGAAGGATTAATAATTTTAATAGAAGTAATTTACAAATCTGTTTAACTTTCTGGCAACAGTTGATTTAAAAAAAAAAGTTTTCCATTGGAATACCCCTTTAATATACTGATGACAGCAGAAAATGAACTTCCCACTGCATATTCAAGTGCATACTATCCAGTCACGGAGAAGTGTCCATGGTAGGATTGTCAGACTAAGTGCAGGTCTTCCTCCCTCACCCAAGCTGTCTATCAAGGAAGTCTGGGTGAAAAGAGGGCATAGCGAGCATGACTGGAGCTGCCATATCCACTACCCCTGTGACTGGATAGCAGTCACTTGTAGCGCAGTACCAAGATATTTCTATGCTGTCAGCACCATTGAAAAGAAGAGAGGAAACATGCATCAGAATGTTGATCTCCTCACCTGTCAGGCCATAGGGTGGGTATATGAGGCACCGGGGACCTGACATGCTCTCTCTTCCATCATGACCAAAGGTGTGTGTAAATACTATAACTAGAGGAAGCAGAATGTTGTCCCATAACATCACTTTATAGACCCCTATACAATATATATTTCATGACATTTGACCTAGAAATTAGTTCTTACCATCGATTTCCAGGTGAACCTCTTAGAGCTCAGTTCAAAGAACTCATCAGATCTTCACCCCTTGGCCACGTCAGCAGTCTATTAAATCAATACGCCGTCTCCAAATGAGCAAAGAAAAAGCAGATTTGCTATAGATTTTTATGGACATTTGCATTGTCTTAAAATTGGATGTGGCTACAATTTTTGTTTTTGACAAATACACTGCAGTAACAAGACTATAAAACGTGCTGCAAATCTTCTTTGTGATGTGGGCTTGTTGGAATAATAGCAAGAGTCAAAGCACTTATAAATATGCATAGAGAATGCATTTCAGGAGAGGAGAAGATATCGATCAGAGGCCGTTATTCATGGTAGAGGGGATGTATTTTAGTGCCTAATGCAAAGAAAAAAAAAATCTGTGTATTCTCCAATATTAAAAGAAGAGGTTAGCTCTTTCGGATGACAGCACGCGGCCGGGCTGGGTTCATAAACGGGACGCGCAGAAGGCAATCTGTGCGATTTTGTAGGTTTATTGACATTTTGTGGGGCATCTTTAAAATGGCTACCAGCATATTTTTTTAAACTGCTTTGTAAGTAATCCTATAAGTAATCCCCGGGCACTGATATGTGACTACAGCTCGCTTCTGGCAAAGGAGCTTAGGTTGTAAATTTTCTGTGATATTTATTGTGCTTTTTACAGGCCGGGAAAATCGTTATTTAATTTGATGGACATCAGCAGTGACTTTGAACACCCCGGAAAATATATACATCTAAAAATAGTTTAGTGAGATATCCAAAATACATGTCCGTCGCCGCAGCTTCATTTTACACATATTCTAGTCCTAGGTTCAATAATGCTGATACGCTTTTACATTAAATGTTTGGCCTTAGCTTCAGGCTAACCTCTCTTAGATTTAATTCCTCGCCTCTTTTCTTTACTTGCAGATTGTTTGTGTGGTTGAGTTAAAGTGACCATACTTCCTGTGATTTTTTTTTTTTTGTTGTTGTTATCATTCAATATAGTCACAAAACGTGTACAAGGTAATGGAATTTTTAAAGGGGTATTCCGGCTTTATACCTCTTTTCCCCTATAGGGGAAAAGAGGTATAAAGCCGGAATACCCCTTTAAGACATATGAAAAGTAGCTCTCTCGGACAAGGGGAATTGCTTTTTCTTTGGTGCCACCTATAGGAGGTAGTATCCCTCAAGTCAATACAATATATAGCAAGAATTTTTTTTTTTTTTTTACAGATTAAAGCAAGATGCTTAAACATGTTTTCTTTTTCTAATTGTTTTTATATTGTTATTTAATTGTTTGCATGCACATTATTATGGGGGCAGATATCTTGCCTGAGCTGTTGTTTAATATCCTGTAGACATGCATACAATGGTCTTCTGCAGACTCTATTCACTAGGTACAGAGGTCAATCTACAGGGAGGGGAAGGCTAAGCTCTGAGCTCCAGCAATTGTGAAAAGGTTTTCATTAAAAACAAAATACATATTTGCCCACCAGCTAGATCCAATATACTATCACTAACAAAATTCAAGCAAAAAAAACTTTTTGTTTCTCTGGCATTAACCTTTTAGACACCACGATTGCGGCATCTAAAATTAAACTGAAAGCATCCCGGCAGCTCAGCAGAGCTGAATGGATGGTGGGAGGGCCCTTACCTGCCTCTTCACCATCTAATCATTGTTCTATGGCTCCAAGCCTGCCATGAAGGCTGGAGCAGCAGAGCACCGATAACACTGATCAATGCTATGCTATGACATATCATTGAACAGTGTATGCAATCAAAAGATTGCATGGTATAGCCCCCTATGGGGGCTAAAAGGCTAAAAAAAAAAAAAAAAAAGTCTAAAGAAAAAAGGAAAAAAAATGTGAATTAGCCCTTCACCTAATAAAAGTTTGAATCACCCCCCATTTCCCATTTTTTATTATAAAACAATGTAATAAAAAATAAAAATAATCATATGTGGTACGGCTGTATGCGTAAATTTCTGAACTATTAATATATAATAATATCTAAGGTTAGCTAAACCACATGGTCGATGGCGTCTACGTAAAAAAATACCAAAGTCCAAAATTTAGCATTTTTGGTCACTTCATATACCATAAAAATATTAATAAAAAGCGATCAAAAAGTCACATCAAAACAAAAATTGTACCAATAAAAACTAAAGACCACGGAGCAAAAAATGAGAGTTCTCAATATCCCGTATGTGAAAAAATAAAAAAGTTATAGACAATTTTAAAAATACAAATTTTGGTGCATGTAGTTGTAATTTTTTTAAAGTAGTAAATTAAAATAAAATCTACATAAATTGAGTATCCTTGGACATACAGAATAAAGATAAGGTGTCATTTTTACTGAAACATAGAAACGGAAGCCCTAAAAAGTTGCAAAATAATAGTAGTTTTGCAACAGATGGAGGCACCCATTTTGTAAATCATTGCTATATAGCTTTATAGTACAGAAGATGGAAGCAGGATGGGAATTGTTGCTTAACCCCTTGAGGACACATGACGTACTGGAACGTCATGTGTCCACTCCCGATCTATAACGCGGGGCCACAACGGCCGGGACCCGTGGCTAATAGCGCGCAGCATTGATCGCTGTGCCGCGCGCTATTAACCCTTTAGATGCGCCGTTCAAAGTTGAAGGCCGCGTCTAAAGTGAAACTGAAACCATGCCGGTTAACTCAGTGGGCTGTTCGGGATAGCCGCGGCGAAATTGCAGCATCCCGAACAGCTTACAGGACAGCGGGAGGGCCCCTACCAGCCTCCTCGCTGTCCGATCGCCGAATGACTGCTCAGTGCCTTAGATCCAGGCATGAGCAGTCAAGCGGCAGAATCATCGATCACTGGTTTCTTAAGAGAAACCAGTGATCAATGATGAAGATCAGTGTGTGCAGTGTTATAGCTCCCTATGGGAGCTATAACAATGCAAAAAAAAAGTGAAAAAAAAGTGAATAAACATCATTTAACCCCTGCCCTATTAAAAGTTTGAATCACCCCCCTTTTCCCATTAAAAAACCCACAGGGTAAATAAAAATAAACATATATGGTATCGCCGCATGCGGAAATTATAACAATATATAGTTAATTAGACCACATGGTCAATGGCGTGCGCGCAAAAAAATTCCAAAGTCCAAAATAGTGCTTTTTTGGTCACTTTTTATATCATGAAAAAATGAATAAAAAGCGATCAATAAGTCCTATCAATGCAAAAATGGTACAGTTAAAAACTTCAGATCATGGTGCAAAAAATGAGCCTTCATACCGCCGCATACACGGAAAAATAAAAAAGTTATAGGGGTCAGAAATGACAATTTTAAACGTATTAATTTTCCTGCATGAAGTTATGATTTTTTCCAGAAGTACGACAAAATCAAACCTATATAAGTAGGGTATCATTTTAACCGTATGGACCTACTGAATAAATATAAGGTGTAATTTTTACCGAAAAATGTACTACGTAGAAACGGAAGCCCCCAAAAGTTACAAAACTGCGTTTTTTTTTTTCAATTTTGTCTCACAATGATTTTTTTTTCCATTTCACCGTAGATTTTTGGGCACAATGACTGATGTCATTACAAAGTAGAATTGGTGGCGCAAAAAATAAGCCATAATATGGATTTTTAGGTGCAAAATTTAAAGAGTTATGATTTTTTAAAGGCAAGGAGCAAAAAACGAAAATGCAAAAACGGAAAAAAAAACAAGTCCTTAAGGGGTTAATGACACTCTGGAGGTTGGGGCCAAGGGACTGGGCAAGAAAACGGCAGTTAGGAGAAAATGAGCACAGAGTGGAAGCAAAGGATGCTGGAACCTGTAGTTTAACAATAACATGTGGGGAAGGGAACAAGTAGGAGGGCAGAAAGGTGTATTAGAGCTACATACAGGAGATTTAATAGGTCACAGTAGAATAATAGGTGTAAGGTTAATATTCTAAGCTGATCTGAGTTTTTTTTTTTTTTTTATTCCATTCATCTGATAATCCCTTTAAGGGATTAAAGCTATGAGTTTATATTGCCCTTTTATGGTGACACATAGAGTAATAGTATTTACTCCTCATAATTGTAATGAAAACCTTTGGTACCCTACCACACAACTAGGAGTCTGACCCAATGCTTATTGTTGTGCAAAGCACAGCTCATTGACAAAATTATCCCTCCAAGGTATTTTAATAATGTAACATTTTAGAATGTAATTTTTTGAGTATCTTTTGGCGAATTGTATACCCCGTTTTTATCAGGAAGATTGGCAATTTTTGGGTAGAGGCGCCAAAAGTGCACTAAATTTTTTAAAGAAAAAACACCAATCATGTATGTGATCCTAGAAGAGATACTTTTTGTCTGTGAGTTATTCTTTTAGCCCAAAATGTCAGATTGGATGAAAAGCGGCACACAATTTCATGTGCATCCTACACAAAATAGCTCATGCATCAACATTTTCTTTATTCTCTCTAGCATGTTGCAGTGAAATATACATTAAAATTTTTATCATTTTAATCAGTCTTTCCTTTCAACAGTCCACAACAGGAATTTTTTTGTTGGTGGACCTGAGTTGTCAGAGTTGAGAGTATTGATGCCAGATCTATGACTAATGATGTTTAAACCGAAACGTGCCAGATCCTGATCGATATGGACCTCTGAGCTTGTCTACACTATGATTTTAATTGGTACAATAAAGACAACGTTTTATTCAAGACTTCAAGGTGGGATTTTTCTTGTTTTCTACAGAGTTGTCAGAGTTGTGTTCATCTCTAGAGCTGAATTGTGACAACTGCCTGCCCAATAATGTCTTGTGCTGGATTCATTGTAAAAGTTTATAAGAGTTTGATAGGATCAAATTAGACTCAATACCCTTTTGCCTTATTAAACAGTTAAACATTTCGTGCTTGTGAGAAAATAAAAGACTTGTTCAATCAACCTTGCTTTCCAGAACATACATTGTCAATGACAAAGGAGCCCACAATTCTTACTTTCAAAGGTGCAAATAGCACACAATTCCTAAAGTATCATCATAATGGTGCAATGAAAGCAGTACAATACAGAAATGTTACATCTCTGCCATTCTGGCATATTTCCTGATTTACTATTGAAATGTATGTGGACTACAAAGAATAGGCTAGAATACAACTGAAGTAAACACATTCTTTTCAACTGTAAAAGAAATATATGCAAGTCATACAGTCAAATAAGATGACTTTCTTTAGCTCTTTGCCAACAAAGTCCTACATTTGACTACCTGATAAAGATGCAACAGATAAAGATATAGGGAGAGATTTCTCAAGGGATTTAGAGCAGTTTTTTACTTATAAAAGTCGCACAAAAAGTTGCACGTGCGCCTACGCAAATTTTTGTGCAACTTTTGGCTGTAAGCAAAAAGCAACAAAAGAGCTTACTAAAGTAAATGTCAGTTTTCACTTTGCAGTGGTCAGGAATTTATCACGTGCCAAAGTCGCGCAAAAAGTCGCAACCGCCTTTAAAGCAGCGTAAATGTAAGCCAGCCCGGACCTGGCTTACAAAACTTGCTTTGGAGAGTGAGATTTCATATTTCCCATTGGGAGCCGAGATCACGGCTCCGGTGGGAAATATGAAATGATAGCTGTACAAAGGAGTTCTGGCTGGCATCATTGTTCAGCTGCCCGTGCTCCCTATTTTATTCCATCCCAACTACCCCACTCTCTCCCTCTATAGGGTCACCTCTCAGCCCCCACAGCTCATCTCTCCCCCGCCCGCTGTCTCCCGCAACCCCTCATGGGAGTTGTAGTTAAGCTACAGGGTGCCTCCAGCTGTTGCTAAAGTACGACTCCTATCACGGCAGTTGTAGTTTAGAAACAGCGAGACTCCAGCTGTTGCCAATCTGGAGGCTCACTGTTGCTAAATTACAAATGATGGGGGTTGTAGTTCAGCAATAGCTGGAGGCTCCCTGTTTGGAAATGCTGGTTTATGGACTTTTCCCTAAGGGAGGCCGCCATAAATGTGCTAACCAATGTATGTGTTTTTGTTTTTTTATAATTTCAGATCCTTCAGATTCGGTGGATTATGTTGATGACCAGCATTTTTTTTTGTTTAATATTAATAAAATGGTTAACAAGGGCTTGTGGGAGAGTGTTTTTTGGAATAACATTTTTTAAACGTGTTTTGTTGTGTTTTTTATTTTTTATTTTATTTAGTTTACAGACTTAGTAATGGAAGCTGTCTTAAAGAAGGAATCCATTACTAAACCAGGCTTAACGTTAGCACCAAAAACAGCTAGCGCTAACCCCCAATTATTACCCCGGTACCAACTGCCCTAGGGGTGCAAGGGAGAGCTGGTACCAATAGGCCCGGAGCATCAAAAATGGCACTCCTGGGCCTAGTAACAGGCTCGCGTTACTCAGGCTGGGGAGGGCCAGTAACAATGGTCCTCTCCCACCCTGGTAATATCAGGTTGTTGCTGTTTGGTAGGTATCTTGCTTAGAATGAAAATAGGGAGAACCCTATGCATTTTTTTTTATATATTTAACAATTTATGTAAAAAATTTGGGGTTCCCCGTATTTTCATTCTCAGCACGATACCAACCAAGCAGCAACTGCCTGACATTACCAGGGTGGTCGAGGACCATTGTTACTGGCCCTCCCCAGCCTAAATAATGCCAGCCTGTTACCGCCTAGGCCCACGAGCGCCATTTTTGATGCTCCGGGTCCCGTTGGTACCGACTCTTCCTGGCACCCCTGTGGCGGTGGGTACCGGGGTAATATTTGGGGGTTAGCGCTAGCTGTTTTTGGGGCTAACCCTAAGCCCCAGCTTAGTAATGGACTCCATCTATTAGACAGCTTCCTCTACTAAGCCTGTAAAGTAAATAAATAAAAAAAACACAACATGTTTAAAAAACATTTATTTAAAAAAAACACTCCCCCACAAGCCCTTGTTAACCATTTTATTAACATTAAACAAAAAAAACGCTGGTCATCATAAACCAAATCCGAAGTAGTCCACAGGATACATGGATCTGAAATGAGAAGACAAAAAACAAACAAACAAACAAAAAATGGGTTAGTACATTTAGGGGGAAAAAAGTGGTAAAAAAACAAATGTAATAAATAAATATATATATATATATA